>NC_088404.1:64518569-64679636 GCF_034236695.1 Oncorhynchus nerka
TGACTATCTAGTTATGGCTCTATGCACCCTCAAAACGTGCTGTACATTTCAATTCAGACTGTTGTCTGGTGTCTGGGGATCTATGAAATGCTTCAAAAAGCTCCAGTCTTTACGAAAGTAGTCTCAAATTGTAGATCCTGAATCCAGCAGAAACAGGGCATTTAAAGTACATCACTGTGACTATCCTTTTTGGTTATGGCTCTATACCCTCAAAACTGTTCATTTAGAAACATGCGTTCAATTCAGGACTATTTGTCAGAATTGTGCAGATCAGTAGCTAAAAACAGTCTTCTGTGAAAGTAGTCTCAAATTGTAGATCTAGATCAACAGAAATAGGCATGTAAGCACATCACTGATACTCCTGAATTTAATGACTCTATGCACCCTCAAGCATTATAGTTTTGGCTGCTTTGTCAATTCAGGACTATTTGTCTAAATTGTCTGAGGATCTATAAATGCTTCAAAAAGCTCAGGTGCTGAAAGTAGTCTCAAATTGTGAATCCAAGTGCTTGAAACAGGGCATGTAAAGTACATCACTGTGACTATGCTAGTTATGGCTCTATGCACCCTCAAAACGTGCTCGTTTTGTGTACATTCAATTCAGGATACTATAGTGCATCACAGGATCTCTGATACTTCAAAAGCTCAGGTCAACTCAGTAGTCAAATTAAGATCTGAATCAGCAGAAACAGGGCATGTATTTTGTCTTTGTGACTATGCTAGTTGTGGCTCTATACCCTCAAAACATTGCTCGTTTTTGGCTGTCTGGGTCTCAATTCTGGACTATTTGTCTAAATTGTGCAGGTCAAAATGCTTCAAAAGCTCCGGTCTTTTATGAAAGTAGTCTCAATTATGATCAACAAGAGCAGGGCATGTAAGTACATTATAAACCTATCTAGTTGAAACATGCACCTCAAACTAAATAGTTTGTGTGCGGTCATTCTGGACTATTGTCTCAAATTGTTTGGATCCTATGAATGCTTCAAAAGACTCCGGTCTTTGAAAGTAGTCATAAGTGTAGAATCAGATCATGAAACAGGGCATGTAAAGTACATCCTGTGACTATCCTGAATTATGGCTCTATGCACCCTCAAAAAGCGTGCTCGTTTGGCTGTGCAGTCAATTCAGGACTATTTGTCTAAATTGTCACAGGGATCTATGAAATGCTTCAAAAAGCTCCGGTCTTCTGAGTAGTCTCAAATTAGCAGATCAGATCAACAGAAACAGAGCATGTAAAGTACATCACTGTGACTGTCAGTGCCACTCTATACTATCTATTATGTCATTTGTTGTACATTCAAATTCAGGACTATTTGTCTCAAAATTATGCCAGGATCTATAAAATGCTTCCCAGAAAGCTCAGTCCTTCTGAAAGTAGTCTCAAATTGTAGATCTAGATCCCAAGCAGAGCAGGCATGTAAGTACATCACTGTTGACTGTCCTAGTTATGGCTCCTATGCACCCACTCAAAGCATTGCTGTACATTCAATTCCGGACTATTTGTCTAAATTGTCTGAGGATCTTTGAAATGCTTCAAAAAGCTCCAGTCTTTACGAAAATAGTCTCAAGTGTAGATCTAGATCAGCAAGTAGGACATGTAAGTACATGCTGTAATATCTGGTCATAGCTCTGTGCCTCAATCTGGCTCGTTTTGGCTGTCTTTTCCATTAGGACTATTTGTCTCAGTGTCCAGGATCATGAAATGCTTCAAAAGCTCCCGGTCTTTATGAAAGTAGTCTCAAATTGTAGATGCAGATCAGCAGAAACAGACATATAGTGCATACTGTGACTATCCTGGTTGTAGTCTATGCACCCTCAAGCATGCTCAAACACAGTATTACAATCAAATTAGGATATTTGTCTGTTGTGTAGAGGATCTATAGTACTTCAAAAACAAGTTATTTGTGAAAGTAGTCTCAATTGTAGATCTAGATAAACAAACAGGGCATGTAAAAGTACATCACTGTGACTATCTGATTATGGCTCTATGCACCCTCAAGCAGTGTAGTTTGTGTGCAGTTCAATTCTAGACCATGTAAATTGTCTGGGGATCTATAGTGCTTCAAAGGCTCAGGTGCTGTGAAGAGTAGTCTAAAATTGTAGATCAACAGAAACAGGGCATGTAAGTACATCATCAGACTATCTGGTCTGGCTCTCATGCCTCAAACGTGCTCAGTTTTGGCTGTGCACTCAATTCAGGACCTGTTGTCTAAAGTTGTCTAAAGGATCTATGAAATGCTTTAAAAGCTCCGGTCTTTGAAAGTAGTCTCAGAGTGTAGATCTAGATCAACAGAAACAGACATGTAGGCCATCCTGTGAGCTGTCTGATTAAACTCTTGCCTCAAAGCAGTATGTTTGGCTGTGCTGGTCATTCTGGACTATTGTCTAAATTGTCTGAGATCTGAAATGGCAAAAACAGGTCACATGATGATCTAAATTGTGATCATGAAACTTTTAGGGCATGTAAGTGCATCTTTGAGCTATCTGGTGCCAAATATATGCACCTCAAACATTAACAGTTTTGGCTCATTCAATTAGGATTATTTGTCTAAATTGACAAGGGATCTGTGATACTTCAAAAAACCGGTCACTGCAGAAAGTAGTCTCAAATTATAGATCTGAATCTAACAGAAACAGAACATGTAAAGTACATCATAGACTATCCCTAGTTATGGCTCTATGCCCTCAAAAAATTTTCATTGTGTCTGGATCATTCTGGACTATTTGTCTAAATTGTCTGGGGATCTATGAAATGCTTCAAAAAGCTCCACAGGTCTTTATGAGTAATCAATTGTGATCCAAGATCAGCAAACAGGGCATGCAAAGGCCACATGCACTGTGACTATCTGATTATGGCTCTATGCACCTCAAGCATTATATTTGACTGTAAGTTATTCTGGATATTTGTCTAAAATTGTCTGGGGATCTCTGAAATGCTTCAAAAGCTCCGGTCTTCTGAAAGTAGTCTCAAATTGTAGATCTAGATCTAACACAGAAACAGGGCATGTAAAGTACATCACTGTGACTATCCTAGTTATGGCTCTATGCCCTCAAAAGTGCAGTTTTGGCTGTTCAGTGGACTGTTGTCTAATTGTCCTGAGGATCTATAATGCTTCAAAAAGCTCCCGGTGCTATAAAAGTGATCAAAATTGTGATCAGTCAGCAAAAGTGACATAAGTACATCACTGTGTTACTATCTAATTCTTTGGCTCTGCCTCAAAACTGGCTAGTTTGTCTGTGTTCAATTCTGGACTATTTGTCTAGAATTGTCTGAGGATCTATAAGTACTTTAAAAACTCCAGTCCTTTAAGTAGTCTCAAATTCATGATTGATCAACAGAAACAGAGATATAAGTGCCATCACTGTAGCTCTCCTAATTATGCCTCTACCACCTCAAACATGCTGTTTTGGCTGTACATTCAATTCAGGACTATTTGTCTAAATTGTCTAGAGGATCTATAATCCTTTACAAAAGCTCAGTCTTTACGAAAGTAGTCTCAAATTGTAGATCTAGATCAACAGAAACAGGGCATGTAAAGTACATCACTGTGACTATCCTAGTTATGGCTCTATGCACCTCAGAAAACATGCATGTACCGAACAGTTAGGACTATTTGTGTCTAATTGTCTGAGGATCTTCAAATGCTTTAGAAGCTCCAGTCTTTGAAGTAGTCTCAAATTGTAGATCTAGATCCCAACAGAAACAGGGCATGTAAGGCCATATGTAACCTATCCTGGTGCCCGTCTCTGCCTCAGTCTAAATACAATTTTGGCTATGGGTTAATTCAGGACTATTTGTCACAAGTGTCTGGGGATCATAAATGCTTAAAAGCTCAGGTCACTGTAGTAGTCTCAAATTGTAGATCTAGATCCCAGCAGAAACAGGGCATGTGAAGTACATGCTGTGACTGTCTAGTTATGGCTCTATGCCCTCAAAACGTGTAGTTTTGGCTGTACATTAATTCAGGACTATTAAATTGTGGGATCTATGATGCTTCAAGCTCAGTCTTTATGAAGTAGTCTCAAATTAGTCTAGATCTAGCAGAAACAGGGCATGTAAAGTACATCATGACTATCTAATTATGGCTCTCTTTGCACCTCAAAATGCTCAGTTTTGGCTGTACATTCAATTCTGGACTATTTGTCTAGTGGGATCTTGATATTAAAAGCTCTGGTCTTGAAGTAATTAATTGTAGATCCTTGAAACAGGGCATGTAAAGTACATCCTGTGACTATCCTAGTTATGGCTCTATGCCTCAACGTGCTCGTTTGGCTGTACAGTCATTCAGGTTCTTTGTCTAAATTGTCTGAGGATCTATGAAATGCTTCAAAAAGCTCCGGTCTTTGCGAAAGTAGTCTCCAAATTGTAGATCTAGATCAACAGAAACAGGGCATGTAAGTACATCACTGTGACTATCCTAGTTATGGCTCTGTCACCCTCAAAGAGCATTGTCAGTTTGGCTGTGACTAATTCTGGACTATTTATACAAGTGCAGAGGATCTGAAATGCTTCAAAAGCAAATTATTTTTGAAATTAATCAATTGCAAGTCAAGTCAACAGAAACAAGGGTGTGTAAAGTATCTGTGACTATCCTGAATTATGGCTCTATGCACCCTCAAAACTGGCTCGTTTTGGCTGTGCAGTTCAATTCAGGATGTTTGTCTAAGTGTGCAGGGGATCTATGAAATGCTTCAAAAAGCTCCGGTCTTTATAGTAGTCTCAATTGTAGATCTAGTCCCAACAGAAACAGGGCATGTAAGAGTACATCACTGTGACTATCTAAGTGTAGCTCTATGCCTCAAAACTGTTATTTGTGTGATTCAAATTCTGTTCATTTGTCTAAATTGTCCACAGGGGATCTATAGGGAAATGCTTCCCAAAAGCTCCACAGTCTTTACGAAAGTAGTCTCAAATTGTAGATCAACAGAAACAGGCATGTAAGTGTCCTGTGTCTGTTATGGCTCTATGCACCCTCAAAATGTGCTCAGGTGGCTATACATTCATTCAGGACTGTTATAAGTTGTCAGGAATCTATGAAATGCTTCAAAGCTCCAGTCTTTACAAAGTAGTCTCAAATTGTAGATCTAGATCAGCAAGTAGGGCATGTAAGTACATCTATCTGATCCTAGTTATGGCTCTATGCACCCTCAAAAAATGTGCCGTTTTGGCTATAGTTCAATTAAGGACTATTTTCTTCAATTGTCTGGATCATCAGTACTTCCAAAGCTCCAGTCTTTACAGTAGTCTCAAATTGTAGATCTGATCAACAGAAATAGAACATAAAGTATCACTGTGACCATCTAGTTCATGGCTCTATACCCACTCAAGCATTGCTCGTTTGGCTGCAGTCAAATTAGACTATTTGTACTAGAAGTGTGGGGATCTGAAACCAGTTCAAAAGCTCAGTGCTGAAGTAGTGCTCAAATTATGAATCCCAGATCAGCAGACAGGGCATGTATTACTCTGAACTATCCTAGTTATATTCTGTGTATCAAAACAGTGCTCTAGTTTGACTTGTGCATTCAATTTTGGACTATTTGTCTGTTGTGCCAGGATCATCATGAAATGTTAAAAAAGCTCAGGTCTTCTGAAAGTAGTCTCAATTCTAGATCTGAATCCAACCGAAACAGGCATGTAAGTATGCTGTGATGTGCTAGTTATGAAATCTATATACCTCAAGCGTCTAACTCAGTTTTGGCTGTCATTCAAATTATAGACTGTTGTCTCATTGTCTGGGGATCTATGAAATGCTTAAAAGCAGGTCTTTGAAAGTAGTCAGTGGCAAGTCTAGATCAACAGGGAAACAGGGCATATAAAGTACGTCACTCATGACTATCTAGTTATGGCTCCTTGCACCTCAAACATGCTGTGTTCAATTTCGGACTATTTGTCTAAATTGTCTGGGGATATATAAATGCTAAAGAAGCTCAGTCTTTGCAGTAGTCAGTGTGATCAGATCAACAAACAGGCATTCAAAAGTACATCCACTGTGACTATCCTAGTGGCTCTATGCCCTCAAAACTGTTGCACAGTTTATTTTGTGCAGTTCAATTGGATATTTGTCAAAATTGTCTGAGATCTGAAATGCTTCAAAAAGCTCAGGTCTTTATGAAAGTAGTCTCAAATTGTAGATCTAGATCATGAAACAGGCATGTAAACTGCATACTGTGATCATCTGATTATGGCTCTGTACCTCAAGCATCCACTCATTTTGTGTGCAGTCAATTCAGACTCTTTGTCTAAGGCGTGAGGATCTGTCAGTAGCCAAAAGCTCCGTTCTTTAGAAGTAGTCTCCAAGTGTGATCAGTCAAGCAAACAGGAACATATTAAATACATCACTGACTATGCTGATTGTAATCTGCCTCAAGCAGTGTGTTTTGGCTGTATTAGATTCTGAATGTTTGTCTGGTGTCTGGATCTGTGAAATAGCCAAAAGCTCAGTCTTAGCAAGTAGTCTCCAGGTGTGGATCTAGATCAACAGAAACAGGGCATGTAAAGTACATCACTGTGACTAATATAGTTTATTGGCTCTGCCTCAACGCTGCATTGGTCTGGATTATTGTCTAAGTGTCTGAGGATAAATACTTCAAAAGCTCAGTCTGTACACAGTAGTCTCAAATTGTGGTCACAGATCAACAAGCAGGGCATTTAAGTACCATATATTATCCTAGTTGTGGCTCTATGCCCTCAAAACTGCTCGTTTAAAACATGCGTTCAATTCAGGACTATTTGTCAAAATTGTCTGGGGATCTATGAAATGCTTCAAAAGCTCCGGTCTTTATGAAAGTAGTCTCAAATTGTAGATCTAGATCAACAGAAACAGGGCATACACATCACTGTGACTATCCTAGTTATGGCTCTATGCACCCTCAAAACGTGTTTCATTTTGGCTGTACATTCAATTCAGGACTATTTGTCTAAATTGTCTGGGGGATCTATGAAATGCTCAAAGCTCCCGGTCTTTACGAAAGTAGTCTCAAATTGTGGATCTAGATCAACAGAAACAGGGGCATGTAAGAGTACATCACTGTGACTATGCTAGTTCATGGCTCTATGCACCCAAACATCGGCATCGTTTTGGCTGCAGGTGCTCAATTCTGGACTATTTGTCTAAATTGTCTGGGGATCCTATGAATAGCACTAAAGCTCAGGCGTACTATGAAAGTAGTCTCAAGTTGTAGAATCAACAAAAGAAACAGGGCCTGTCAAAGTACATCACTGTGACTATCCTAGTTATGGCTCTGTGCACCTCAAAACTGGCCTGCTTTTGTCTGTACGTTCAATTCTGGACTATTTGTCCTAAAATTGTGTTGCAGGGATCTGTGAAATGCTTCAAAAAGCTCCGATCTTCGAAAGTAGATCTCAAGTTGTAGATCTAGATCAGCAGGAAACAGGGCATGTAAAGTACATCACTGTGACTATCCTGAGTTATGCAAGCTCTCTGCGCCCTCAAAAACGTGCTCAGTTTGTGGCATGTACATTCAATTCAGGACTATTTGTCTAAATTGTATGGGGATCTATGAAATGCTTCAAAAGCTCCGGTCTTTAGAAAAGAATCTCAAATTATGAATCAGGATCAACAAATAAAAATAGTCATCATTTTTGACTATCCTAATATGCCTCTATGCACCCTCAAAACATGCTCGTTTTGGCTGTACATTCAATTAGGACATTTGATCTAAATTGTCTGGGGATCTATGAAATGCTTCCCAAAAGCTCCAGTCTTCTGAAAGTAGTCTCAAATTGTAGATCTAGATCAACAGAAACAGGGCATGTAAGTACATCACTGTGACTATCCTAGTTATGGCTCTATGCACCAAAACAGCTATATGATTTTGGCTGTACGTTCACTCCTGGACTATTTTGTCTAAATTGTCTGGGGATCTATGAAATGCTTCAAAAAGTCTGTCTTATGAAAGTAGTCTCAAATTGTAGATCTAGATCAATGAGAAGCAGAGGCATGTAAAGTACATCACTGTGACCATCCTCGTTATGGCTCTGTGCACCCTCAAGCGTGCACTCGGTTCGGCTGTACAGTCAGTTCAGGACTATTTGTCTAAATTGTCTGGGGATCTATGAAATGCTTTCCCAAAAGCTCCGAGTGCTTTGCGAAAGCCAGTCTCAAATTGTGAGATCTAGATGAACAGAAACAGGGCATGTAAAGTACATCACTGTGACTATCCTAGTTATGGCTCTATGCACACCTCAAAACGTGCTCGTTTGGCTGTACGTATCAATTCCTGGACTCTTTGTCCTCAAAGGTGTCTGGGGATCTATGAAAGTGACTTCAAAAGCTCCGGTCTTTATGAAAGTAGTCTCAAACCGTAGATCTAGATCTAACAGAAACAGGGCATGTAAGTACATCACTGTGACTATCCTAGATTAACTGGCCTCATGCACCCTCGCCAAAATGTGCTCGTTTTTGGGCTGTGCATTCTAATTCAGACTCATTTGTCTAAATTGTCTGGGGATCTGTATAATGCTTCAAAAGCTCAGATTTACGAAGATCTCAAGTTCTAGATCACCAGCAGAATCAGGCATGTCAGTACATCACTGTGACTATCTAATTATCCCTATGCCTCATTGCATGCTATAATTTGGCTGTATATTTCAATTAGGACTATTTGTCTAAATTGTCTAGAGATCATAGAAATGTTTCAAAAGCTCAGGTCTTTACAAAGTAATCTAAATTGCAGATCTAGAATCAAACAAGAACGCTCCAAAGTACATCACTGTGACTATCCTAGTTATGCCTCTATGCACCCTCAAAACATGCTCGCTTTTGGCTTTACATTCAATTCAGGACTATTTGTCTAAATTGTCTGGGGATCTATGAAATGCTTCCCAAAAGCTCCAGTCTTTACGAAAGTAGTCTCAAATTGTAGATCTAGGATCCAAACAGAAACAGGGCATGTAAAGCAACATCACTGTGACTATCCTAGTTATGGCTCTATGCACCCTCAAAACGTGCTCGTTTTGGCTGCAATGCTCAATTCTGGACTATTTGTCTAAATCTGTCTGCAGGATCTATGAAATGCTTCAAAAAGCTCCGGTCTTTATGAAAGTAGTCTCAAATTGTAGATCTAGATCACAGAAACAGGGCATGTAAAGTACATCACTGTGACTATCCTAGTTATGGCTCTATGCACCCTCAAACGTGCTCGTTTTGGCTGTACATTCATTCAGGACTATTTGTTCAAATTGTCCGGGGATCTATGAAATGCTTCCCAAAAGCTCCAGTCTTTACGAAAGTAGTCTCAAATTGTAGATCTAGATGAACAGAAACAGGGCATGTAAGTACATCTGTGACTATCCTAGTTATGGCTCTATGCACCCTCAAAACGTTCGATTTTGGCTGTACGTTGGTCTGACTATTTGTCTAAATTGTCTGGGGATCTATGAAATGCTTCAAAAAGCTCGGTCTTTATGAAAGTAGTCTCAAATTGTAGATCTAGATCAACAGAAACAGGGCATGTAGTACATCACTGTGACTATCCTAGTTATGGCTCTATGCACCCTCAAAACGTGCTCATTTTGGCTGTACATTCAATTCAGGACTATTTGTCTAAATTGTCTGGGGATCTAAGAAATGCTTCAAAAGCTCCGGTCTTTACGAAAGTAGTCTCAAATTGTAGATCTAGATCAACAGAAACAGGGCATGTAAAGTACATCACTGTGACTATCCTAGTTATGCCTCTATGCACCCTCAAAACATGCTCGTTTTGGCTGTATATTCAATTCAGGACTATTTGTCTAAATTGTCTGGGGATCTATGAAATGCTTCCCAAAAGCTCCAGTCTTTACGAAAGTAGTCTCAAATTGTAGATCTAGATCAACAGAAACAGGACATGTAAAGTACATCACTGTGACTATCCTAGTTATGGCTCTATGCACCCTCAAACGTGTCAGTTTTTGGCTGGGTATCGTCTAATTCTGACTATTTGTCTAAATTGTCGGGGATCTATGAAATGCTTCAAAAAGCTCGGTCTTTATGAAAGTAGTCAAATTGTAGATCTAGATCATCAGAAACAGGGCATGTAAAGTACATCACTGTGACTATCCTAGTTATGGCTCTATGCACCCTCAAAACGTGCTCGTTTTGGCTGTACATCCAATTCCGGACTATTTGTCTAAATTGTCTGGGATCTTTGAAATGCTTCAAAAGCCCGGTCTTTACGAAAATAGTCTCAAATTGTGTAGATCTAGATCCCAACAGAAACAGGGCATGTAAAGTACATCACTGTAACTATCCTAGTTATGGCTCTATGCACCCTCAAAACTGGCTCGCTTTTGCCATTCAATTCAGGACTATTTGTCTAAATTGTCTGGGGATCTATGAAATGCTTCAAAAAGCTCCAGTCTTTATAGAAGTAGTCTCAAATTGTAGATCTAGATCAACAGAAACAGGGCATGTAAAGTACATCACTGTGACGGTCCTAGTTATGGCTCTATGCACCTCAAAACGTGCTCGTTTTGGCTGTACATTCAATTCAGGACTATTTGTCTAAATTGTCTGGGATCTATGAATATACAAAAGCTCCGGTCTTTATGAAAGTAGTCTCAAATTGTAGATCTAGATCAACAGAAACAGGGCATGTAAAGTACATCACTGTGACTATCCTAGTTATGGCTCTATGCACCCTCAAAGGCGTCGTTTTGGCTGTACGTTCAATTCTGGACTATTTGTCTAAATTGTCTGGGGATCTATGAAATGCTTCAAAAGCTCCGGTCTTTATGAAAGTCGTCTCCAAATTGTAGATCTAGATCAACAGAAACAGGGCATGTAAAGTACATCACTGTGATATCCTAGTTATGGCTCTATGCACCCTCAAACAAAAGGTACATTCACCCGGACTATTTGTCTAGATTGTCTGGGGATCTTTGAAATGCTTCAAAAAGCTCCAGTCTTTGAAAATAGTCTCAAATTGTAGATCTAGATCAACAGAAACAGGGGCATGTAAAGTACATCACTGTGACTATCCTAGTTATGCCTCTATGCACCCTCAAACATGCTGCTTTGGCTGTACATTCAATTCAGGACTATTTGTCTAAATTGTTCAGATCTAAATGAAATGCTTCCAAAAGCTCCCAGTCTTTGTAAAGTAGTCTCTCAAATTGTATATCTAGATCAACAGAAACAGGCATGTAAAGTACATCACTGTGACTATCCTAGATTATGGCTCTATGCACCCTCAACGTGCTCGTTTTGGCTGCACGTTCAATTCTGGACTATTTGTCTAAATTGTCTGGGGATCTATGAAATGCTTCAAAAAGCTCCGGTCTTTATGAAAGTAGTCTAAAATTGTAGATCAACAGAAACAGGGCATGTAAAGTACATCACTGTGACTATCTAGTTATAGCTCTATGCACCCTCAAAAACGTGCTCGTTTGCTGTACATTCAATCTGGTGGACTATTTGTCTAAATTGTCTGGGGATCTATGAAATGCTTCAAAAGCTCCCTTCCCTACGAAAGTAGTCTCAAATTGTAGATCTAGGATCAACAGAAACAGGGCATGTAAAGTACATCACTGTGACTATCCTAGTTATGGCTCTATGCACCTCAAAACATTACTGCTTTGGCTGCACGTTCAATTCTGGACTATTTGTCTAAATTTGTCTGGGGATCTATGAAATGCTTCAAAAGTTCAGGTCTTTATGAAAGTAGTCTCAAATTGTAGATCAAGATCAACAGAAACAGGGCATGTAAAGTACATCACTGTGACTATCCTAGTTATGGCTCTATGCACCCTCAAAACTGGCCTCTTTTGGCTGCACGTTCAATTCAGGACTATTTGTCTAAATTGTCTGGGGATCTATGAAATGCTTCAAAAAGCTCCGGTCTTTATGAAAGTAGTCTCAAATTGTAGATCTAGATCAACAGAAACAGGGCATGTAAAGTACATCACTGTGACTATCCTAGTTATGGCTCTATGCACCCTCAAAACGTGCTCGTTTTGGCTGTACGTTCAATTCTGGACTATTTGTCTAAATTGTCTGGGGATCTATGAAATGCTTCAAAAAGCTCCAGTCTTTACGAAAGTAGTCTCAAATTGTAGATCTAGATCAACAGAAACAGGGCATGTAAAGTACATCACTGTGACTATCCTAGTTATGGCTCTATGCACCCTCAAAACGTGCTCGTTTTGGCTGTACATTCAATTCAGGACTATTTGTCTAAATTGTCTGGGGATCTATGAAATGCTTCCCAAAAGCTCCAGTCTTTACTTAAAGTAGTCTCAAATTGTAGATCTAGATCAACAGAAACAGGGCATGTAAAGTACATCACTGTGACTATCCTAATTATGGCTCTATGCACCCTCAAACGTGCTGTACATTTCAATTCCTCGGACTATTTGTCTAGATTGTCTGGGGATCTTTGAAATGCTTCAAAAAGCTCCAGTCTTACGAAAATAGTCTCACATTGTAGATCTAGATCAACAGAAACAGGGCATGTAAAGTACATCACTGTGACTATCCTAGTTATGCCTCTATGCACCCTCAAAACATGCTCGTTTTGGCTGTACATTCAATTCAGGACTATTTGTCTAAATTGTCTGGGGATCTATGAAATGCTTCCAAAAGCTCCAGTCTTTACGAAAGTAGTCTCAAATTGTAGATCTAGATCAACAGAAACAGGGCATGTAAAGTACATCACTGTGACTATCCTAGTTATGGCTCTATGCACCCTCAAAACGTGCTCTTTTGGCTGTACGTTCAATTCTGGACTATTTGTCTAAATTGTCTGGGGATCTAGTGAAATGCTTCAAAAGCTCCCGGTCTTTATGAAAGTAGTCTAAAATTGTAGATCAACAGAAACAGGGCATGTAAAGTACATCACTGTGACTATCCTAGTTATGGCTCTATGCACCTCAAAACGTGCCTCGTTTTGGCTGTACATTCAATTCAGGACTATTTGTCTAAATTGTCTGGGGATCTATGAAATGCTTCAAAAGCTCCGGTCTTTACGAAAGTAGTCTCAAATTGTAGATCTAGATCAACAGAAACAGGGCATGTAAAGTACATCACTGTGACTATCCTAGTTATGGCTCTATGCACCCTCAAAACGTGCTTGTTTTGGCTGTACATTCAATTCAGGACTATTTGTCTAAATTGTCTGGGGATCTATGAAATGCTTCCCAAAAGCTCCAGTCTTTACGAAAGTAGTCTCAAATTGTAGATCTAGATCAACAGAAACAGGGCATGTAAAGTACATCACTGTGACTATCCTAGTTATGGCTCTATGCACCCTCAAACGTGCCTGCTTTTGGCTGCACGTTTCATTCTGGACAATTTGTCTAAAATTGTCTGGGATCTATGAAATGCTTCAAAAGTCGGTCTTTATGAAAGTAGTCTAAAATTGTAGATCAACAGAAACAGGGCATGTAAAGTACATCACTGTGACTATCCTAGTTATGGCTCTATGCACCCTCAAAACGTGCTCGTTTTGGCTGTACATTCAATTCAGGACTATTTGTCTAAATTGTCTGGGGATCTATGAAATGCTTCAAAAAGCTCCGGTCTTTACGAAAGTAGTCTCAAATTGTAGATCTAGATCAACAGAAACAGGGCATGAAGAGTACATCACTGTGACTATCCTAGTTATGGCTCTATGCACCCTCAAAACGTGCTCATTTTGGCTGTACGTTCAATTCTGACTATTTGTCTAAATTGTCTGGGGATCTATGAAATGCTTTCCAAAAAAGCTCCGGTCTTTATGAGAAAGTAGTCTCAAATTGTAGATCAAGATCAACAGAAACAGGGCATGTAAAGTACATCACTGTGACTATCCTAGTTATGGCTCTATGCACCCTCAAAACTGGCTGGTTTTGGCTGTATACGTTCAATTCAGGACTATTTGTCTAAATTGTCTGGGATCTATGAAATGCTTCAAAAGCTCCAGTCTTTACGAAAATAGTCTCAAATTGTAGATCTAGATCAACAGAAACAGGGCATGTAAAGTACATCACTGTGACTATCCTAGTTATGGCTCTATGCACCTCAAAACGTGCTCGCTTTTTGGCTGTACGTTCAATTCAGGACTATTTGTCTAAATTGTTCAGATCTATGAAATGCTTCAGAAAGCTCCAGTCTTTACGAAAGTAGTCTCCAAATTGTAGATCTAGATCAACAGAAACAGGGCATGTAAAGTACATCACGGTGACTATCCTAGTTATGGCTCTATGCACCCTCAAAACGTGCTCGTTTTGGCTGTACATTCAATTCAGGACTATTTGTCTAAATTGTCTGGGGGATCTTATGAAATGCTTCAAAAGCTCCGGTCTTTACGAAAGTAGTCTCAAATTGTAGATCTAGATCAACAGAAACAGGGCATGTAAAGTACATCACTGTGACTATCCTAGTTATGGCTCTATGCACCCTCAAAACGTGCTCGTTTTGGCTGTACGCTCAATTCTGGACTATTTGTCTAAATTGTCTGGGGATCTATGAAAATGCTTCAAAAGCTCCGGTCTTTATGAAAGTAGTCTCAAATTGTAGATCAAGATCAACAGAAACAGGGCATGTAAGTACATCACTGTGACTATCCTAGTTATGGCTCTATGCACCCCTCAAAACTGGCTCATGGCTGTGTACGTTCAATTCAGGACTATTTTGTCTAAATTGTCTGGGGATCTATGAAATGCTTCAAAAGCTCCGGTCTTTATGAAAGTAGTCTCAAATTGTAGATCTAGATCAACAGAAACAGGGCATGTAAAGTACATCACTGTGACTATCCTAGTTATGGCTCTATGCACCCTCAAAACGTGCTCGTTTTGGCTGTACGTTCACACCCTGACTATTTGTCTAAATTGTCTGGGATCTATGAAATGCTTCAAAAAAGCTCCAGTCTTTACGAAAGTAGTCTCAAATTGTAGATCTAGATCAACAGAAACAGGCATGTAAAGTACATCACTGTGACTATCCTAGTTATGGCTCTATGCACCCTCAAAACGTGCTCGTTTTGGCTGTACATTCAATTCAGGACTATTTGTCTAAATTGTCTGGGATCTATGAAATGCTTCCCCAAAGCTCCAGTCTTTAGAAAGTAGTCTCAAATTGTAGATCTAGATCAACAGAAACAGGGCATGTAAAGTACATCACTGTGACTATCCTAATTATGGCTCTATGCACCCTCAAACGTGCTGTACATTCAATTCCGGACTATTTGTCTAGATTGTCTGGGGATCTTTGAAATGCTTCAAAAAAGCTCCAGTCTTTTTGAAAATAGTCTCACATTGTAGATCTAGATCAACAGAAACAGGGCATGTAAAGTACATCACTGTGACTATCCTAGTTATGCTCTATGCACCCTCAAAAACATGCTCGTTTTGGCTGTACATTCAATTCAGGACTATTTGTCTAAATTGTCTGGGGATCTATGAAATGCTTCCAAAAGCTCCAGTCTTTACGAAAGTAGTCTCAAATTACCAGATCTAGATCAACAGAAACAGGCATGTAAAGTACATCACTGTGACTATCCTAGTTATGGCTCTATGCACCCTCAAAAACGTGCTCGTTTTGGCTGTACGTTCAATTCTGGACTATTTGTCTAAATTGTCTGGGGATCTATGAAATGCTTCAAAAAGCTCCGGTCTTTATGAAAGTAGTCTAAAATTGTAGATCAACAGAAACAGGCATGTAAAGTACATCACTGTGACTATCCTAGTTATGGCTCTATGCACCCCTCAAAACGTGCTCGTTTTGGCTGTACATTCAATTCAGACTATTTGTCTAAATTGTCTGGGGATCTATGAAATGCTTCAAAAAGCTGCCGGTCTTTACGAAAGTAGTCTCAAATTGTAGATCTAGATCAACAGAAACAGGGCATGTAAAGTACATCACTGTGACTATCCTAGTTATGGCTCTATGCACCTCCAAAACGTGCTCGTTTGGCTGTACATTCAATTCAGGACTATTTGTCTAAATTGTCTGGGGATCTATGAAATGCTTCCCAAAAGCTCCAGTCTTTACTTAAAGTAGTCTCAAATTGTAGATCTAGATCAACAGAAACAGGGCATGTAAAGTACATCACTGTGACTATCCTAGTTATGGCTCTATGCACCCTCAAAACGTGCTCGTTTGGCTGTACGTTTCAATTCTGACAATTTGTCTAAATTGTCTGGGGATCTATGAAATGCTTTCAAAAGCTCCGGTCTTTATGAAAGCAGTCTAAAATTGTAGATCAACAGAAACAGGGCATGTAAAGTACATCACTGTGACTATCCTAGTTATGGCTCTATGCACCCTCAAACGTGCTCGTTTTGGCTGTACATTCAATTCAGGACTATTTGTCTAAATTGTCTGGGGATCTATGAAATGCTTCAAAAAGCTCCAGGGTCTTTACGAAAGTAGTCTCCAAATTGTAGATCTAGATCAACAGAAACAGGGCATGTAAAGTACATCACTGTGACTATCCTAGTTATGGCTCTATGCACCCTCAAAACGTGCTGTTTTGGCTGCGTTCAATTCTGGACTATTTGTCTAAATTGTCTGGGGATCTCATGAAATGCTTCAAAAAGCTCCGGTCTTTATGAAAGTAGTCTCAAATTGTAGATCAAGATCAACAGAAACAGGGCATGTAAAGTACATCACTGTGACTATCCTAGTTATGGCTCTATGCACCTCAAAACTGGCTGGTTTTGGCTGTACGTTCAATTCAGACTATTTGTCTAAATTGTCTGGGGATCTATGAAATGCTTCAAAAAGCTCCAGTCTTTACGAAAATAGTCTCAAATTGTAGATCTAGATCAACAGAAACAGGGCATGTAAAGTACATCACTGTGACTATCCTAGTTATGCCTCTATGCACCCTCAAACATGCTCGTTTGGCTGTACATTCAATTCAGACTATTTGTCTAAATTGTCTGGGGATCTATGAAATGCTTCCAAAGCTCCAGTCTTTACGAAAGTAGTCTCAAATTGTATATCTAGATCAACAGAAACAGGGCATGTAAAGTACATCACTGTGACTATCCTAGTTATGGCTCTATGCACCCTCAAACGTGCTCGTTTGGCTGTACGTTCAATTCTGACTATTTGTCTAAATTGTCTGGGGATCTATGAAATGCTTCAAAAAGCTCAGGTCTTTATGAAAGTAGTCTAAAATTGTAGATCAACAGAAACAGGGCATGTAAAGTACATCACTGTGACTATCCTAGTTATGGCTCTATGCACCCTCAAACGTGCTCGTTTTTGGCTGTACATTCAATTCAGGACTATTTGTCTAAATTGTCTGGGGATCTATGAAATGCTTCAAAAAGTCTGCCCTTACGAAAGTAGTCTCAAATTGTAGATCTAGATCAACAGAAACAGGGCATGTAAAGTACATCACTGTGACTATCCTAGTTATGGCTCTATGCCCTCAAAACGTGCTCGTTTTGGCTGTACATTCAATTCAGGACTATTTGTCTAAATTGTCTGGGGATCTATGAAATGCTTCCCAAAAGCTCCAGTCTTTACGAAAGTAGTCTCAAATTGTAGATCTAGATCAACAGAAACAGGGCATGTAAAGTACATCACTGTGACTATCCTAGTTATGGCTCTATGCACCCTCAAAACGTGCTGTTTTGGCTGTACGTTCAATCCTGACTATTTGTCTAAATTGTCTGGGGATCTATGAAATGCTTCAAAAAGCTCCAGTCTTTACGAAAGTAGTCTCAAAATTGTAGATCTAGATCAACAGAAACAGGGCACAAAGTACATCACTGTGACTATCCTAGTTATGGCTCTATGCACCTCAAAACGTGCTCGTTTTGGCTGTACATTCAATTCAGGACTATTTGTCTAAATTGTCTGGGATCTATGAAATGCTTCCCAAAAGCTCCAGTCTTTACTTAAAGTAGTCTCAAATTGTAGATCTAGATCAACAGAAACAGGGCATGTAAAGTACATCACTGTGACTATCCTAATTATGGCTCTATGCACCCTCAAACATGCTGTACATTCAATTCGGACTATTTGTCTAGATTGTCTGGGGATCTTTGAAATGCTTCTAAAAAGCTCCAGTCTTTACGAAAATAGTCTCACATTGTAGATCTAGATCAACAGAAACAGGGCAAAAAAAAAGTACATCACTGTGACTATCCTAGTTATGCCTCTATGCACCCTCAAAACATGCCGTTTTGGCTGTACATTCAATTCAGGACTATTTGTCTAAATTGTCTGGGGATCTATGAAATGCTTCCCAAAAGCTCCAGTCTTTACGAAAGTAGTCTCAAATTGTAGATCTAGATCAACAGAAACAGGGCATGTAAGTACATCACTGTGACTATCCTAGTTATGGCTCTATGCACCCTCAAACGTGCTCATTTTGGCTGTACGCTCAATTCTGGACTATTTGTCTAAATTGTCTGGGGATCTATGAAATGCTTCAAAGCTCTGTCTTTATGAAAGTAGTCTAAAATTGTAGATCAACAGAAACAGGGCATGTAAAGTACATCACTGTGACTATCCTAGTTATGGCTCTATGCACCCTCAAACGTGCTGCTGCTTTGGCTGCACGTTCAATTCAGGACTATTTGTCTAAATTGTCTGGGATCTATGAAATGCTTCAAAAAGCTCCGGTCTTTATGAAAGTAGTCTCAAATTGTAGATCAAGATCAACAGAAACAGGGCATGTAAAGTACATCACTGTGACTATCCTAGTTATGGCTCTATGCACCCTCAAAACTGGCTGGTTTTGGCTGTACGTTCAATTCAGGACTATTTTCTAAATTGTCTGGGGATCTATGAAATGCTTCAAAAAGCTCCAGTCTTTACGAAAATAGTCTCAAATTGTAGATCTAGATCAACAGAAACAGGGCATGTAAAGTACATCACTGTGACTATCCTAGTTATGCCTCTATGCACCCTCAAAAAACATGCTCGCTTTTGGCTGTACATTCAATTCAGGACTATTTGTCTAAATTGTCTGGTGATCTATGAAATGCTTCCAAAAGCTCCAGTCTTTACGAAAGTAGTCTCAAATTGTATATCTAGATCAACAGAAACAGGGCATGTAAAGTACATCACTGTGACTATCCTAGTTATGGCTCTATGCACCCTCAAAACGTGCCTGTTTTGGCTGACTGCCTCAATTCTGGACTATTTGTCTAAATTGTCTGGGGATCTATGAAATGCTTCAAAAGCTCCGGTCTTTATGAAAGTAGTCTAAAATTGTAGATCAACAGAAACAGGGCATGTAAAGTACATCACTGTGACTATCCTAGTTATGGCTCTATGCACCCTCAAAAACGTGCTCGTTTGGCTGTACATTCAATTCAGGACTATTTGTCTAAATTGTCTGGGGATCTATGAAATGCTTCAAAAAAGCTCCGGTTTTCATTAAAAGTAGTCTCAAATTGTAGATCTAGATCAACAGAAACAGGGCATGTAAAGTACATCACTGTGACTATCCTAGTTATGGCTTTATGCACCTCAAACGTGCTCGTTTTTGGCTGTACATTCAATTCAGGACTATTTGTCTAAATTGTCTGGGGATCTATGAAATGCTTCCCAAAAGCTCCAGTCTTTACTAAAGTAGTCTCAAATTGTAGATCTAGATCAACAGAAACAGGGCATGTAAAGTACATCACTGTGACTATCCTAGTTATGGCTCTATGCACCCTCAAAACGTGCTGTACATTCAATTCCGGACTATTTGTCTAAATTGTCTGGGGATCTATGAAATGCTTCAAAAAGCTCCAGTCTTTACGAAAGTAGTCTCAAATTGTAGATCTAGATCAACAGAAACAGGGCATTTAAAGTACATCACTGTGACTATCCTAGTTATGGCTCTATGCACCCTCAAAACTGGCTCGTTTCGGCTGTACGTTCAATTCAGGACTATTTGTCAAAATTGTCTGGGGATCTATGAAATGCTTCAAAAAGCTCCGGTCTTTATGAAAGTAGTCTCAAATTGTAGATCTAGATCAACAGAAACAGGGCATGTAAAGCACATCACTGTGACTATCCTAGTTATGGCTCTATGCACCCTCAAAACGTGCTCGTTTTGGCTGTACATTCAATTCAGGACTATTTGTCTAAATTGTCTGGGGATCTATGAAATGCTTCAAAAAGCTCCGGTCTTTACGAAAGTAGTCTCAAATTGTAGATCTAGATCAACAGAAACAGGGCATGTAAAGTACATCACTGTGACTATGCTAGTTATGGCTCTATGCACCCTCAAAACGTGCTCGTTTTGGCTGTACGTTCAATTCTGGACTATTTGTCTAAATTGTCTGGGGATCTATGAAATGCTTCAAAAAGCTCCGGTCTTTATGAAAGTAGTCTCAAATTGTAGATCAACAGAAACAGGGCATGTAAAGTACATCACTGTGACTATCCTAGTTATGGCTCTATGCACCCTCAAAACTGGCTGCTTTTGTCTGTGCAATGTTCAATTCTGACTATTTGTCTAAATTGTTTGGGATCTATGAAATGCTTCAAAAGTCTGCCCAGGTGCATTTAAAGTAGTCTCAAATTGTAGATCTAGATCAACAGAAACAGGGCATGTAAAGTACATCACTGTGACTATCCTAGTTATGGCTCTATGCACCCTCAAAACGTGCTTTTGGCTGTACATTCAATTCAGGACTTTTGTCTAAATTGTCTGGGGATCTATGAAATGCTTCAAAAGCTCCGGTCTTTAATAAAGTAGTCTCAAATTGTAGATCTAGATCAACAGAAACAGGGCATGTAAAGTACATCACTGTGACTATCCTAGTTATGCCTCTATGCACCCTCAAAACATGCTCGTTTTGGCTGTACATTCAATTCAGGACTATTTGTCTAAATTGTCTGGGGATCTATGAAATGCTTCCCAAAAGCTCCAGTCTTTACGAAAGTAGTCTCAAATTGTAGATCTAGATCAACAGAAACAGGGCATGTAAAGTACATCACTGTGACTATCCTAGTTATGGCTCTATGCACCCTCAAAACGTGCTCGTTTTGGCTGTACGTTCAATTCTGGACTATTTGTCTAAATTGTCTGGGGATCTATGAAATGATTCAAAAAGCTCCGGTCTTTATGAAAGTAGTCTCAAATTGTAGATCGAGATCAACAGAAACAGGGCATGTAAAGTACATCACTGTGACTATCCTAGTTATGGCTCTATGCATCCTCAAAACGTGCTCGTTTTGGCTGTACATTCAATTTTGACTATTTGTCTAAATTGTCTGGGGATGTATGAAATGCTTCAAAAAAGTCCCGGTCTTTACGAAAGTAGTCTCAAATTCTAGATCTAGATCAACAGAAAACAGGCATGTAAAGTACATCACTGTGACTATGCTAGTTATGGCTCTATGCACCCTCAAAACGTGCTCGTTTTGGCTGTACGTTCAATTCTGGACTATTTGTCTAAATTGTCTGGGGATCTATGAAATGCTTCAAAAAGCTCCGGTCTTTATGAAAGTAGTCTCAAATTGTAGATCTAGATCAACAGAAACAGGGCATGTAAAGTACATCACTGTGACTATCCTAGTTATGGCTCTATGCACCCTCAAAACGTGCTCGTTTTGGCTGTACATTCAATTCAGGACTATTTGTCTAAATTGTCTGGGGATCTATGAAATGCTTCAAAAAAGCTCCGGTCTTTACGAAAGTAGTCTCAAATTGTAGATCTAGATCAACAGAAACAGGGCATGTAAAGTACATCACTGTGACTATCCTAGTTATGCCTCTATGCACCCTCAAAACATGCTCGTTTTGGCTGTATATTCAATTCAGGACTATTTGTCTAAATTGTCTGGGATCTATGAAATGCTTCCCAAAAGCTCCGCAGTCTTTACGAAAAGTAGTCTCAAATTGTAGATCTAGATCAACAGAAACAGGGCATGTAAGTACATCACTGTGACTATCCTAGTTATGGCTCTATGCACCTCAAACGTGCTCGTTTTGGCTGTATGGTCAATTCTGGACTATTTGTCTAAATTGTCTGGGGATCTATGAAATGCTTCAAAAGCTCCGGTCTTTATGAAAGTAGTCTAAAATTGTAGATCAACAGAAACAGGGCATGTAAAGTACATCACTGTGACTATCCTAGTTATGGCTCTATGCACCCTCAAAACGTGCTCGTTTGGCTGTACATTCAATTCAGGACTATTTGTCTAAATTGTCTGGGGATCTATGAAATGCTTCAAAAGCTCGGTCTTACGAAAGTAGTCTCAAATTGTAGATCTAGATCAACAGAAACAGGCATGTAAAGTACATCACTGTGACTATCCTAGTTATGGCTCTATGCACCCTCAAACGTGCTCGTTTTGGCTGTACGTTCAATTCTGACTATTTGTCTAAATTGTCTGGGGATCTATGAAATGCTTCAAAAAGCCCGGTCTTTATGAAAGTAGTCTCAAATTGTAGATCAAGATCAACAGAAACAGGGCATGTAAAGTACATCACTGTGACTATCCTAGTTATGGCTCTATGCACCCTCAAAACTGGCTCGTTTTGGCTGTACGTTCAATTCAGGACTATTTGTCTAAATTGTCTGGGGATCTATGAAATGCTTCAAAAAGTCCGGTCTTTATGAAAGTAGTCTCAAATTGTAGATCTAGATCAACAGAAACAGGGCATGTAAAGTACATCACTGTGACTATCCTAGTTATGGCTCTATGCACCCTCAAACGTGCTCGTTTGGCTGTACGTTCAATTCTGACTATTTGTCTAAATTGTCTGGGGATCTATGAAATGCTTCAAAAGCTCCAGTCTTTACGAAAGTAGTCTCAAATTGTAGATCTAGATCAACAGAAACAGGGCATGTAAAGTACATCACTGTGACTATCCTAGTTATGGTCTATGCACCCTCAAAACGTGCTCGTTTTGGCTGTACATTCAATTCAGGACTATTTGTCTAAATTGTCTGGGGATCTATGAAATGCTTCAAAAAGCTCCAGTCTTTACTTAAAGTAGTCTCAAATTGTAGATCTAGATCAACAGAAACAGGGCATGTAAAGTACATCACTGTGACTATCCTAATTATGGCTCTATGCACCCTCAAACGTGCTGTACATTCAATTCGGACTATTTGTTAGATTGTCTGGGGATCTTTGAAATGCTTCAAAAGCTCCAGTCTTTACGAAAAATAGTCTCACATTGTAGATCTAGATCAACAGAAACAGGGCATGTAAAGTACATCACTGTGACTATCCTAGTTATGGCTCTATGCACCCTCAAAACGTGCTCGTTTTGGCTGTACATTCAATTCAGGACTATTTGTCTAAATTGTCTGGGATCTATGAAATGCTTCAAAAAGCTCCGGTCTTTACGAAAAGTAGTCTCAAATTGTAGATCTAGATCAACAGAAACAGGGCATGTAAAGTACATCACTGTGACTATCCTAGTTATGGCTCTATGCACCCTCAAAACGTGCCTGCTTTTGGCTGTACATTCAATTCCAGGACTATTTGTCTAAATTGTCTGGGGATCTATGAAATGCTTCCCAAAAGCTCCAGTCTTTACGAAAGTAGTCTCAAATTGTAGATCTAGATCAACAGAAACAGGCATGTAAAGTACATCACTGTGACTATCCTAGTTATGGCTCTATGCACCCTCAAAACGTGCTCGTTTTGGCTGTACGTTCAATTCTGGACTATTTGTCTAAATTGTCTGGGGATCTATGAAATGCTTCAAAAAGCTCCTCGGTCTTTATGAAAGTAGTCTAAAATTGTAGATCAACAGAAACAGGGCATGTAAAGTACATCACTGTGACTATCCTAGTTATGGCTCTATGCACCCTCAAAACGTGCCTCGCTTTGGCTGTACATTCAATTCAGGACTATTTGTCTAAATTGTCTGGGGATCTATGAAATGCTTCAAAAAAGCTCCGGTCTTTACGAAAGTAGTCTCAAATTGTAGATCTAGATCAACAGAAACAGGGCATGTAAAGTACATCACGGTGACTATCCTAGTTATGGCTCTATGCACCCTCAAAACGTGCTCGTTTTGGCTGTATGCGTTCAATTCTGGACTATTTGTCTAAATTGTCTGGGGATCTATGAAATGCTTCAAAAGCTCCGGTCTTTATGAAAGTAGTCTCAAAATTGTAGATCAAGATCAACAGAAACAGGGCATGTAAAGTACATCACTGTGACTATCCTAGTTATGGCTCTATGCACCCTCAAAACTGGCTCGTTTTGGCTGTACGTTCAATTCAGGACTATTTGTCTAAATTGTCTGGGGATCTATGAAATGCTTCAAAAAGCTCCAGTCTTTACGAAAATAGTCTCAAATTGTAGATCTAGATCAACAGAAACAGGGCATGTAAAGTACATCACTGTGACTATCCTAGTTATGCCTCTATGCACCCTCAAAACATGCTCGTTTTGGCTGTACATTCAATTCAGGACTATTTGTCTAAATTGTCTGGGGATCTATGAAATGCTTCCCAAAAGCTCCAGTCTTTACGAAAGTAGTCTCAAATTGTATATCTAGATCAACAGAAACAGGGCATGTAAAGTACATCACTGTGACTATCCTAGTTATGGCTCTATGCACCCTCAAAACGTGCTCGTTTTGGCTGCACGTTCAATTCTGACTATTTGTCTAAATTGTCTGGGGATCTATGAAATGCTTCAAAAAGCTCCGGTCTTTGAAAGTAGTCTAAAATTGTAGATCAACAGAAACAGGGCATGTAAAGTACATCACTGTGACTATCCTAGTTATGGCTCTATGCACCCTCAAAACGTGCTCGTTTTGGCTGTACATTCAATTCAGGACTATTTGTCTAAATTGTCTGGGGATCTATGAAATGCTTCAAAAAGCTCCGGTCTTTACGAAAGTAGTCTCAAATTGTAGATCTAGATCAACAGAAACAGGGCATGTAAAGTACATCACTGTGACTATCCTAGTTATGGCTCTATGCACCCTCAAAACGTGCTCGTTTTGGCTGTACATTCAATTCAGGACTATTTGTCTAAATTGTCTGGGGATCTATGAAATGCTTCCCAAAAGCTCCAGTCTTTACGAAAGTAGTCTCAAATTGTAGATCTAGATCAACAGAAACAGGGCATGTAAAGTACATCACTGTGACTATCCTAGTTATGGCTCTATGCACCCTCAAAACGTGCTCGTTTTGGCTGTACGTTCAATTCTGGACTATTTGTCTAAATTGTCTGGGGATCTATGAAATGCTTCAAAAAGCTCCGGTCTTTATGAAAGTAGTCTAAAATTGTAGATCAACAGAAACAGGGCATGTAAAGTACATCACTGTGACTATCCTAGTTATGGCTCTATGCACCCTCAAAACGTGCTCGTTTGGCTGTACATTCAATTCAGGACTATTTGTCTAAATTGTC
The DNA here is from genome assembly GCF_034236695.1 of Oncorhynchus nerka. NCBI lineage: Eukaryota > Metazoa > Chordata > Actinopteri > Salmoniformes > Salmonidae > Oncorhynchus > Oncorhynchus nerka. The sequence continues at coordinate 64,543,841 of NC_088404.1, forward strand.
TGGGGGATCTATGAAATGCTTCAAAAAGCTCCGGTCTTTGAAAGTAGTCTCAGGGTGTAGATCTAGATCAACAGAAACAGGGCATGTAAAGTACATCACTGTGACTATCCTAGTTATGGCTCTATGCACCCTCAAAACGTGCTCGTTTTGGCTGTACGTTCAATTCTGGACTATTTGTCTAAATTGTCTGGGGATCTATGAAATGCTTCAAAAAGCTCGGTCTTTATGAAAGTAGTCTCAAATTGTAGATCAAGATCAACAGAAACAGGGCATGTAAAGTACATCACTGTGACTATCCTAGTTATGGCTCTATGCACCCTCAAAACTGGCTCGTTTTGGCTGTACGTTCAATTCAGGACTATTTGTCTAAATTGTCTGGGATCTATGAAATGCTTCAAAAAGCTCGGTCTTTATGAAAGTAGTCTCAAATTGTAGATCAACAGAAACAGGGCATGTAAAGTACATCACTGTGACTATCCTAGTTATGGCTCTATGCACCCTCAAACGTGCTCGTTTTGGCTGTACGTTCAATTCTGGACTATTTGTCTAAATTGTCTGGGGATCTATGAAATGCTTCAAAAGCTCCAGTCTTTACGAAAGTAGTCTCAAATTGTAGATCTAGATCAACAGAAACAGGGCATGTAAAGTACATCACTGTGACTATCCTAGTTATGGCTCTATGCACCCTCAAAACGTGCTCGTTTTGGCTGTACATTCAATTCAGGACTATTTGTCTAAATTGTCTGGGGATCTATGAAATGCTTCCCAAAAGCTCCAGTCTTTACGAAAGTAGTCTCAAATTGTAGATCTAGATCAACAGAAACAGGGCATGTAAAGTACATCACTGTGACTATCCTAATTATGGCTCTATGCACCCTCAAACGTGCTGTACATTCAATTCCGGACTATTTGTCTAGATTGTCTGGGGATCTTTGAAATGCTTCAAAAAGCTCCAGTCTTTACGAAAATAGTCTCACATTGTAGATCTAGATCAACAGAAACAGGGCATGTAAAGTACATCACTGTGACTATCCTAGTTATGCCTCTATGCACCCTCAAAACATGCTCGTTTTGGCTGTACATTCAATTCAGGACTATTTGTCTAAATTGTCTGGGGATCTATGAAATGCTTCCCAAAAGCTCCAGTCTTTACGAAAGTAGTCTCAAATTGTAGATCTAGATCAACAGAAACAGGGCATGTAAAGTACATCACTGTGACTATCCTAGTTATGGCTCTATGCACCCTCAAAACGTGCTCGTTTTGGCTGTACGTTCAATTCTGGACTATTTGTCTAAATTGTCTGGGGATCTATGAAATGCTTCAAAAAGCTCCGGTCTTTATGAAAGTAGTCTCAAATTGTAGATCAACAGAAACAGGGCATGTAAAGTACATCACTGTGACTATCCTAGTTATGGCTCTATGCACCCTCAAAACGTGCTCGTTTTGGCTGTACATTCAATTCAGGACTATTTGTCTAAATTGTCTGGGGATCTATGAAATGCTTCAAAAAGCTCCGGTCTTTACGAAAGTAGTCTCAAATTGTAGATCTAGATCAACAGAAACAGGGCATGTAAAGTACATCACTGTGACTATCCTAGTTATGGCTCTATGCACCCTCAAAACGTGCTCGTTTTGGCTGTACATTCAATTCAGGACTATTTGTCTAAATTGTCTGGGGATCTATGAAATGCTTCCCAAAAGCTCCAGTCTTTACGAAAGTAGTCTCAAATTGTAGATCTAGATCAACAGAAACAGGGCATGTAAAGTACATCACTGTGACTATCCTAATTATGGCTCTATGCACCCTCAAACGTGCTGTACATTCAATTCCGGACTATTTGTCTAGATTGTCTGGGGATCTTTGAAATGCTTCAAAAAGCTCCAGTCTTTACGAAAATAGTCTCACATTGTAGATCTAGATCAACAGAAACAGGGCATGTAAAGTACATCACTGTGACTATCCTAGTTATGCCTCTATGCACCCTCAAAACATGCTCGTTTTGGCTGTACATTCAATTCAGGACTATTTGTCTAAATTGTCTGGGATCTATGAAATGCTTCCCAAAAGCTCCAGTCTTTATTTAAAGTAGTCTCAAATTGTAGATCTAGATCAACAGAAACAGGGCATGTAAAGTACATCACTGTGACTATCCTAGTTATGGCTCTATGCACCCTCAAAACGTGCTCGTTTGGCTGTACGTTCAATTCTGGACTATTTGTCTAAATTCTCTGGGGATCTATGAAATGCTTCAAAAGCTCCGGTCTTTATGAAAGTAGTCTAAAATTGTAGATCAACAGAAACAGGGCATGTAAAGTACATCACTGTGACTATCCTAGTTATGGCTCTATGCACCCTCAAAACTGGCTCGTTTTGGCTGTACGTTCAATTCTGGACTATTTGTCTAAATTGTCTGGGGATCTATGAAATGCTTCCCAAAAGCTCCAGTCTTTACGAAAGTAGTCTCAAATTGTAGATCTAGATCAACAGAAACAGGGCATGTAAAGTACATCACTGTGACTATCCTAGTTATGGCTCTATGCACCCTCAAAACGTGCTCGTTTTGGCTGTACATTCAATTCAGGACTATTTGTCTAAATTGTCTGGGGATCTATGAAATGCTTCCCAAAAGCTCCAGTCTTTACGAAAGTAGTCTCAAATTGTAGATCTAGATCAACAGAAACAGGGCATGTAAAGTACATCACTGTGACTATCCTAATTATGGCTCTATGCACCCTCAAACGTGCTGTACATTCAATTCCGGACTATTTGTCTAGATTGTCTGGGGATCTTTGAAATGCTTCAAAAAGCTCCAGTCTTTACGAAAATAGTCTCAAATTGTAGATCTAGATCAACGGAAACAGGGCATGTAAAGTACATCACTGTGACTATCCTAGTTATGCCTCTATGCACCCTCAAAACGTGCTCGTTTTGGCTGTACGTTCAATTCTGGACTATTTGTCTAAATTGTCTGGGGATCTATGAAATGCTTCAAAAAGCTCCAGTCTTTACGAAAGTAGTCTCAAATTGTAGATCTAGATCAACAGAAACAGGGCATGTAAAGTACATCACTGTGACTATCCTAGTTATGGCTCTATGCACCCTCAAAACGTGCTCGTTTTGGCTGTACATTCCATTCAGGACTATTTGTCTAAATTGTCTGGGGATCTATGAAATGCTTCCCAAAAGCTCCAGTCTTTACGAAAGTAGTCTCAAATTGTAGATCTAGATCAACAGAAACAGGGCATGTAAAGTACATCACTGTGACTATCCTAATTATGGCTCTATGCACCCTCAAACGTGCTGTACATTCAATTCCGGACTATTTGTCTAGATTGTCTGGGGATCTTTGAAATGCTTCAAAAAGCTCCAGTCTTTACGAAAATAGTCTCACATTGTAGATCTAGATCAACAGAAACAGGGCATGTAAAGTACATCACTGTGACTATCCTAGTTATGCCTCTATGCACCCTCAAAACATGCTCGTTTTGGCTGTACATTCAATTCAGGACTATTTGTCTAAATTGTCTGGGGATCTATGAAATGCTTCCCAAAAGCTCCAGTCTTTACGAAAGTAGTCTCAAATTGTAGATCTAGATCAACAGAAACAGGGCATGTAAAGTACATCACTGTGACTATCCTAGTTATGGCTCTATGCACCCTCAAAACGTGCTCGTTTTGGCTGTACGTTCAATTCTGGACTATTTGTCTAAATTGTCTGGGGATCTATGAAATGCTTCAAAAAGCTCCGGTCTTTATGAAAGTAGTCTAAAATTGTAGATCAACAGAAACAGGGCATGTAAAGTACATCACTGTGACTATCCTAGTTATGGCTCTATGCACCCTCAAAACGTGCTCGTTTTGGCTGTACATTCAATTCAGGACTATTTGTCTAAATTGTCTGGGGATCTATGAAATGCTTCAAAAAGCTCCGGTCTTTACGAAAGTAGTCTCAAATTGTAGATCTAGATCAACAGAAACAGGGCATGTAAAGTACATCACTGTGACTATCCTAGTTATGGCTCTATGCACCCTCAAAACGTGCTCGTTTTGGCTGTACGTTCAATTCTGGACTATTTGTCTAAATTGTCTGGGATCTATGAAATGCTTCAAAAAGCTCCGGTCTTTATGAAAGTAGTCTCAAATTGTAGATCAAGATCAACAGAAACAGGGCATGTAAAGTACATCACTGTGACTATCCCTAGTTATGGCTCTATGCACCCTCAAAACTGGCTCGTTTTGGCTGTACGTTCAATTCTGGACTATTTGTCTAAATTGTCTGGGGATCTATGAAATGCTTCAAAAGCTCCAGTCTTTACGAAAGTAGTCTCAAATTGTAGATCTAGATCAACAGAAACAGGGCATGTAAAGTACATCACTGTGACTATCCTAGTTATGGCTCTATGCACCCTCAAAACGTGCTCGTTTTGGCTGTACATTCAATTCAGGACTATTTGTCTAAATTGTCTGGGGATCTATGAAATGCTTCCAAAAAAGCTCCAGTCTTTACGAAAGTAGTCTCAAATTGTAGATCTAGATCAACAGAAACAGGGCATGTAAAGTACATCACTGTGACTATCCTAATTATGGCTCTATGCACCTCAAACGTGCTGTACATTCAATTCCGGACTATTTGTCTAGATTGTCTGGGGATCTTTGAAATGCTTCAAAAAGCTCCAGTCTTTACGAAAATAGTCTCAAATTGTAGATCTAGATCAACGGAAACAGGGCATGTAAAGTACATCACTGTGACTATCCTAGTTATGCCTCTATGCACCCTCAAAACATGCTCGTTTTGGCTGTACATTCAATTCAGGACTATTTGTCTAAATTGTCTGGGGATCTATGAAATGCTTCCCAAAAGCTCCAGTCTTTACTTAAAGTAGTCTCAAATTGTAGATCTAGATCAACAGAAACAGGGCATGTAAAGTACATCACTGTGACTATCCTAGTTATGGCTCTATGCACCCTCAAAACGTGCTCGTTTTGGCTGTACATTCAATTCTGGACTATTTGTCTAAATTGTCTGGGGATCTATGAAATGCTTCAAAAAGCTCCGGTCTTTATGAAAGTAGTCTAAAATTGTAGATCAACAGAAACATGGCATGTAAAGTACATCACTGTGACTATCCTAGTTATGGCTCTATGCACCCTCAAAACGTGCTCGTTTTGGCTGTACGTTCAATTCTGGACTATTTGTCTAAATTGTCTGGGGATCTATGAAATGCTTCAAAAAGCTCCGGTCTTTATGAAAGTAGTCTCAAATTGTAGATCAAGATCAACAGAAACAGGGCATGTAAAGTACATCACTGTGACTATCCTAGTTATGGCTCTATGCACCCTCAAAACTGGCTCGTTTTGGCTGTACGTTCAATTCAGGACTATTTGTCTAAATTGTCTGGGGATCTATGAAATGCTTCAAAAAGCTCCGGTCTTTACGAAAGTAGTCTCAAATTGTAGATCTAGATCAACAGAAACAGGGCATGTAAAGTACATCACTGTGACTATCCTAGTTATGGCTCTATGCACCCTCAAAACGTGCTCGTTTTGGCTGTACGTTCAATTCTGGACTATTTGTCTAAATTGTCTGGGGATCTATGAAATGCTTCAAAAAGCTCCGGTCTTTATGAAAGTAGTCTCAAATTGTAGATCAAGATCAACAGAAACAGGGCATGTAAAGTACATCACTGTGACTATCCTAGTTATGGCTCTATGCACCCTCAAAACTGGCTCGTTTTGGCTGTACGTTCAATTCAGGACTATTTGTCGAAATTGTCTGGGGATCTATGAAATGCTTCAAAAAGCTCCAGTCTTTACGAAAATAGTCTCACATTGTAGATCTAGATCAACAGAAACAGGGCATGTAAAGTACATCACTGTGACTATCCTAGTTATGCCTCTATGCACCCTCAAAACATGCTCGTTTTGGCTGTACATTCAATTCAGGACTATTTGTCTAAATTGTCTGGGGATCTATGAAATGCTTCCCAAAAGCTCCAGTCTTTACGAAAGTAGTCTCAAATTGTAGATCTAGATCAACAGAAACAGGGCATGTAAAGTACATCACTGTGACTATCCTAGTTATGGCTCTATGCACCCTCAAAACGTGCTCGTTTTGGCTGTACGTTCAATTCTGGACTATTTGTCTAAATTGTCTGGGGATCTATGAAATGCTTCAAAAAGCTCCGGTCTTTATGAAAGTAGTCTAAAATTGTAGATCAACAGAAACAGGGCATGTAAAGTACATCACTGTGACTATCCTAGTTATGGCTCTATGCACCCTCAAAACGTGCTCGTTTTGGCTGTACATTCAATTCAGGACTATTTGTCTAAATTGTCTGGGGATCTATGAAATGCTTCAAAAAGCTCCGGTCTTTACGAAAGTAGTCTCAAATTGTAGATCTAGATCAACAGAAACAGGGCATGTAAAGTACATCACTGTGACTATCCTAGTTATGGCTCTATGCACCCTCAAAACGTGCTCGTTTTGGCTGTACGTTCAATTCTGGACTATTTGTCTAAATTGTCTGGGGATCTATGAAATGCTTCAAAAAGCTCCGGTCTTTATGAAAGTAGTCTCAAATTGTAGATCAAGATCAACAGAAACAGGGCATGTAAAGTACATCACTGTGACTATCCTAGTTATGGCTCTATGCACCCTCAAAACTGGCTCGTTTTGGCTGTACGTTCAATTCTGGACTATTTGTCTAAATTGTCTGGGGATCTATGAAATGCTTCAAAAAGCTCCAGTCTTTACGAAAGTAGTCTCAAATTGTAGATCTAGATCAACAGAAACAGGGCATGTAAAGTACATCACTGTGACTATCCTAGTTATGGCTCTATGCACCCTCAAAACGTGCTCGTTTTGGCTGTACATTCAATTCAGGACTATTTGTCTAAATTGTCTGGGGATCTATGAAATGCTTCCCAAAAGCTCCAGTCTTTACGAAAGTAGTCTCAAATTGTAGATCTAGATCAACAGAAACAGGGCATGTAAAGTACATCACTGTGACTATCCTAATTATGGCTCTATGCACCCTCAAACGTGCTGTACATTCAATTCCGGACTATTTGTCTAGATTGTCTGGGGATCTTTGAAATGCTTCAAAAGCTCCAGTCTTTACGCTAAAATAGTCTCAAATTGTAGATCTAGATCAACGGAAACAGGGCATGTAAAGTACATCACTGTGACTATCCTAGTTATGCCTCTATGCCCTCAAAACATGCTCGTTTTGGCTGTACATTCAATTCAGGACTATTTGTCTAAATTGTCTGGGGATCTATGAAATGCTTCCCAAAAGCTCCAGTCTTTTAAAGTAGTCTCAAATTGTAGATCTAGATCAACAGAAACAGGGCATGTAAAGTACATCACTGTGACTATCCTAGTTATGGCTCTATGCACCCTCAAAACGTGCTCGTTTTGGCTGTACATTCAATTCTGGACTATTTGTCTAAATTGTCTGGGATCTATGAAATGCTTCAAAAGCTCCGGTCTTTATGAAAGTAGTCTAAAATTGTAGATCAACAGAAACATGGCATGTAAAGTACATCACTGTGACTATCCTAGTTATGGCTCTATGCACCCTCAAAACGTGCTCGTTTGGCTGTACGTTCAATTCTGGACTATTTGTCTAAATTGTCTGGGATCTATGAAATGCTTTCAAAAAGCTCCGGTCTTTATGAAAGTAGTCTCAAATTGTAGATCAAGATCAACAGAAACAGGGCATGTAAAGTACATCACTGTGACTATCCTAGTTATGGCTCTATGCACCCTCAAAACTGGCTCGTTTTGGCTGTACGTTCAATTCAGGACTATTTGTCTAAATTGTCTGGGGATCTATGAAATGCTTCAAAAGCTCGGTCTTTACGAAAGTAGTCTCAAATTGTAGATCTAGATCAACAGAAACAGGGCATGTAAAGTACATCACTGTGACTATCCTAGTTATGGCTCTATGCACCCTCAAAACGTGCTCGTTTTGGCTGTAACGTTCAATTCTGGACTATTTGTCTAAATTGTCTGGGGATCTATGAAATGCTTCAAAAAAGCTCCGGTCTTTATGAAAGTAGTCTCAAATTGTAGATCAAGATCAACAGAAACAGGGCATGTAAAGTACATCACTGTGACTATCCTAGTTATGGCTCTATGCACCCTCAAAACTGGCTCGTTTTGGCTGTACGTTCAATTCAGGACTATTTGTCGAAATTGTCTGGGGATCTATGAAATGCTTCAAAAAGCTCGGTCTTTATGAAAGTAGTCTCAAATTGTAGATCTAGATCAACAGAAACAGGGCATGTAAAGTACATCACTGTGACTATCCTAGTTATGGCTCTATGCACCCTCAAAACTGGCTCGTTTTGGCAACGTTCAATTCTGGACTATTTGTCTAAATTGTCTGGGGATCTATGAAATGCTTCAAAAAGCTCTAGTCTTTACGAAAGTAGTCTCAAATTGTAGATCTAGATCAACAGAAACAGGGCATGTAAAGTACATCACTGTGACTATCCTAGTTATGGCTCTAGGCACCCTCAAAACGTGCTCGTTTTGGCTGTACATTCAATTCAGGACTATTTGTCTAAATTGTCTGGGGATCTATGAAATGCTTCCCAAAAGCTCCAGTCTTTACGAAAGTAGTCTCAAATTGTAGATCAACAGAAACAGGGCATGTAAAGTACATCACTGTGACTATCCTAATTATGGCTCTATGCACCCTCAAAACGTGCTGTACATTCAACCCGGACTATTTGTCTAAATTGTCTGGGGATCTTTGAAATGCTTCAAAAGCTCCAGTCTTTACGAAAATAGTCTCAAATTGTAGATCTAGATCAACAGAAACAGGGCATGTAAAGTACATCACTGTAACTATCCTAGTTATGGCTCTATGCACCCTCAAAACTGGCTCGTTTTGGCTGTACGTTCAATTCAGGACTATTTGTCTAAATTGTCTGGGATCTATGAAATGCTTCAAAAGCTCGGTCTTTATGAAAGTAGTCTCAAATTGTAGATCTAGATCAACAGAAACAGGGCATGTAAAGTACATCACTGTGACTATCCTAGTTATGGCTCTATGCACCCTCAAAACGTGCTCGTTTTGGCTGTACATTCAATTCAGGACTATTTGTCTAAATTGTCTGGGGATCTATGAAATGCTTCAAAAAGCTCCGGTCTTTATGAAAGTAGTCTCAAATTGTAGATCTAGATCAACAGAAACAGGGCATGTAAAGTACATCACTGTGACTATCCTAGTTATGGCTCTATGCACCCTCAAACGTGCCTCGTTTTGGCTGTACGTGCTCAATTCTGGACTATTTGTCTAAATTGTCTGGGGATCTATGAAATGCTTCAAAAAGCTCCGGTCTTTATGAAAGTAGTCTCAAATTGTAGATCTAGATCAACAGAAACAGGGCATGTAAAGTACATCACTGTGACTATCCTAGTTATGGCTCTATGCACCCTCAAAACGTGCTGTACATTCAATTCCGGACTATTTGTCTAAATTGTCTGGGGATCTTTGAAATGCTTCAAAAAGCTCCAGTCTTTACGAAAATAGTCTCAAATTGTAGATCAACAGAAACAGGGCATGTAAAGTACATCACTGTAACTATCCTAGTTATGGCTCTATGCACCCTCAAAACTGGCTCGTTTTGGCTGTACGTTCAATTCAGGACTATTTGTCTAGATTGTCTGGGGATCTTTGAAATGCTTCAAAAAGCTCCAGTCTTTACGAAAATAGTCTCAAATTGTAGATCTAGATCAACAGAAACAGGGCATGTAAAGTACATCACTGTGACTATCCTAGTTATGCCTCTATGCACCCTCAAAACTGGCTCGTTTTGGCTGTACATTCAATTCAGGACTATTTGTCTAAATTGTCTGGGGATCTATGAAATGCTTCCCAAAAGCTCCAGTCTTTACGAAAGTAGTCTCAAATTGTAGATCAACAGAAACAGGGCATGTAAAGTACATCACTGTGACTATCCTAGTTATGGCTCTATGCACCCTCAAAACGTGCTGTACATTCAATTCCGGACTATTTGTCTAAATTGTCTGGGGATCTTTGAAATGCTTCAAAAAGCTCCAGTCTTTACGAAAATAGTCTCAAATTGTAGATCTAGATCAACAGAAACAGGGCATGTAAAGTACATCACTGTGACTATCCTAGTTATGGCTCTATGCACCCTCAAAACGTGCTCGTTTTGGCTGTACATTCAATTCAGGACTATTTGTCTAAATTGTCTGGGGATCTATGAAATGCTTCAAAAAGTTCCGGTCTTTATGAAAGTAGTCTCAAATTGTAGATCTAGATCAACAGAAACAGGGCATGTAAAGTACATCACTGTGACTATCCTAGTTATGGCTCTATGCACCCTCAAAACGTGCTGTACATTCAATTCCGGACTATTTGTCTAAATTGTCTGGGGATCTTTGAAATGCTTCAAAAAGCTCCAGTCTTTACGAAAATAGTCTCAAATTGTAGATCTAGATCAACAGAAACAGGGCATGTAAAGTACATCACTGTAACTATCCTAGTTATGGCTCTATGCACCCTCAAAACTGGCTCGTTTTGGCTGTACGTTCAATTCAGGACTATTTGTCTAAATTGTCTGGGGATCTATGAAATGCTTCAAAAAGCTCCGGTCTTTATGAAAGTAGTCTCAAATTGTAGATCTAGATCAACAGAAACAGGGCATGCAAAGTACATCACTGTGACTATCCTAGTTATGGCTCTATGCACCCTCAAAACGTGCTGTACATTCAATTCCGGACTATTTGTCTAGATTGTCTGGGGATCTTTGAAATGCTTCAAAAAGCTCCAGTCTTTACGAAAATAGTCTCAAATTGTAGATCTAGATCAACAGAAACAGGGCATGTAAAGTACATCACTGTGACTATCCTAGTTATGCCTCTATGCACCCTCAAAACATGCTCGTTTTGGCTGTACATTCAATTCAGGACTATTTGTCTAAATTGTCTGGGGATCTATGAAATGCTTCCCAAAAGCTCCAGTCTTTACGAAAGTAGTCTCAAATTGTATATCTAGATCAACAGAAACAGGGCATGTAAAGTACATCACTGTGACTATCCTAGTTATGGCTCTATGCACCCTCAAAACGTGCTCGTTTTGGCTGTACGTTCAATTCTGGACTATTTGTCTAAATTGTCTGGGGATCTTTGAAATGCTTCAAAAAGCTCCAGTCTTTACGAAAATAGTCTCAAATTGTAGATCTAGATCAACAGAAACAGGGCATGTAAAGTACATCACTGTGACTATCCTAGTTATGGATCTATGCACCCTCAAAACTGGCTCGTTTGGCTGTACGTTCAATTCAGGACTATTTGTCTAAATTGTCTGGGGGATCTATGAAATGCTTCAAAAGCTCCGGTCTTTATGAAAGTAGTCTCAAATTGTAGATCAAGATCAACAGAAACAGGGCATAAAGTACATCACTGTGACTATCCTAGTTATGGCTATATGCACCCTCAAAACTGGCTCGTTTGGCTGTACGTTCAATTCAGGACTATTTGTCTAAATTGTCTGAGGATCTATGAAATGCTTCAAAAGCTCCGGTCTTTATGAAAGTAGTCTCAAATTGTAGATCTAGATCAACAGAAACAGGGCATGTAAAGTACATCACTGTGACTATCCTAGTTATGGCTCTATGCACCCTCAAAACGTGCTCGTTTTGGCTGTACATTCAATTCAGGACTATTTGTCTAAATTGTCTGGGGATCTATGAAATGCTTCAAAAAGCTCCAGTCTTTATGAAAGTAGTCTCAAATTGTAGATCAAGATCAACAGAAACAGGGCATGTAAAGTACATCACTGTGACTATCCTAGTTATGGCTCTATGCACCCTCAAAACGTGCTGTACATTCAATTCCGGACTATTTGTCTAAATTGTCTGGGGATCTTTGAAATGCTTCAAAAAGCTCCAGTCTTTACGAAAATAGTCTCAAATTGTAGATCTAGATCAACAGAAACAGGGCATGTAAAGTACATCACTGTAACTATCCTAGTTATGGCTCTATGCACCCTCAAAACTGGCTCGTTTTGGCTGTACGTTCAATTCAGGACTATTTGTCTAAATTGTCTGGGGATCTATGAAATGCTTCAAAAAGCTCCGGTCTTTATGAAAGTAGTCTCAAATTGTAGATCTAGATCAACAGAAACAGGGCATGTAAAGTACATCACTGTGACTATCCTAGTTATGGCTCTATGCACCGTCAAAACGTGCTCGTTTTGGCTGTACATTCAATTCAGGACTATTTGTCTAAATTGTCTGGGGATCTATGAAATGCTTCAAAAAGCTCCGGTCTTTATGAAAGTAGTCTCAAATTGTAGATCTAGATCAACAGAAACAGGGCATGTAAAGTACATCACTGTGACTATCCTAGTTATGGCTCTATGCACCCTCAAAACGTGCTCGTTTTGGCTGTACGTTCAATTCTGGACTATTTGTCTAAATTGTCTGGGGATCTATGAAATGCTTCAAAAAGCTCCGGTCTTTATGAAAGTAGTCTCAAATTGTAGATCTAGATCAACAGAAACAGGGCATGTAAAGTACATCACTGTGACTATCCTAGTTATGGATCTATGCACCCTCAAAACTGGCTCGTTTTGGCTGTACGTTCAATTCAGGACTATTTGTCTAAATTGTCTGGGGATCTATGAAATGATTCAAAAAGCTCCGGTCTTTATGAAAGTAGTCTCAAATTGTAGATCAAGATCAACAGAAACAGGGCATGTAAAGTACATCACTGTGACTATCCTAGTTATGGCTCTATGCACCCTCAAAACTGGCTCGTTTTGGCTGTACGTTCAATTCAGGACTATTTGTCTAAATTGTCTGGGGATCTATGAAATGCTTCAAAAAGCTCCGGTCTTTATGAAAGTAGTCTCAAATTGTAGATCTAGATCAACAGAAACAGGGCATGTAAAGTACATCACTGTGACTATCCTAGTTATGGCTCTATGCACCCTCAAAACGTGCTCGTTTTGGCTGTACATTCAATTCAGGACTATTTGTCTAAATTGTCTGGGGATCTATGAAATGCTTCAAAAAGCTCCAGTCTTTACGAAAGTAGTCTCAAATTGTAGATCTAGATCAACAGAAACAGGGCATGTAAAGTACATCACTGTGACTATCCTAGTTATGGCTCTATGCACCCTCAAAACGTGCTCGTTTTGGCTGTACGTTCAATTCTGGACTATTTGTCTAAATTGTCTGGGATCTATGAAATGCTTCCCAAAAGCTCCAGTCTTTACGAAAGTTGTCTCAAATTGTAGATCTAGATCAACAGAAACAGGGCATGTAAAGTACATCACTGTGACTATCCTAGTTATGCCTCTATGCACCCTCAAAACATGCTCGTTTTGGCTGTACATTCAATTCAGGACTATTTGTCTAAATTGTCTGGGGATCTATGAAATGCTTCCCAAAAGCTCCAGTCTTTACGAAAGTAGTCTCAAATTGTAGATCTAGATCAACAGAAACAGGGCATGTAAAGTACATCACTGTGACTATCCTAGTTATGGCTCTATGCACCCTCAAACGTGCTGTACATTCAATTCGGACTATTTGTCTAAATTGTCTGGGGATCTTTGAAATGCTTCAAAAGCTCCAGTCTTTACGTGAAAGTAGTCTCAAATTGTAGATCTAGATCAACAGAAACAGGGCATGTAAAGTACATCACTGTAACTATCCTAGTTATGGCTCTATGCACCCTCAAAACTGACTCGTTTTTGGCTGTACGTTCAATTCAGGACTATTTGTCTAAATTGTCTGGGGATCTATGAAATGCTTCAAAAAGCTCCGGTCTTTATGAAAGTAGTCTCAAATTGTAGATCTAGATCAACAGAAACAGGGCATGTAAAGTACATCACTGTGACTATCCTAGTTATGGCTCTATGCACCCTCAAAACGTGCTCGTTTTGGCTGTACATTCAATTCAGGACTATTTGTCTAAATTGTCTGGGGATCTATGAAATGCTTCAAAAGCTCCGGTGTTTATGAAAGTAGTCCCAAATTGTAGATCTAGATCAACAGAAACAGGGCATGTAAAGTACATCACTGTGACTATCCTAGTTATGGCTCTATGCACCCTCAAAACGTGCTCGTTTGGCTGTACATTCAATTCAGGACTATTTGTCTAAATTGTCTGGGGATCTATGAAATCCTTCAAAAAGCTCCGGTCTTTACGAAAGTAGTCTCAAATTGTAGATCTAGATCAACAGAAACAGGGCATGTAAAGTACATCACTGTGACTATCCTAGTTATGGCTCTATGCACCCTCAAAACGTGCTCGTTTTGGCTGTACATTCAATTCAGGACTATTTGTCTAAATTGTCTGGGGATCTATGAAATGCTTCAAAAGCTCCGGTCTTTATGAAAGTAGTCTCAAATTGTAGATCTAGATCAACAGAAACAGGGCATGTAAAGTACATCACTGTGACTATCCTAGTTATGGCTCTATGCACCCTCAAAACGTGCTTTCGTTTTGGCTGTACGTTCAATTCTGGACTATTTGTCTAAATTGTCTGGGGATCTATGAAATGCTTCAAAAAGCTCCGGTCTTTATGAAAGTAGTCTCAAATTGTAGATCTAGATCAACAGAAACAGGGCATGTAAAGTACATCACTGTGACTATCCTAGTTATGGATCTATGCACCCTCAAAACTGGCTCGTTTTGGCTGTACGTTCAATTCAGGACTATTTGTCTAAATTGTCTGGGGATCTATGAAATGATTCAAAAGCTCCGGTCTTTATGAAAGTAGTCTCAAATTGTAGATCAAGATCAACAGAAACAGGGCATGTAAAGTACATCACTGTGACTATCCTAGTTATGGCTCTATGCACCCTCAAAACTGGCTCGTTTTGGCTGTACGTTCAATTCAGGACTATTTGTCTAAATTGTCTGGGGATCTATGAAATGCTTCAAAAAGCTCCGGTCTTTATGAAAGTAGTCTCAAATTGTAGATCTAGATCAACAGAAACAGGGCATGTAAAGTACATCACTGTGACTATCCTAGTTATGGCTCTATGCACCCTCAAAACGTGCTCGTTTTGGCTGTACATTCAATTCAGGACTATTTGTCTAAATTGTCTGGGGATCTATGAAATGCTTCAAAAAGCTCCAGTCTTTACGAAAGTAGTCTCAAATTGTAGATCTAGATCAACAGAAACAGGGCATGTAAAGTACATCACTGTGACTATCCTAGTTATGGCTCTATGCACCCTCAAAACGTGCTCGTTTTGGCTGTACGTTCAATTCTGGACTATTTGTCTAAATTGTCTGGGGATCTATGAAATGCTTCCCAAAAGCTCCAGTCTTTACGAAAGTTGTCTCAAATTGTAGATCTAGATCAACAGAAACAGGGCATGTAAAGTACATCACTGTGACTATCCTAGTTATGCCTCTATGCACCCTCAAAACATGCTCGTTTTGGCTGTACATTCAATTCAGGACTATTTGTCTAAATTGTCTGGGGATCTATGAAATGCTTCCCAAAAGCTCCAGTCTTTACGAAAGTAGTCTCAAATTGTAGATCTAGATCAACAGAAACAGGGCATGTAAAGTACATCACTGTGACTATCCTAGTTATGGCTCTATGCACCCTCAAAACGTGCTGTACATTCAATTCCGGACTATTTGTCTAAATTGTCTGGGGATCTTTGAAATGCTTCAAAAAGCTCCAGTCTTTACGAAAGTAGTCTCAAATTGTAGATCTAGATCAACAGAAACAGGGCATGTAAAGTACATCACTGTAACTATCCTAGTTATGGCTCTATGCACCCTCAAAACTGACTCGTTTTGGCTGTACGTTCAATTCAGGACTATTTGTCTAAATTGTCTGGGGATCTATGAAATGCTTCAAAAAGCTCCGGTCTTTATGAAAGTAGTCTCAAATTGTAGATCTAGATCAACAGAAACAGGGCATGTAAAGTACATCACTGTGACTATCCTAGTTATGGCTCTATGCACCCTCAAAACGTGCTCGTTTTGGCTGTACATTCAATTCAGGACTATTTGTCTAAATTGTCTGGGGATCTATGAAATGCTTCAAAAAGCTCCGGTGTTTATGAAAGTAGTCCCAAATTGTAGATCTAGATCAACAGAAACAGGGCATGTAAAGTACATCACTGTGACTATCCTAGTTATGGCTCTATGCACCCTCAAAACGTGCTGTACATTCAATTCCGGACTATTTGTCTAAATTGTCTGGGGATCTTTGAAATGCTTCAAAAAGCTCCAGTCTTTACGAAAATAGTCTCAAATTGTAGATCTAGATCAACAGAAACAGGGCATGTAAAGTACATCACTGTAACTATCCTAGTTATGGCTCTATGCACCCTCAAAACTGGCTCGTTTTGGCTGTACGTTCAATTCAGGACTATTTGTCTAAATTGTCTGGGGATCTATGAAATGCTTCAAAAAGCTCCGGTCTTTATGAAAGTAGTCTCAAATTGTAGATCTAGATCAACAGAAACAGGGCATGTAAAGTACATCACTGTGACTATCCTAGTTATGGCTCTATGCACCCTCAAAACGTGCTCGTTTTGGCTGTACGTTCAATTCAGGACTATTTGTCTAAATTGTCTGGGGATCTATGAAATGCTTCAAAAAGCTCCGGTCTTTACGAAAGTATTCTCAAATTGTAGATCTAGATCAACAGAAACAGGGCATGTAAAGTACATCACTGTGACTATCCTAGTTATGCCTCTATGCACCCTCAAATCATGCTCGTTTTGGCTGTACATTCAATTCAGGACTATTTGTCTAAATTGTCTGGGGATCTATGAAATGCTTCCCAAAAGCTCCAGTCTTTACGAAAGTAGTCTCAAATTGTAGATCTAGATCAACAGAAACAGGGCATGTAAAGTACATCACTGTGACTATCCTAGTTATGGCTCTATGCACCCTCAAAACGTGCTCGTTTTGGCTGTACATTCAATTCAGGACTATTTGTCTAAATTGTCTGGGGATCTATGAAATGCTTCAAAAAGCTCCGGTCTTTATGAAAGTAGTCTCAAATTGTAGATACAGATCAACAGAAACAGGGCATGTAAAGTACATCACTGTGACTATCCTAGTTATGGCTCTATGCACCCTCAAAACGTGCTCGTTTTGCCTGTACATTCAATTCAGGACTATTTGTCTAAATTGTCTGGGGATCTATGAAATGCTTCAAAAAGCTCCGGTCTTTACGAAAGTAGTCTCAAATTGTAGATCTAGATCAACAGAAACAGGGCATGTAAAGTACATCACTGTGACTATCCTAGTTATGGCTCTATGCACCCTCAAAACGTGCTCGTTTTGGCTGTACGTTCAATTCTGGACTATTTGTCTAAATTGTCTGGGGATCTATGAAATGCTTCAAAAAGCTCCGGTCTTTATGAAAGTAGTCTCAAATTGTAGATCAAGATCAACAGAAACAGGGCATGTAAAGTACATCACTGTGACTATCCTAGTTATGGCTCTATGCACCCTCAAAACGTGCCAATTCAATTCAGGACTATTTGTCTAAATTGTCTGGGGATCTATGAAATACTTCAAAAAGCTCCGGTCTTTATGAAAGTAGTCTCAAATTCTAGATCTAGATCAACAGAAACAGGGCATGTAAAGTACATCACTGTGACTATCCTAGTTATGGCTCTATGCACCCTCAAAACGTGCTGTACATTCAATTCCGGACTATTTGTCTAAATTGTCTGGGGATCTATGAAATGCTTCAAAAAGCTCCGGTCTTCATGAAAGTAGTCTCAAATTGTAGATCAAGATCAACAGAAACAGGGCATGTAAAGTACATCACTGTGACTATCCTAGTTATGGCTCTATGCACCCTCAAAACTGGCTCGTTTTGGCTGTACGTTCAATTCAGGACTATTTGTCTAAATTGTCTGGGGATCTATGAAATGCTTCAAAAAGCTCCGGTCTTTATGAAAGTAGTCTCAAATTGTAGATCTAGATCAACAGAAACAGGGCATGTAAAGTACATCACTGTGACTATCCTAGTTATGGCTCTATGCACCCTCAAAACTGGCTCGTTTTGGCTGTACGTTCAATTCTGGACTATTTGTCTAAATTGTCTGGGGATCTATGAAATGCTTCAAAAGCTCCAGTCTTTACGAAAGTAGTCTCAAATTGTAGATCTAGATCAACAGAAACAGGGCATGTAAAGTACATCACTGTGACTATCCTAGTTATGGCTCTATGCACCCTCAAAACGTGCTCGTTTTGGCTGTACGTTCAATTCTGAACTATTTGTCTAAATTGTTTGGGGATCTATGAAATGCTTCAAAAAGCTACGGTCTTTACGAAAGTAGTCTCAAATTGTAGATCAACAGAAACAGGGCATGTAAAGTACATCACTGTGACTATCCTAGTTATGGCTCTATGCACCCTCAAAACGTGCTCGTTTTGGCTGTACATTCAATTCAGGACTATTTGTCTAAATTGTCTGGGGATCTATGAAATGCTTCAAAAAGCTCCGGTCTTTATGAAAGTAGTCTCAAATTGTAGATCTAGATCAACAGAAACAGGGCATGTAAAGTACATCACTGTGACTATCCTAGTTATGGCTCTATGCACCCTCAAAACGTGCTGTACATTCAATTCCGGACTATTTGTCTAAATTGTCTGGGGATCTATGAAATGCTTCAAAAAGCTCCAGTCTTTACGAAAGTAGTCTCAAATTGTAGATCTAGATCAACAGAAACAGGGCATGTAAAGTACATCACTGTGACTATCCTAGTTATGGCTCTATGCACCCTCAAAACTGGCTCGTTTTGGCTGTACGTTCAATTCAGGACTATTTGTCTAAATTGTCTGGGGATCTATGAAATGCTTCAAAAGCTCGGTCTTTATGAAAGTAGTCTCAAATTGTAGATCTAGATCAACAGAAACAGGGCATGTAAAGTACATCACTGTGACTATCCTAGTTATGGCTCTATGCACCCTCAAAACGTGCTCGTTTTGGCTGTACATTCAATTCAGGACTATTTGTCTAAATTGTCTGGGGATCTATGAAATGCTTCAAAAAGCTCCGGTGTTTATGAAAGTAGTCCCAAATTGTAGATCTAGATCAACAGAAACAGGGCATGTAAAGTACATCACTGTGACTATCCTAGTTATGGCTCTATGCACCCTCAAAACGTGCTGTACATTCAATTCCGGACTATTTGTCTAAATTGTCTGGGGATCTTTGAAATGCTTCAAAAAGCTCCAGTCTTTACGAAAATAGTCTCAAATTGTAGATCTAGATCAACAGAAACAGGGCATGTAAAGTACATCACTGTAACTATCCTAGTTATGGCTCTATGCACCCTCAAAACTGGCTCGTTTTGGCTGTACGTTCAATTCAGGACTATTTGTCTAAATTGTCTGGGGATCTATGAAATGCTTCAAAAAGCTCCGGTCTTTATGAAAGTAGTCTCAAATTGTAGATCAACAGAAACAGGGCATGTAAAGTACATCACTGTGACTATCCTAGTTATGGCTCTATGCACCCTCAAAACTGGCTCGTTTTGGCTGTACGTTCAATTCAGGACTATTTGTCTAAATTGTCTGGGGATCTATGAAATGCTTCAAAAAGCTCCGGTCTTTATGAAAGTAGTCTCAAATTGTAGATCTAGATCAACAGAAACAGGGCATGTAAAGTACATCACTGTGACTATCCTAGTTATGGCTCTATGCACCCTCAAAACTGGCTCGTTTTGGCTGTACGTTCAATTCTGGACTATTTGTCTAAATTGTCTGGGGATCTATGAAATGCTTCAAAAAGCTACGGTCTTTACGAAAGTAGTCTCAAATTGTAGATCAACAGAAACAGGGCATGTAAAGTACATCACTGTGACTATCCTAGTTATGGCTCTATGCACCCTCAAAACGTGCTCGTTTTGGCTGTACATTCAATTCAGGACTATTTGTCTAAATTGTCTGGGATCTATGAAATGCTTCAAAAGATCCGGTCTTTGAAAGTAGTCTCAAATTGTAGATCTAGATCAACAGAAACAGGGCATGTAAAGTACATCACTCTGACTATCCTAGTTATGGCTCTATGCACCCTCAAAACGTGCTCGTTTTGGCTGTACGTTCAATTCTGGACTATTTGTCTAAATTGTCTGGGGATCTATGAAATGCTTCAAAAAGCTCCGGTCTTTATGAAAGTAGTCTCAAATTGTAGATCTAGATCAACAGAAACAGGGCATGTAAAGTACATCACTCTGACTATCCTAGTTATGGCTCTATGCACCCTCAAAATGTGCTCGTTTTGGCTGTACGTTCAATTCAGGACTATTTGTCTAAATTGTCTGGGGATCTATGAAATGCTTCAAAAGCTCCGGTCTTTACGAAAGTAGTCTCAAATTGTAGATCTAGATCAACAGAAACAGGGCATGTAAAGTACATCACTGTGACTATCCTAGTTATGGCTCTATGCACCCTCAAAACTGGCTCGTTTTGGCTGTACGTTCAATTCAGGACTATTTGTCTAAATTGTCTGGGGATCTATGAAATGCTTCAAAAAGCTCCGGTCTTTATGAAAGTAGTCTCAAATTGTAGATCTAGATCAACAGAAACAGGGCATGTAAAGTACATCACTGTGACTATCCTAGTTATGGCTCTATGCACCCTCAAAACTGGCTCGTTTTGGCTGTACGTTCAATTCTGGACTATTTGTCTAAATTGTCTGGGGATCTATGAAATGCTTCAAAAAGCTCCGGTCTTTACGAAAGTAGTCTCAAATTGTAGATCAACAGAAACAGGGCATGTAAAGTACATCACTGTGACTATCCTAGTTATGGCTCTATGCACCCTCAAAACGTGCTCGTTTTGGCTGTACATTCAATTCAGGACTATTTGTCTAAATTGTCTGGGGATCTATGAAATGCTTCAAAAGCTCCGGTCTTTACGAAAGTAGTCTCAAATTGTAGATCTAGATCAACAGAAACAGGGCATGTAAAGTACATCACTCTGACTATCCTAGTTATGGCTCTATGCACCCTCAAAACGTGCTCGTTTTGGCTGTACGTTCAATTCAGGACTATTTGTCTAAATTGTCTGGGGATCTATGAAATGCTTCAAAAAGCTCCGGTCTTTACGAAAGTAGTCTCAAATTGTAGATCTAGATCAACAGAAACAGGGCATGTAAAGTACATCACTCTGACTATCCTAGTTATGGCTCTATGCACCCTCAAAATGTGCTCGTTTTGGCTGTACGTTCAATTCAGGACTATTTGTCTAAATTGTCTGGGGATCTATGAAATGCTTCAAAAAGCTCCGGTCTTTATGAAAGTAGTCTCAAATTGTAGATCTAGATCAACAGAAACAGGGCATGTAAAGTACATCACTGTGACTATCCTAGTTATGGCTCTATGCACCCTCAAAACTGGCTCGTTTTGGCTGTACGTTCAATTCAGGACTATTTGTCTAAATTGTCTGGGGATCTATGAAATGCTTCAAAAAGCTCCGGTCTTTATGAAAGTAGTCTCAAATTGTAGATCAACAGAAACAGGGCATGTAAAGTACATCACTGTGACTATCCTAGTTATGGCTCTATGCACCCTCAAAACTGGCTCGTTTTGGCTGTACGTTCAATTCTGGACTATTTGTCTAAATTGTCTGGGGATCTATGAAATGCTTCAAAAAGCTACGGTCTTTACGAAAGTAGTCTCAAATTGTAGATCAACAGAAACAGGGCATGTAAAGTACATCACTGTGACTATCCTAGTTATGGCTCTATGCACCCTCAAAACGTGCTCGTTTTGGCTGTACATTCAATTCAGGACTATTTGTCTAAATTGTCTGGGGATCTATGAAATGCTTCAAAAAGCTCCGGTCTTTACGAAAGTAGTCTCAAATTGTAGATCTAGATCAACAGAAACAGGGCATGTAAAGTACATCACTCTGACTATCCTAGTTATGGCTCTATGCACCCTCAAAACGTGCTCGTTTTGGCTGTACGTTCAATTCAGGACTATTTGTCTAAATTGTCTGGGGATCTATGAAATGCTTCAAAAAGCTCCGGTCTTTATGAAAGTAGTCTCAAATTGTAGATCTAGATCAACAGAAACAGGGCATGTAAAGTACATCACTCTGACTATCCTAGTTATGGCTCTATGCACCCTCAAAATGTGCTCGTTTTGGCTGTACGTTCAATTCAGGACTATTTGTCTAAATTGTCTGGGGATCTATGAAATGCTTCAAAAAGCTCCGGTCTTTATGAAAGTAGTCTCAAATTGTAGATCTAGATCAACAGAAACAGGGCATGTAAAGTACATCACTGTGACTATCCTAGTTATGGCTCTATGCACCCTCAAAACTGGCTCGTTTTGGCTGTACGTTCAATTCAGGACTATTTGTCTAAATTGTCTGGGGATCTATGAAATGCTTCCCAAAAGCTCCGGTCTTTACGAAAGTAGTCTCAAATTGTAGATCTAGATCAACAGAAACAGGGCATGTAAAGTACATCACTGTGACTATCCTAGTTATGGCTCTATGCACCCTCAAAACTGGCTCGTTTTGGCTGTACGTTCAATTCTGGACTATTTGTCTAAATTGTCTGGGGATCTATGAAATGCTTCAAAAAGCTACGGTCTTTACGAAAGTAGTCTCAAATTGTAGATCAACAGAAACAGGGCATGTAAAGTACATCACTGTGACTATCCTAGTTATGGCTCTATGCACCCTCAAAACGTGCTCGTTTTGGCTGTACATTCAATTCAGGACTATTTGTCTAAATTGTCTGGGGATCTATGAAATGCTTCAAAAGCTCCGGTCTTTACGAAAGTAGTCTCAAATTGTAGATCTAGATCAACAGAAACAGGGCATGTAAAGTACATCACTCTGACTATCCTAGTTATGGATCTATGCACCCTCAAAACGTGCTCGTTTTGGCTGTACGTTCAATTCAGGACTATTTGTCTAAATTGTCTGGGGATCTATGAAATGCTTCAAAAAGCTCCGGTCTTTACGAAAGTAGTCTCAAATTGTAGATCTAGATCAACAGAAACAGGGCATGTAAAGTACATCACTCTGACTATCCTAGTTATGGCTCTATGCACCCTCAAAATGTGCTCGTTTTGGCTGTACGTTCAATTCAGGACTATTTGTCTAAATTGTCTGGGATCTATGAAATGCTTCAAAAGCTCCGGTCTTTATGAAAGTAGTCTCAAATTGTAGATCTAGATCAACAGAAACAGGGCATGTAAAGTACATCACTGTGACTATCCTAGTTATGCCTCTATGCACCCTCAAAACATGCTCGTTTTGGCTGTACGTTCAATTCAGGACTATTTGTCTAAATTGTCTGGGGATCTATGAAATGCTTCAAAAAGCTCCGGTCTTTATGAAAGTAGTCTCAAATTGTAGATCTAGATCAACAGAAACAGGGCATGTAAAGTACATCACTGTGACTATCCTAGTTATGGCTCTATGCACCCTCAAAACTGGCTCGTTTTGGCTGTACGTTCAATTCAGGACTATTTGTCTAAATTGTCTGGGGATCTATGAAATGCTTCAAAAAGCTCCGGTCTTTATGAAAGTAGTCTCAAATTGTAGATCTAGATCAACAGAAACAGGGCATGTAAAGTACATCACTGTGACTATCCTAGTTATGGCTCTATGCACCCTCAAAACTGGCTCGTTTTGGCTGTACGTTCAATTCTGGACTATTTGTCTAAATTGTCTGGGGATCTATGAAATGCTTCAAAAAGCTACGGTCTTTACGAAAGTAGTCTCAAATTGTAGATCAACAGAAACAGGGCATGTAAAGTACATCACTGTGACTATCCTAGTTATGGCTCTATGCACCCTCAAAACGTGCTCGTTTTGGCTGTACATTCAATTCAGGACTATTTGTCTAAATTGTCTGGGGATCTATGAAATGCTTCAAAAAGCTCCGGTCTTTACGAAAGTAGTCTCAAATTGTAGATCTAGATCAACAGAAACAGGGCATGTAAAGTACATCACTCTGACTATCCTAGTTATGGATCTATGCACCCTCAAAACGTGCTCATTTTGGCTGTACGTTCAATTCAGGACTATTTGTCTAAATTGTCTGGGGATCTATGAAATGCTTCAAAAAGCTCCGGTCTTTACGAAAGTAGTCTCAAATTGTAGATCTAGATCAACAGAAACAGGGCATGTAAAGTACATCACTCTGACTATCCTAGTTATGGCTCTATGCACCCTCAAAATGTGCTCGTTTTGGCTGTACGTTCAATTCAGGACTATTTGTCTAAATTGTCTGGGGATCTATGAAATGCTTCAAAAAGCTCCGGTCTTTATGAAAGTAGTCTCAAATTGTAGATCTAGATCAACAGAAACAGGGCATGTAAAGTACATCACTGTGACTATCCTAGTTATGCCTCTATGCACCCTCAAAACATGCTCGTTTTGGCTGTACGTTCAATTCAGGACTATTTGTCTAAATTGTCTGGGGATCTATGAAATGCTTCAAAAAGCTCCGGTCTTTACGAAAGTAGTCTCAAATTGTAGATCTAGATCAACAGAAACAGGGCATGTAAAGTACATCACTCTGACTATCCTAGTTATGGCTCTATGCACCCTCAAAATGTGCTCGTTTTGGCTGTACGTTCAATTCAGGACTATTTGTCTAAATTGTCTGGGGATCTATGAAATGCTTCAAAAAGCTCCGGTTTTTATGAAAGTTGTCTCAAATTGTAGATCTAGATCAACAGAAACAGGGCATGTAAAGTACATCACTGTGACTATCCTAGTTATGCCTCTATGCACCCTCAAAACATGCTAGTTTTGGCTGTACATTCAATTCAGGACTATTTGTCTAAATTGTCTGGGGATCTATGAAATGCTTCCCAAAAGCTCCAGTCTTTACGAAAGTAGTCTCAAATTGTAGATCTAGATCAACAGAAACTGTGCATGTAAAGTACATCACTGTGACTATCCTAGTTATGGCTCTATGCACCCTCAAAACGTGCTCGTTTTGGCTGTACATTCAATTCTGGACTATTTGTCTAAATTGTCTGGGGATCTATGAAATGCTTCAAAAAGCTCCGGTCTTTATGAAAGTAGTCTCAAATTGTAGATCTAGATCAACAGAAACAGGGCATGTAAAGTACATCACTGTGACTATCCTAGTTATGGCTCTATGCACCTTCAAAACTGGCTCGTTTTGGCTGTACGTTCAATTCTGGACTATTTGTCTAAATTGTCTGGGGATCTATGAAATGCTTCAAAAAGCTCCAGTCTTTACGAAAGTAGTCTCAAATTGTAGATCTAGATCAACAGAAACAGGGCATGTAAAGTACATCACTGTGACTATCCTAGTTATGGCTCTATGCACCCTCAAAACGTGCTCGTTTTGGCTGTACGTTCAATTCTGAACTATTTGTCTAAATTGTTTGGGGATTTATGAAATGCTTCAAAAAGCTCCGGTCTTTACGAAAGTAGTCTCAAATTGTAGATCTAGATCAACAGAAACAGGGCATGTAAAGTACATCACTGTGACTATCCTAGTTATGGCTCTATGCACCCTCAAAACGTGCTCGTTTTGGCTGTACATTCAATTCAGGACTATTTGTCTAAATTGTCTGGGGATCTATGAAATGCTTCAAAAAGCTCCGGTCTTTACGAAAGTAGTCTCAAATTGTAGATCTAGATCAACAGAAACAGGGCATGTAAAGTACATCACTCTGACTATCCTAGTTATGGCTCTATGCACCCTCAAAATGTGCTCGTTTTGGCTGTACGTTCAATTCAGGACTATTTGTCTAAATTGTCTGGGGATCTATGAAATGCTTCAAAAAGCTCCGGTCTTTATGAATGTAGTCTCAAATTGTAGATCTAGATCAACAGAAACAGGGCATGTAAAGTACATCACTGTGACTATCCTAGTTATGCCTCTATGCACCCTCAAAACATGCTCGTTTTGGCTGTACATTCAATTCAGGACTATTTGTCTAAATTGTCTGGGGATCTATGAAATGCTTTACAAAAAAGCTCCAATCTTTACGAAAGTAGTCTCAAATTGTAGATCTAGATCAACAGAAACAGGGCATGTAAAGTACATCACTGTGACTATCCTAGTTATGGCTCTATGCACCCTCAAAACTGGCTCGTTTTGGCTGTACGTTCAATTCTGGACTATTTGTCTAAATTGTCTGGGGATCTATGAAATGCTTCAAAAAGCTCCAGTCTTTACGAAAGTAGTCTCAAATTGTAGATCTAGATCAACAGAAACAGGGCATGTAAAGTACATCACTGTGACTATCCTAGTTATGGCTCTATGCACCCTCAAAACGTGCTCGTTTTGGCTGTACGTTCAATTCTGAACTATTTGTCTAAATTGTTTGGGGATCTATGAAATGATTCAAAAAGCTCAGGTCTTTACGAAAGTAGTCTCAAATTGTAGATCTAGATCAACAGAAACAGGGCATGTAAAGTACATCACTGTGACTATCCTAGTTATGGCTCTATGCACCCTCAAAACGTGCTCGTTTTGGCTGTACATTCAATTCAGGACTATTTGTCTAAATTGTCTGGGGATCTATGAAATGCTTCAAAAAGCTCCGGTCTTTACGAAAGTAGTCTCAAATTGTAGATCTAGATCAACAGAAACAGGGCATGTAAAGTACATCACTCTGACTATCCTAGTTATGTCTCTATGCACCCTCAAAATGTGCTCGTTTTGGCTGTACGTTCAATTCAGGACTATTTGTCTAAATTGTCTGGGGATCTATGAAATGCTTCAAAAAGCTCCGGTCTTTATGAATGTAGTCTCAAATTGTAGATCTAGATCAACAGAAACAGGGCATGTAAAGTACATCACTGTGACTATCCTAGTTATGCCTCTATGCACCCTCAAAACATGCTCGTTTTGGCTGTACATTCAATTCAAGACTATTTGTCTAAATTGTCTGGGGATCTATGAAATGCTTTACAAAAAAGCTCCAATCTTTACGAAAGTAGTCTCAAATTGTAGATCTAGATCAACAGAAACAGGGCATGTAAAGTACATCACTGTGACTATCCGAGTTATGGCTCTATGCACCCTCAAAACTGGCTCGTTTTGGCTGTACGTTCAATTCTGGACTATTTGTCTAAATTGTCTGGGGATCTATGAAATGCTTCAAAAAGCTCCAGTCTTTACGAAAGTAGTCTCAAATTGTAGATCTAGATCAACAGAAACAGGGCATGTAAAGTACATCACTGTGACTATCCTAGTTATGGCTCTATGCACCCTCAAAACGTGCTCGTTTTGGCTGTACGTTCAATTCTGAACTATTTGTCTAAATTGTTTGGGGATCTATGAAATGCTTCAAAAAGCTCCGGTCTTTATGAAAGTAGTCTCAAATTGTAGATCTAGATCAACAGAAACAGGGCATGTAAAGTACATCACTGTGACTATCCTAGTTATGGCTCTATGCACCCTCAAAACGTGCTCGTTTTGGCTGTACATTCAATTCAGGACTATTTGTCTAAATTGTCTGGGGATCTATGAAATGCTTCAAAAAGCTCCGGTCTTTATGAAAGTAGTCTCAAATTGTAGATCTAGATCAACAGAAACAGGGCATGTAAAGTACATCACTCTGACTATCCTAGTTATGGCTCTATGCACCCTCAAAATGTGCTCGTTTTGGCTGTACATTCAATTCAGGACTATTTGTCTAAATTGTCTGGGGATCTATGAAATGCTTCCCAAAAGCTCCAGTCTTTACGAAAGTAGTCTCAAATTGTAGATCTAGATCAACAGAAACAGGGCATGTAAAGTACATCACTGTGACTATCCTAGTTATGGCTCTATGCACCCTCAAAACGTGCTCGTTTTGGCTGTACATTCAATTCAGGACTATTTGTCTAAATTGTCTGGGGATCTATGAAATGCTTCAAAAAGCTCCAGTCTTTACGAAAGTAGTCTCAAAGTGTAGATCAACAGAAACAGGGCATGTAAAGTACATCACTGTGACTATCCTAGTTATGGCTCTATGCACCCTCAAAACGTGCTCGTTTTGGCTGTACATTCAATTCAGGACTATTTGTCTAAATTGTCTGGGGATCTATGAAATTCTTCAAAAAGCTCCGGTCTTTACGAAAGTAGTCTCAAATTGTAGATCTAGATCAACAGAAACAGAGCAGATTTTCAATGTGTTTCTACTCCTACTAGGCTCAACGATACAAAGGTTCAAACTAGCTTCGATTATAATGCACATCTATGAGAGTACAGAATTGGGAAAATATTATTTTAAAATAGTTCCCAATATGCAATTGCGTTGAGTTTTGTCTCTAAAGTTACACAAAGTTGTCCTCTAAATGACAGTGAAGGCAAAGCATTTGCAACATTTGTCGTTTGCCCGGTACCGGTTCCCGAATTAATTAGTGCGGGTCATCTCAGACCATTATCATCTCATCTCGGGTCATCTCAGACCATTACTCAGCATTATGAAATCATCATAAAACACCCAAAACTGCATTAAAACTTGTCAAAATTGGTGTAGAGTCTTGCAAGCACTAGACCATCGTTTCCAATTAAAAAAAAATGATTTCAGAGCAGTATTTTCTGAGATATAACATTTTTATCACATTACCTCAAGAGGTGCAACTCAGGGCTAGGTAGTAAAAATAACACTAAAATATGAATAAAATGGTGAAAAAGTGTCGGAATGGAAATTTTCTTTCGGCCTTGCTCATTTGAGAGGATGGCCTATTACACTAAAAAAAAAAAAAAAAAAAATTCCAATGGGAAATTAATAATTGAGAAAAATATTTTTGGTGATAACTGGTGATAACTGGTGAGAAACAAGGAAAAACGTTGTCAATGTAAGCGACGGGTATAAATTTGATATCGGCGCGTTCGGAATTCAATTAGGCTCGAGAAAATATTAAAACTTTTCGCCCACGACGAAAAATGAATTAAAAACTTTTAGGGGTTGCCGCCTCGAGAGGCGATACTTTGTTAAATGGGGACCCCAAAATTTTCCATACAAATCTTATGGGCTCATATGACAGAGGAGGTCAAATAAATGACATCTAGGGTCAAAGGTCAAAATTCCAGGTCGTTGACACATTATTCCTCGCGATTTGAAAGGGGTGGCACACCGTGTTCACAGCTCATCATCGGCCAGAGGCCAGCCATGTCTGCATCCACACTCATTGAGCTCATGGACAACGCCGCGGGTGTTCCTTTGGTGGTCTCGACTCAGACGGAATTGGTGGTAAACTGGACCAAGGTTGACGGTTCGGGAAAAAACACTTTACTACTTAACAAGGCAGACTCTGTGCGTCTGTGGTATCACAAATGCGAGCCTGGGGTTGAAATCAACAAACATTTCATAGAATTACACATCAAGAAACCAGGTTCAGACGACATGTTTGTTTCTGTAGAGTCTTTACATAAACCTGTGGTGTATCACCTTGGCCGTTGCAACGCTGATGATACTGCTGGTAACCCCTCCACTTATTAAGCTGGCTCTGTGCACCTGTGTGACATTGAATTGCACATCAACACAATACAGTGCAGTTGGTCAACTACGGGCCTTGGGAAGTGTCGAATAGTCACAGTTCCACTAGGGACCCTGGGAGATCCTATTATGAGAGATGATTGTTAACCAACATGTGT
Organism: Oncorhynchus nerka; assembly: GCF_034236695.1. NCBI lineage: Eukaryota > Metazoa > Chordata > Actinopteri > Salmoniformes > Salmonidae > Oncorhynchus > Oncorhynchus nerka. Next base: position 64,573,434 of record NC_088404.1, read on the forward strand.
GCATCCGCATGTATCTGCACCTTTGAAATATTATATACATGTCTGTAGCAAAAATAAAGAACATATACAAAGATACGTCTCCAGTTGTTGTATATTCACGTACCATCAGAGGTTATATGAAAAGCAACCTAGCTAGTGTCCTTGATGTGTGTAGGTATCTAGGTCTTTGGTCAGTTATGAAATGCAATGTAGCTGAGGGGACATACTCTCACACCCAAGGCAACAGTTTCCGCACCCTAAAGGGACATTTTCAACCCGATATCAATATTACTTTCATATTTATTTTATATATTTCATATTCACAACCACTGCTGGAACTCCGCTTAGTGACTTCCCTTAACAGTGGTTGGATACACGGTCCTACTTTGGATACATGAGCCCTGAGTAGATACCCTCTCAATGAACACATGGTGCTCAGTTATCCATCCTAGGGTCAGTTATCCAACAATGTGTAATGTCTCCAAATGGGGACCATGCATTCACCCAGGACCTATTCCTCAAAACTAGGACCTTAATGGTTCCAAAAGAGGTTCAGAGTTACCATATATACACAGCACCACAGTTGCACTATTCACAACCTCTCTCTGTACAATGTATTGCCAGTTATTGACGAGTTACAAGCACGACATAGCTGAGAGACATGTGTGCTTCAGCCGTTTCTCGGATAAGATCCTTAGAAAAGACCCCGATGTTACAGATCTACTCAGTTCGTATCACAGTAATATGAATCGTGTTAAGATGATGCGCAAGGTCATAGAACACTACCTCAAGACCGAGGAACGGGCAGAGAGATTCCTCAAGATATTACATGAACTGGATCCCCTCTTATGTGATGACCTGAAAGAACGCGGACCACAGGACCGGTTCGGTGAGTACAACCCCCATGTAGAGTGAAATCAAGGCCTGTGTTATCATTTGTCCTTAAAGATAACTATTTGTGTGTTTGTTTCAGTCAGGAAAGATCCTCCGGCCGTGGAATTGACAGACAGAGTGCGCTCTGAGCTTGGTGATAAGGTCAGAGATCTATGGGTCATGACTCAGCTACCTTCTTACCACCGGAGGATTACGGATATCATGTCTGCACTAGACGTACTGATGATGTATGATCAACTGCTCCCCGAAGAATATGAGGATTTGAGGATGCATTCCAGGCACACCCATGCTATGACTAAGCAACTGGAACACATTTGCAAAGACACTTCCATCCCTGAACGTTCCCGGCATTTCATCTCCTTGGTAGTGTCTTCTTTTAACATGCATGTGTTTGACATTGACAACGTTCCGGTCATGTGTATGAAAGATGTGTTTGTGTTTGCATAGAACATTGACTCCTTTACCAAATCATGATATTTATCAGCTCTATTACACAATGAAATAAACACCTTGAAGTGAACAGACCTGTGTGTGTCCCTGTGTTTGCCATGTACTCCCGAGTCCTTTACCAAAGCATGATGTGTATCTGTGTATTACAAAGGGAATAAACATGTTCACCTGAAAAGACCTGTCTCGTGCAATGTACCCATTTCAAATCGTTCACTACACATAGGTCTCTATGTTTGTCATATACGTTCAATGCTCCTGAAGCATATAATAAAACATAGCACAAACAGGTTATCTTATGTCAACATATCCCAAGTAGGAAAGGTCTTTCAACCTATAAATACTGCTCTGGTCCTCACTGGGGCCCTAGCTCGCGCACTGAAGATATGGGACATGGACCAGCATGAAGTTCCAGGATGCGATGTAATTACAAGCCCTAGAACTCATCCTGTTGAAATGAGAAGTGCTGGAAACACTATGCCACATAAATCACTCAAGAGACAGACCAGGGTATATAGTTTATTGTACACAGCAAACACCTTGTACAGATCACATACACCTTAGGACTGGTTAATTCATAGCCTTGCCGTCTTTATATCAAATCATAGACATCATCGATGCCAATAGCCCATTCGTCACCTCACATTATATTGTGTCGGAGGTGTATACGAGCAGTGAGTCGAGTGAGTCCTCGCAGGCAAAGCCGACTACACTGTCACGCACAGAGAAGCCGTACTCGGATCCTGTTCTCGGTCTCTTCAGGTTCCACAGTTCGCATACGTATTTCATGGTCTTGACCATTAATCGGCAATTCACCTCGGTCCAGTACTTAGTCCTGATCGTCGCTGGGACCTTTGTGAAACCGGCCAACCTCATGCCCATGTTGTAATAGTCGCAGTCCTGAGAAGAAGCACCACCGACGCTCCAGAGCATACATTTACATTTACATTTAACCTCTTACCTCTACCTGGGACGCTTGCGTCCCAACTAGAGCTCTGGAAATGCAAATGCGCTACGCTAAATGCTAATAGTATTAGTTAAAACTCAAAAGTTCATTAAAATACACATGCAGGGTATCAAATTAAAGCTACACTCGTTGTGAATCCAGGCAACAAGTCAGATTTTTAAAATGCTTTTCGGCGACAGCATGAGAAGCTATTATCTGATAGCATGCACCAATACACTACAACAGAAAAGCACAGCAGGGGACGTAAACAAAATAATTAGCATTTCGGCGTTACACAAACCGCACAATAAAATAGAAAACAGTCATTACCTTTGACCATCTTCTTTGTTGGCACTCCTAGATGTCCCATAAACACTATTGGGTCTTTATTTCGATTAAATCGGGCCATATAAAGCCAAGATATCGTTATATGTAGACTGTGTGATAAACGAAAAAAACAGCGATTTCACAACGTAACGTCATTTTTTAAAATTCAAAAAGTAGACGATAAACTTTCACAAAACACTTCGAAATACGTTTGTAATGCTACTTTAGGTATTAGTAAACGTTAATAAGCGATAAAAATCATCCGTAGGCGATGTACATATCTTTAGCTGTCGTCTTGGAAAAAAATTCAGGAGAGAGCTCTTCCGGAATGATCTGGGCGGAGACCGGAGGTACGTCGTGCCCCTCTTTCGGTTCAACCAAGAATCAAAGAGGATTAAATTCACAAGATACTCGACTACATGGGGATGCTGTGGGAGTTGAATGCTCGGTCTTATCTAATTCGGCTCACTGTTAACAACTGCTGGAAGTGGCGCAAGGATATTTATTTCCATTTTCTGTGATCAGGTTTTCCTGCGCTTTCCGATGTAACGCACGTTATGTAATAGCCACAGTCGTGATTTAACCAGTTTTAAAAACGTCCGAGGGTTTCCTATACACACATTCTAACCATATGAACGTACTATATTCCTGGCATGAGTAGCAGGGCGCTGAAATGTTGCGCGATTTTTAACAAAATGTTCAAAAAAGTAGAGGGTCGACTGAAGAGGTTAACAGAACAATGACGTAGGGAACGGCTTTGGATGGGCAATCTAGGGCAGTTAGGATCAGAACTTTATTCAATAGCAGAAGCCCTTATTCTTACAGTTGTAGTTATGTGACTAAATAAAGTACATTTTCGTAACACCTAACATACCCAAATTGTATTCAGTTTACTGTATTTTAGGTGCATATATAACCTTGATAATTTTTACATTTTTTTTATTTAACCTTTATTTAACCAGGTAAGTCAGTTGAGAACAAGTTCTCATTTACAACTGAGACCTGTCAAGGGCAGAAGCCATTGTTCACAAACAGTGAATAAAAATGATGGCTGTTGGAGAGGGGGGCAGCTGTGTTGATTTTCAGGAGCAACTGGATGTGGTTCAATTGGCCTGCCTATCTGTAAGATATATTGTGCTACAAACAAACTTCTATTTGAAGAGAAGAGAGAGAATTTAGAGAGAATTATTTATTTCAGCTTGTATTTCTTTAATCACATTCCCAGTGGGTCAGAAGTTTACATACACTCAACTAAAATAGGGTTGTAACAAAGGGTGGTTTGTAGACTAAGGACAGATTGGTGGATAAAAAAACGGGGTTATTTTGATAACACTAGCCTAAACTATTTAACATAATGCAATGTCAAAGAAATATATATATATGTTATGAAAACGTGAAAATGATCCAAATAAAGTTCCAGCACTACATGAGATGATCAGACTGAACCAACTGCTATCTTGAAATGTTTATAAAGGTAGCTGGCAGCCTGTGCCATTTTCTTCCAAGACCGAAGAGTAGGCCCAGATTGAAGCCTGAACCTACATTTAAAGTGCTTTTGGGTTACAGCGGCCAAACCGTTGAGGCTAGAAACACAATTCACCCCCAGGAATGCTTGGGAAGTACTCCTTATTTACTCAGACCATGAACCATTAACCTCATAGTCCGCCCCATCCCGCATGCGGTATCGTTACTACAGCCTCAAGCTCATTACCATAAAAATCGCAAATGAAATGAAATAAATATGCCTGCTCTCAAGCTTATCCTTTTCTTAACAATCCTGTCGTCTCAGATTTTCAAAATATGCTTTAGAACCAGAGGAAATCACAAATTTGTGTAAGAGTGGTGATAGCTAGCTTAGCATTTAGCGTTAGCATTTAGCACGCAACATATTCACAAAAACCAGCCAAGGAATCAAATAAAATAATTTACCTTTGAAGAACTTCAGATGTTTCAATGAGGAGACTCTCAGTTACATAGCAGATGTCCAGTTTTTCCTGAAAGATTCTTGTGTAGGACACATCGTTCCCTTTTGTTACTATGCATTTGGCTACCGAAACTAACCGAAAATTCAGTCACCTACACGTCGAACTTTTTTCCGAATTAACTCCATAATATCGACTGAAACATGGAAAACGTTGTTTGAATCAATCCTGAAGGTGGTTTGGCATATCTCTCTCCATTGAAAGCACCGTCCTTGAAGCCTGCTTTGTTGTCTGATTCGAATGGAAAAATACTGGGAGCTGACTTTTGCGCACCAAATGCCACGCAGACACCAAGCGGGACACTTGGCAATTGTAGTCTCTTATGGTCAATCTTCCAATGATATGCCTACAAATACGTCACAATGCTGCAGAGACCTTGGGGAAACAAGATAAAGTGTCCGTTTATTCCTGTCGCATTCACAGCCATATAAGGCGATCATGGAAAACGTAGCCTCAAAAATCCTGTTCATTTCCTGGTCGGTCATACATCTTGGTTTTGCCCGAAGCATTTGTTCTAAGGGACTCACAGTGAAAATCTTTGCAGTTCTGGAAATGTAAGAGTCTCTTCTTTCCAAAACTATCAATTCCACGCATATTCAAGCATCTTTTCGTGACAAAATATTGCGCTTAAAACGGGCACGTCTTTTTATCCAAAAATGAAATACTGCCCCTAGAGTACTAACAGGTTAAGTCATTCAGGTCGCAGACTCCCCTATAGGCATGGTTTGAAACCCACTCCTGACAACTTTTTAGCGCCTGCATGTCATGCACCTTTGTAAAATCCAGCTGAAAAATAAATGACTTAAGGTAATGTAAATGACACCTAGTTAATATGAGTAGTGAATAACTATCGTATTTTTAATATTCTGCAAAAACAGCTAGTTGATGAGCGGCTGAAAGAGAATTGCAAGAATCGCGCAATTTCACAGGGGGGGCACAAACAGGCGAATAACAAAAAGCATCTCGGAACGCACAACTCGTCGGTCGTTGTCAGTGGATTGTATTGGCGGGAAGAACAAAAATATTGTCTGCAGGGTAATCGAAGTCGCCGCATCTAATGTCAAGCCACAGGTCACAGGTGAGCTGCCTTGTTAAACCATAAAAATAAATAATAACACGATTGCGTTGAAAATACCCATTAAGCCATTTGTTAAGATTTCCCCCATGTGGACCTGTTGTCACTCTTACCCTGATGATTGTTGATATTTCCATACACTTTTTCGATCTTATCTGAGGAATTTTATCATTTAAATCAGAATGGCCATATTCTGAGGCCAGTTTAGCGTTCATTCAATGACGATTTACTACTCTTTTCCATTGAAGGCCATATTGAGGTTAAATCAATGACTGGAGTTTTTCATTGATAAAAACAAATGACTATTGAAAGTGCAAGTCGGTATCGTGCATAAATTTACTGGTCTCTGTGGTGATTTTAGAAGGCTGTGCCTATTTCTACTTTTACCCCATACTCTTTAACCCGATACCCAGGTACTGTGCTGTAGTCAGGATGGCCGAGCGGTCTAAGGCGCTGTGTTCAGGTCGCAGTCTCCCATGGAGGCGTGGGTTCAAATCCCACTTCTGACAGTAGTTTAGTTCCTCTCAGGAGTCATGCTGCTTAGCAGTAATAAGATGATGAAATAACAATTTATAATAAACACTCTGAAATGCAAACCTTCTGGAGCTGAGCAAAGATCAAGGAAAATAAGAAAACAGCTGTACTTAATAACAAATGAATGAGGGGAACATTTAATGTTATTGCATTATAATGAGTTAATGAGTTACTGCATTGTCTTTCAGTTGTAAAATGAACACTTTCTGTAGGCTATGCCTGGTGGCCCATTCACTGCTGACAAGCCTGTTGTCATGGCCGAGTGGTTAAGGCGATGGACTAGAAATCCATTAGGATCTTCCTGCGCAGGTTCGAATCCTGCTGACAACGAAATTGAATTTTCTTGACCACTCCGGAGGTTGAAGTTTAGTCGTGTTTCTTATACCAATCATATCCTCTCAGATCTCCACAAGAGAGATACACAAGTCGAAGTACATCCTAGTGGTGGGAATGTACTAAAGGGAAGGGTCGAGTAACCATCTCTGGCGGGTTAGTGCGGTGAGGTAAGGGAGGAGTCCTCTAGTAGGGCTTCTTCAGCCCCTACCCGTGCAACACCCGACAGGGGTGGCCGAATAACTTTGCAATTTTTGCTGGGAACTAACTGTTGGGTTGAGAGGGATTCGGCTCGCTGAGAGTGAACGTTACATAGAGATGGGCGCGCAGCAGTCCACTGTCAGGTCTCAGGTTCGCCTGAGCACGAGACTCTACACGTCATGGTGGGAGCTCTCTCCACGCTCCTCGGAGCACGAAGTGGAGTGGCAGTTGGATTAGCTGGCGCTACCAGGCCTCAGGCTTGCCTGAGTGCGGGACTGCACACGCAAATGTGTTGTCCCCTCTAAGTTCAGAGACTCGAGGCGGAGACGGCCGATGGGCTCAGCAGGGATGGACACAGCGGAGTGCAGGGCATTCAATTCCTACAGGCCAAAGCGAGGAGGTAAGGGAGGGGACCTCTAGAAGGACCTCTTCAGCCCCTACAAGCAGGACGCCTGGAAGGGAAATCATGTTGGTACCGGTGATAAGTCGCCATCTCTGCGGGTCAGTGCGGTGAGGTAAGGGAGGAGCCCTCTAGTAGGGCTTCTTCAAACCCTACCCGTGCGACACCCGACAGAGGTGGCCTTTTTACTTTAATTTGACGGCCATCCAACCGCCTTGGGCGGGCTGATGTGGGAGGGTTGAGTGAGGGCTCGCATGGTCAACATGTCCGGGCCAGTGCCCCCCTCTCGCATGAAGTCCGTTCAAGGCGAAAAATCTCGAGGTGCAGAGATGAAAACAGGGAGCGATGGTACAGAATCCAGCCCGCTGGATAGGGAAGTCCAAGACACTGGGAACGGCTGTCTAAGCGTTCTGCGGTGCCAGTCTGACCACAGATAGCTGTGGCGTAACAAAACATTTTGCGTTCCCTGCTTGCTTGGGCAGCTCTGAACCGCGTGGTTCGAATCGAACACCGCCTGTCGAAAGTGAACATTAAATGGGGACGGCCGGTGTCCAGCGGTTATGTACTACCAGGCCTCAGGTTAGCCTGAGGAGGGACTCTACACGTCATGGTGGGAGCTCTCTCCACGCTCTTCGGAGCATGAAGTGGAATGGCATGTGACTGGCCATTAGCTGACACTACCGGGCCTCAGGCTTCCCTAACTAGGGGAGGCGTGGCATTGGAGCTGCAACTGACACCTCCTCGACCAAAGATTTGCCGCAGACTCGCCTTAAAACCTCTTCCCTCTACTCGGGACGCTTGCGTCCCAACTAGAGCTCTGGAAATGCAAATGCACTACGCTAAATGCTAATAGTATTAGTTAAAACTCAAAAGTTCATTAAAATACACATGCAGGGTATCGAATTAAAGCTACACTCGTTGTGAATCCAGGCAACAAGTCAGATTTTTAAAATGCTTTTCGGCGACAGCATGAGAAGCTATTATCTGATAGCATGCACCAATACACTACAACAGAAAAGCACAGCAGGGGACGTAAACAAAATAATTAGCATTTCGGCGTTACACAAACCGCACAATAAAATAGAAAACAGTCATTACCTTTCACCATCTTCTTTGTTGGCACTCCTAGATGTCCCATAAACACTATTGGGTCTTTATTTCGATTAAATCGGGCCATATAAAGCCAAGATATCGTTATATGTAGACTGTGTGATAAACGAAAAAAACAGCGATTTCACAACGTAACGTCATTTTTTTAAATTCAAAAAGTAGACGATAAACTTTCACAAAACACTTCGAAATACGTTTGTAATGCTACTTTAGGTATTAGTAAACGTTAATAAGCGATAAAAATCATCCGTAGGCGATGTAAATATCATTAGCTGTCGTCTTGGAAAAAATTTCAGGAGAGAGCTCTTCCGGAATGATCTGGGCGGAGACCGGAGGTAAGTCGTGCCCCTCCTTCGGTTCAACCAAGAATCAAAGAGAATTCAATTCACAAGACTCTAGACAACATGGGGATGCTGTGGGAGTTGAATGCTCGGTCTTATCTAATTCGGCTCACTGTTAACAATTGTTGAAGTGGCGCAAGGATATTTATTTCCATTTTCTGTGATCAGGTTTTCCTGCGCTTTCCGATGTAACGCACGTTATGTAATAGCCACAGTCGTGATTTAACCAGTTTTAAAAATGTCCGAGGGTTTCCTATCCACACATTCTAACCATATGAACGTACTATATTCCTGGCATGAGTAGCAGGGCGCTGAAATGTTGCGCGATTTTTAACAAAATGTTCAAAAAAGTAGAGGGTAGGAGCAACAGGTTAAGGGAAGATTTCGGCAGTAGCTGTATGGTTAGTGAGAAAGTCCATATTGCAAATGTACTGCCCCTTACTAGACGTCCGAAATCGTTTGTAAAATTCGCGGACGGCGTCGTGCCGAGCGGCAGGGCCGGACCTACCAGGAAGTCATCAAATGAACTTTGTCGAACATTCGTTTTCCGTTTTACAAAAATAATAAGATTTAGGTCATTTTTCCGCTGTCCCGGAAATTCCCACAAGAGGGCATAAGCAATCATATTGCTATTGGACAAAACATCACGATTAACGACGGGGCCTTATCTCGAAAACTGAAAATATTTCAAAGCCAAAACTCGGTGAGCGAGGGGCGGCATAATGGGCAGTTGGCCCCGAACAAGATGGCGTCTAGGCCTCTACGGTTTTTGAGTTATGGCCATTTATTTGGGATTAAAGGTCCAAAATGAAAATAGAGAAATTATTTTTCCACTTCACGTCAAAGTCAAGGTGCCTCCGGTGTCAATAAAAAAAGAACCAGCCATTTATCTATCGTCATTTAAGAGAAATCGTACAATGACAGATTGGTGATGTTCACGGATAGGTGTTTTTTTTTCAACGGTTACAGATCCAGTTGCAGGGTGTTCTTACGAATCTTTTTAAAGTGTGCTGCGGAGCTCTGCGAGATTTCTGTGATTTTCTATGATTTTCTGAAATAACACACACTCACTAAACCCTCCGAAAATAACTCAGTTCTTAACGTAAAGACGTCAAACTCAGGATTCTGTAAAGGCATATCCCAATCATGATATGAGTTTATTTGTAGCTTCCTGTGCCAACCGGAAGTGCCTTAAATGGTGTCACAGTGGCAGTTTCCAAGGGTTAAAAAGGTCAGATCTTTTCAAAACTTCATATGTGTGATTAGGCAACCCCCATAAACTGTAAGTCAGTCATTTCTCCCAACAGATGTCAAAGAAAAGCTCTCTCTCACACACACACACACAGAAACACACACACAGCAAGGATGGAGTGACAAAGTGCGGTGCTTAAAGACACACAAAGCCTAAAAAGTGGGTTTGGTGTCAATTGATATCAGTTTGGTGTCAGAATGACATCTAATTGACTGATGGACACTGACTTGCTAGTTGACTTTTGTAGATTAGCAATATGTTTAAACGGAGAGGGACCATCACCAAAATGGCATTCTGAAATCAACACAAAAAATGGCATCACCATAGTCTACAGACTGTGCCGAGTTCAACGAGACGCCCCGCTTGACCGTAGCTCGCTCTGAGTGCAGTGACCTTGAAAAAAAGCAGAACCAAAATGAGGCCTGAGGACTTAAAATTCTGTAAGTGTCTATGTCAATCAAGACATGTGTTTACATATAGCTTCCTGTGCCAACCGGAAGTGCCTTTAATTGGGTCCCACTGTCTGTTTTGAAGGGTTAAAAAAAGTCACATATTTTTAAAACTTCATATGTGTGACTAGATAACCCTCCTGAACTGTAAATCAGCATTTCTCCCAACAGATGTCAAAGAAAAGCTCTCTGACACACACACAGCAAGGATGGAGTGAAAAAGTGTGGTGCTCAAAGACACAGAGAGCAGGCAATGGCATAAACATAATCTCTAGGCCGTGCCGAGTTCAACGAGATATCCCGCTTGACCGTAGCTCGCTCGGTCTGAGCGCAGCGACCATGAGAAAAGTAGGCCCAAAATTAAGCCTGCCCCACAACGTCATTTGGTTTTGGGTGACAGAGAGAGAACCGTTAGGTTGAGAAGCACAATTCGACCTCAGGTACGTTCCTAAGGTCCTCCCGATCCGCGCAAGCCTAACCTTGATCGTGTGGCATTAACCCTTAATAGTTAAAAGAAGGTGTTTACTTCAAAGAGTTTGCATTGACTTCTCTCCCCATAGGAATACATTGCCTGCACCCCTAAATTCAACCCTAAGCCTATATGGGTTATATTCCGTATGAACCTGTCTTTGGTAACAGTCCATCAAGCCAGTATGAGGTCTATCTGTGTTGATTCTAAGCTTCCTGGACCAACCGGAAGTGGTTAAAATCACCCTAAAAGTGTTTTTCCATACCCTGCCTGCAGTTTGATAGACATAGTGCATTCAACCCTGTGTAAATCAGTCAGTTCTTAACATAAAGACTTAAAACTCAGGATTCTGTAAAAGCATACCCCAATGAGGATATGTGTTGACTTATAGCTTCCTGTGCCAACCGGAAGTGCCATAATTGGTGTCTCTTGGGCTGTTTCGAGGGGTTAAAAAAGTCAGATCCTTCCAAAACTTCACATATATGATTAGGCAACCCCCATGAACTGTAAATCAGTCATTTTTCCCATAAAATTTCAAAGGAAAACTAAATCACACACACACACAGCTTGGAAGGAGGGACCCATTGCGGTTTGTAGAGACATACACTGCCTGCATTAGTTAACCTTGTTGGAACTTTTAAAGAACCGTCAGACCTAGAGTTCCGAAACTTTAGAATCCTGTTCTAGACCTCAGGTCGATAGTGCGTGGTGAGTTACGTGGCTCTAGACGGTTCTCGGACCGAGAAACAGCTTCGTACATTTGCAATGACTTCAATTCATTTTGACCATTACGAAAATGGCGACATTTAGAAATGTCTCAGAGACACAAGACTAGGTGCATTGCGACCGTCTCGGCCCATATAGACAGACCCCAACGTTTCTGTCCGATAGCTCATTCAAGGACCCCGTAGCAAGTCATGGAAAAAAGTGGATTTTCAGCACCAATTAGGGTTTTGCTCGGACATCAAATGACCGATCGAGCCGAAACTTGGGATTCGGGGTCGCCTCAGCTAGGCCTACACGTAACATAAGAAATGGACCCGCAGCTAGAACGTAACTATGTGTTTTATGGTTTTTTATGGTTTGAACCGAAGGCGTTGTGAATTTTGGGCCAGCTCTGAAGTATGTGATAGTTGGCTACTAAACGAGTTGGAAAAAGTGGGTTAGTGTCAGTTTGTATCAGTTTGGTGTCAGAATGATATCTAATTGACTGATGGACGGTGACTTGCTGGTGACTCTTGTCCATTTGCAATATGTTTAAACATTGAGGTACCATCACCAAAAGTGACATTCTGAAATCAACCCTAACGAGCCATTGAGATGAACCAGAATCACTGCCCAGCCATCCCGAGTTCATCGGGCCAGTCAATTTCACATTCCTGCAGGATTTTTATAGCATAACAAATTTGTGATGGTACCTGCCCATTGAACCATATTGCAAATGCACAGCTGAAATATGTGCCCTCGCTTTGAAATAAGTAAGCAAGGTAAGTTTGTATTTCATCCAACAATCTGTGCTACAAATTATGGCTGCAGTATATGCAATTTCTTCCACTTTTTGAGTGACACAAAGATGCTTATCTAAATGGTGAAAATGCAACAGCTGTTAATCAGACTCACTTTGACTTTATATAGTGCACCAAGAGATCGTTTCTCGCTCACGACCACACCGGCCTGAGTACGCCTGATCTCGTCTGATCTCGGAAGCTAAGCAGGGTCGTGACTGGTTAGTACTTGGATGGGAGACCGCCTGGGAATACCAGGTGCTGTAAGCTTTTTGTCACTGCCTTGTGAAATTTCAACTCTTTGTCCGTTTTTTCCCACAAGGCTGAAATATGTGCCCTCGCTTTGAAATAAGTAAGCAAGGTAAGTTTGTATTTCATCCAACAATCCGTGCTACAAATTATGGCTGCAGTATATGCAATTTCTTCCACTTTTTGAGTGACACAAAGATGCTTATCTAAATGGTGAAAATGCAACCGTCCAGTCTTCAACCCCATAGGCCACTCCTAATGTCTGGTCGGTATATTCTTCTCCTTCGGCTACCGTATAGAGTTTCACTCTACAGGCCAAGTAATCAAACAGATACCCCCATTGCTGTCCGTTAGACATCGGCACTTCATCTTTCAGTGCAGTTGCGGGCGGTATCTGGGTTCTATACACATTTAGAAACCGCTTTTGTGGTGCATCGTATATTGCGGCTGTATACTTTGCCCTTTCTCTATTATGTCTCTATGTTTCAGCCGCGGTCCTGCTTCAGTTGCTACAGTCATCACAGCTTTGCCACTGATCGCGAAATCCATGTTTAAAAATAGTGTTTACGGTTCTGGGTTCGCACGCCTTGTTCAGGACATTTATAATCAAATCAAATCAAATCAAATTTATTTATATAGCTCTTCGTACATCAGCTGATATCTCAAAGTGCTGTACAGAAACCTAGCCTAAAACTCCAAACAGCAAACAATGCAGGTGTAAAAGCACGGTGGCTAGGAAAAACTCCCTAGAAAGGCCAAAACCTAGGAAGAAACCTAGAGAGGAACCAGGCTATGTGGGGTGGCCAGTCCTCTTCTGGCTGTGCCGGGTAGAGATTATAACAGAACATGACCAAGATGTTCAAATGTTCATAAATGACCAGCATGGTCGAATAATAATAAGGCAGAACAGTTGAAACTGGAGCAGCAGCACAGTCAGGTGGACTGGGGACAGCAAGGAGTCATCATGTCAGGTAGTCCTGGGGCACGGTCCTAGGGCTCAGGTCCTCCGAGAGAGAGAAAGAAAGAGAGAATTAGAGAGAGCATATGTGGGGTGGCCAGTCCTCTTCTGGCTGTGCCGGGTGGAGATTATAACAGAACGTGGCCAAGATCTTCAAATGTTCATAAATGACCAGCATGGTTGAATAATAGTAAGGCAGAACAGTTGAAACTGGAGCAGCAGCATGGCCAGGTGGACTGGGGACAGCAAGGAGTCATCATGTCAGGTAGTCCTGGGGCATGGTCCTAGGGCTCAGGTCCTCCGAGAGAGAGAAAGAAAGAGAGAGGAGAGAATTAGAGAACGCACACTTAGATTCACAGGACACCGAATAGGACAGGAGAAGTACTCCAGATATAACAAACTGACCCTAGCCCCGACACATAAACTACTGCAGCATAAATACTGGAGGCTGAGACAGGAGGGGTCAGGAGACACTGTGGCCCCATCCGAGGACACCCCGGACAGGGCCAAACAGGAAGGATATAACCCCACCCACTTTGCCAAAGCACAGCCCCCCACACCACTAGAGGGATATCTTCAACCACCAACTTACCATCCTGAGACAAGGCCGAGTATAGCCCACAAAGATCTCCGCCACGGCACAACCCAAGGGGGGCGCCAACCCAGACAGGCTGACCACAACAGTGAATCAACCCACCCAGGTGACGCACCCCCCCAGGGACGGCATGAGAGAGCCCCAGTAAGCCAGTGACTCAGCCCCGTAACAGGGTTAGAGGCATAGAATCCCAGTGGAAAGAGGGGAACCGGCCAGGCAGAGACAGCAAGGGCGGTTCGTTGCTCCAGAGCCTTTCCGTTCACCTTCCCACTCCTGGGCCAGACTACACTCAATCATATGACCCACTGAAGAGATGAGTCTTCAGTAAAGACTTAAAGGTTGAGACCGAGTTTGCGTCTCTGACATGGGTAGGCAGACCGTTCCATAAAAATGGAGCTCTATAGGAGAAAGCCCTGCCTCCAGCTGTTTGCTTAGAAATTCTAGGGACAATTAGGAGGCCTGCGTCTTGTGACCGTGGCGTACGTGTAGGTATGTACGGCAGGACCAAATCAGAGAGATAGGTAGGAGCAAGCCCATGTAATGCTTTGTAGGTTAGCAGTAAAACCTTGAAATCAGCCCTTGCTTTGACAGGAAGCCAGTGTAGAGAGGCTAGCACTGGAGTAATATGATCACATTTTTGGGTTCTAGTCAGGATTCTAGCAGCCGTATTTAGCACTAACTGAAGTTTATTTAGTGCTTTATCCGGGTAGCCGGAAAATAGAGCATTGCAGTAGTCTAACCTAGAAGTGACAAAAGCATGGATGAATTTTTCTGCATCATTTTTGGACAGAAAGTTTCTGATTTTTGCAATGTTACGTAGATGGAAAAAAGCTGTCCTCTAAATAGTCTTGATATGTTCTTCAAAAGAGAGATCAGGGTCCAGAGTAACGCTGAGGTCCTTCACAGTTTTATTTGAGACGACTGTACAACCATTAAGATTAATTGTCAGATTCAACAGAAGATCTCTTTGTTTCTTGGGACCTAGAACAAGCATCTCTGTTTTGTCCGAGTTTAATAGTAGAAAGTTTGCAGCCATCCACTTCCTTATGTCTGAAACACATGCTTCTAGCGAGGGCAATTTTGGGGCTTCACCATGTTTCATTGAAATGTACAGCTGTGTGTCATCCGCATAGCAGTGAAAGTTTACATTATGTTTTCGAATAACATCCCCAAGAGGTAAAATATATAGTGAAAACAATAGTGGTCCTAAAACAGAACCTTGAGGAACACCGAAATTTACAGTTGATTTGTCAGAGGACAAACCATTCACAGAGACAAACTGATATCTTTCCGACAGATAAGATCTAAACCAGGCCAGAACATGTCCGTGTAGACCAATTTGGGTTTCCAATCTCTCCAAAAGAATGTGGTGATCGATGGTATCAAAAGCAGCACTAAGGTCTAGGAGCACGAGGACAGATGCAGAGCCTCGGTCCGATGCCATTAAAATGTCATTTACCACCTTCATAAGTGCCGTCTCAATGCTATGATGGGTTCTAAAACCAGATTGAAGTATTTCGTATACATCGTTTGTCTTCAGGAAGGCAGTGAGTTGCTGCGCAACAGCCTTCTCTAAAATTTTTGAGAGGAATGGAAGATTCGATATAGGCCGATAGTTTTTTTATTTTCTGGGTCAAGGTTTGGCTTTTTCAAGAGAGGCTTTATTACTGCCACTTATTACAGTCTATCGATATTGTTTATTAGATAACAGCACAACTCCAGCCAACATATTTCAGAACAATATTGATACTGCATTTATTACTGTGTACTAGTTATATAGGTTTGAGGGCAGCTTGACTAGATACACTGTCATTACTAACATAGAGATCCATCTCACAACTGCTGAATGATTATGGATTGATAAGTGATTTGTAGTGAACATAGTATATAGTATAGTTAAATTAATAGACATTTCACTTATGTGCAAAAAGCCCACGTCAACCCTCCTACTACAGTCTTATATCACATATACTTCCATGCCCACAAAGGTTCTAGCATCAGCCAGTGCCATGACTACACCAGCGAGAGGAACCAATTAGGGACATAGTTCAGTCTAGGAGGTTGGGGGACATAGTTCAGTCCAGGACACTTGGCTCCTGTAAGTCACTCTGGTTAAGAGTGTCTGCTAAATTACTAAAATGTCAAATGTACTTGCACATTTTGCACAAATGTACTTGCACATGTCTGAATAGTTTAATTCTTTATAATACCTATTTTCAATATATCTATCTCTATCAACCTGTATCTATTTACCTAACTGTCACAAAATTGATAAAATGTCAAACAAATGTAATAGAACAAACAGCATGAAGTAAGCATTAATGTGAAATGGACAAATAAGCAACATTAAAATGATGTATTTGAAGGGTATTTATTAATTTACTGTCTGATTGTCTTCTATTTAGTGTGAGATGGAATAAATATAGTGCTCAATAAGCTGTTTATATAGGGAATGAAAATAGGTGAAAAGGTTGAGGAGAGGTGATTAGGGTACAGGTTTGGTGGGAAATGCTGTGGCCTAGGCTCATATTGGGAGCAATTGGAGTCCTGTTGGGACTCCAACCGGTTCTTCAGACTCCAGGAGAGACAGGGGAGGACTCAAGCCAGATCCTGAAGTCATGAACTTCCTTGAATAGCTGCTGAGCCCATGGCAATTTAATCTGGAGAAGGAAAGATTGTTAAACATCTAATTATAATCAACACCAAGTGGAGTAAGTAAGTAAGGCCCCATACACGTTTACACATATGCATTGGCAAAGTCTCCTTGACATTTTCCAAATTGTGTTACATTTCAGCATTATTCCAAAATTGATTACATTGCTTTTCCCCTCATTAATCTACACACAATACCCCACAATGACAAAGAAAAAACAGGTGTGTAGAAATATTAGCCAATTTATATTTTAAAAAAATGAAATATTACATTTACATGAGTATTCATCATAGGGTGGTGCCAGCTTTCCACCAGATGTGACGCTTGTAATTTAGGCCATAGAGTTAAATCTTGAGTTAATCAGAGCAGAGAATCTTGTTTCTCATGGTCTGAGAGTGCTTCATGTTCCTTTTGGCAAACTCCAAGTGGGCTGTCATGTGCCTTTTACTGAGGAGTGGCTTCCGTCTGGCCACTCTACCACAAAGGCCTGATTAGTGGAGTGCTACAGAGATGGCTGTCATTCTGGAAGATTCTCCCATCTCCACAGATGAACTTTGGAGCTATGTCAGAGTGACCATCAGGTTATTGGTAACCTCCCTGACCAAGGCCCTTCTCCCCTGATAATAAAAAATAAATATATATTTAACCATTATTTAACTAGGCAAGTCATATAAAAACAAATTCTTGTTTACAATGACGGCCTCCCCCGGCCTCCCCTAACCCGAACGACGCTGGGCCAAATTGTACGCCGCCCTATGGGTCTCCAAATCACGACCGGTTGTGATACAGCCCGGGATCGAAACCGGGACTGTAGTGACCAATCTATTTTGTAAATAAGATATATAGGTTGTTGATGTTTTTTAATCAGCAAAACATTCTTAAAACCTGTTTTCACCTTGTCATTATGGGGTATTGTGTGTAGATTGTGTAGATTGATGCGGAAAAACATTTTAATCAATATTAGAATAAGGCTGTAGCATAACAAAATGTGTAACAAAATGTGGGAAAAGGGAATGGGTCTGAATACTTTCCGAATGCACTGTATGGTGGAAAATTACAATAATATGAAAATGTAATGTTATCATAACTGTTGAAGTTAATGCAGGGCCTGTGGTTTTGGCGGGCCCACCCCACCGTACCTCCAAATTCAATTTGACCGAGACAGAAAGACACATCAATCTCAGATAAAGCATCCGAGTGAGCCAGACAGCGCCCCTCTGTCTCAGAGTGTGTAGGCCATGTGTCTGATGCTGTCTGGCCCACAATAGTATGACATGTCATACTATTTTTAGCCAAATAGCATCAGAAACATGGGCTACATTTAGTAAGGCACTATTTTGCTCTATCTGATGTTTTCTCCAGTAAGATAGTTTCAGCCACTTGCAAATTGAAAGAAAATGGGCAGGTCCACAGTGCTCAGTTCAAATGCTAGAATTATTTTGGATGAACATGCGAAGGTAACCTACTTTTTGAAAATATTTTGAAAATGAAAATATCATGACTGGTTGTGTACATGCCACATTAAAAGGGAGATAATTTTTAAAGATAAATTACATCTTTACTATAAAAACCATGAAAAAAACATCCTATGGAAATCAATTGCCCTTCTCAATGATTCCTTCTAGCGTCGGCCCTGTGTTAATGTGTACAATGCCCTAGAGTAAGAGAATCTGTACCGATATAAAGATTGGTGCACTGAGTGATGAGTCTTGTCCAAACCATAGGCTGAACCCACATTGAGGTTGGGAGCCATCTGCTCTGGCGAAGCGGTCCAACTCTAAGGACACACAGAGTCAGTAATACATCACATGACAAACACACTGCTGCAATATCATCAGTGATACAATCAGAAATATAATCAGACAAATTCAGTAGGACAAGAGAGTGATGCTCACAATAACATCAATGCAGTGCTAATGACAAAAATACATTTAAGGAAATGCTCCTGCATTTTGTGGAGACTGCATTTACAGTATATGCTGCAAACAGTATGTCGGCTACCAGCTAAATCTATGTTATTAAAATGCCTATTTACTCTGTTCCATCTGACAGCACAATCCACTGTCTCATCAGCCCAGCCAGGCAATGTATAAACTTGACCTCCAACATAAAAAGCATCTAGACATTATCTCACATTCCATTTAGACTAACATTTAGTTTTAAACAGCGGAGATTTGTATAACCCTTACTATCTGTCTCTCTGATATATTGCAACATTGTTTCAAAATTCAAATTATTTCTCCAGCTGTCCCATAGTAACGAATATGTCGGGAGTCGGGAAGAGACAGATAGGCAGGTAGCTTTTCTCAGCCAGTCAAAATCATGAATCAGCATAAGTTTTACTGTATATACAAAAAATATCAATAAAAAACAGGTGAAAGGAAACAAAGTTTTCAGTCTTTCCAGCTTCCGTTTGAAGTGATTGTGTTAGCTGTGTTGTTGGCTAGCTCCTCTGTAAACAGTGTCCTGACGAGAGAGAACCTTTTCTATGGCAGGCCAAACCGTGTAAGTCATTGTTATATCCAAATAAATGTAATTAGAAAATGTCTTAAACAAATGCAAATGCAATATACTTTGTTGCTGACTGCACTGTTTGACGTAACTGTAAGTTAGCCGCAGTTGGCTAGCTAGCAAGCAAGGGATAAGAATGTTGCCAGCCAATGGAACATTTAAAATGAACAACCGGGTCGTGTCCATAGATACAGAACAAAAAATCTGAACAACTGGGTTGCGTCTTTGGCAACCAAACCAATGGATGACCATCCAGTTTGGGTAGCAACCATATGGTTGTGGAAGGATGAAATAGTATGAATACATTTATCAAAATTATGGGCCAATAACAACACTGTGCTAATATACCCTCCAAACACAGTTTTTTCAGGCATTATCACATAAGTAACATTTTTAAGGCTATATAGTGTTTGTTTACATTTATAAAGTTCACAAACATAGGATTTAAACAAGCTTATATTTAGGGTTGTTTAACTATTATATGTTATGCTCTTCAAGAATCATTAGAATTGACCATAAACAGATTCACTCACCCTGTCTGAAGGTCTCTCTGTTGAAGAGCATCACAGGGTCCACATCACGCTCCATCACGTGCATCTCATCTCCGGTGCCACCCATCCAGGAGACTGTGGCTTGGCTATGCCGTTCAGCATAGATACCTTCCTCCCTAGAGCTTAAAACCACTCCACCCTCCATGAGGAACAACAGGTTGGAGAGGTTTGAACAATCAGAGGAGATAGGAAGGGTGTTGGGGGGCTTTGGGAGAGAAATGAAGGGGATCCCATCCATCATTAGGGAGGTCTTGTGGGCAATTCTGACAACACCCCCCATGAACTCATGACTAAGCACCTCCTCTTCGCAGTACTCCACTGAGACAAGAAAACAGTGCTGGGCTGGGGAGAGATAGAGGGAGGAGATAAAAAAAACACTTGCAATGAGCAGTTATGCAGAAGAACAGCTCCTGACTTTGTATAAGAGATTTGTGATATGATCCAATGAGCACAAAAAAAGTTAAGTAATGAAATTGTACAACTGAAAAGTTTCATTCCAATCAGACATGGAAATCAGACATGGAAATAACCACATATACACAGCACAGTAAGCTGTACAACATTAGACATTCATAGGCCCAAAATAATGAAAACCAAACAGTCTTACATAACATACTGAATGTTTGTGTGTTCTGTACCTTGGATTCTGGCCTCTCTGTCAGCCATTGAAGGGCAGATGGACTCAACTATTCTAAGGACGGCTTTTAAACATGAGCTGGAGTTTTCTATGTGCATGTTTTCATGTAAAAGTATTAGTTAAGGGGAGTGTTTCTCTCTCAATCCTCTCTTGTCAGGTGAAGGCCAAGGCCTTGCTCACTCTCTCTCCCTTCTCCTCTCTCCAGACTTGATCTTGTACCAGTGAGGATAAAGACAGAAGACACTACATCAGGGGTTCTTAAACTTTTTCAGCCTAGGACCCAAATGAGAAATATTTTCCTGGGAATCAAGCGTATAGAAAATGTGCAACTATATGTCAATATTGGTACATTTCAGTTACCTTATGCCCCCAAGATATGCAACACAAGCAATGAAATACCTTGAAATATATTTTCATTAAAAACACGTCTACGTCTACGTATGTTTGCCTCAAAAATAATCTTGCTTCAATCAGTTTATTCCAGTTCGGAATAAAAACATTTACTTGTATTTTAACAGCAACAGTTCCAACCTAGACTAGATTTCAACAATAATTTATACAGTAAAATGTACAGTAGCCCTGAAAATTTCTAAGAGCGTCTGCTAAATGACTTAAATGTAATTGTACAGTAGGCCTGATAATTTGTACAGTAGGCCTTATAATTGTTCTTCTTCATCTGTACTGTTACTAGGGTTGCACCATCAGTATCTGGTTACACGGCCAGGGGATTGTTTGAAAGACAAACTCACATCTACTACTACGAGAGATAGTTCTCCCTTATTTCTGCTGATCGTCACCTGTTATAAAATGGCAACAATGCTTTGCTAGTTAACCTAATTTTCCACTTTTGAAGCATTGTTTCTTGAAGCCCTGTCCTGAAATAACTCTACTGTCATGCTGTGGATGTTTGGTCAGGACGTGTCATTTTATTAATTTGTTCGTTTTGGGAGAATCCTTACTAAGCACTTCCCCACACAAAACACTGTATTTGCTTTTCATGACGATTGAGCTCAGTCAGAACTTGCGGCTAGCATTAGTCCATTTCATGACAGTGGTGAGTGATGGCGAGTGGGAATAACAAGTCAGTGGCATGAACGACAGCGCTGAAACGTGTGGGTTGCAGAAAAAAAATCTGGTAAACCACGAAGCACACGGGCATCTCCTTCCACCTCTCCCACTTGCGCTGCTGCCAAAATGAGTAGAGACTGCTGCTAAGCAGAGAGCGTAATAAACATGAGAGCACAGTTGCACTTGACCAAATCAGTTCCAGTAATTAATCAAATAATTATACATTTACTCTGACCCATACTTTAATAAATGCGGGTATAAAGTGTTGACACACACAGCTTGAGCAGTCATCAGTGTGAGTAAAGCTACAAGTTAACATCCATAATGCTGGACTATGTACTGATGGATAAAAACGATATCCTTGCTTTCATAATGGGTCTCTGGTGAAGGAGAAGCAGCCAAAGAAGGTGCAATGTATAAATAACAACAGAAACAGATTGTTTTATGAGGAGACATAACTGAGAGGAATAAGACCATTCTCTCACTGCATTTCTTGGCATTGATTGTATGCTTTACGCTTTGATAGAAAAACACTGGCACACAGATGGGCATGGTGTGTGTGTTCAGAATGCAGAGACATCTGGGCACACGAGCAGATGAAACGGTTCTCTCTGTGTTTAGTGGTGTGTGTGTATCATTATGTCTGTGTATTCGGTGTATGTGTGCATTTTGAGAGCTGGGCAGACACTAAAGCAGATGAAACGGTTCTCTGTGTGTGTGGGCATCAATGTGTTTGAAGTGCAAGCTGATAAGTGTTTTTGTACATGAAAACACTGTCCATTTAATGTTTATTTCCAAATCACTTTCTCTCTCTATCTCTATCTCTCCTCTCTCTCACCACCTGACGTTGTTTTAATCATTATTCTTCTCTTCTTTATTCTTTTGTTCTATCTAACTCTCTCATGCTGTCTGTCCTTATCTTCTACCCTCAGCCCTTCAGCTTCATGTGAACAGGCTCTCATTGTTAGATCATGAATTAAAGTGTGTGTGTTTGTTAGGTCTTGGATAGATATGTTATATATTTTTGCAAACATGCATGTCCTGCCCCACATATTTATTTATGTTCTGTCCCTGTATTTATTTTATTTTCTATTTCCCCTTTATTTAACCAGGTAGGCAAGTTGAGAACAAGTTCTCATTTTCATGCCCAAGATAAAGCAAAGCGGTTCGAGACATACAACAACACAGAGTTACACATGGAGTAAAAAAACATACAGTCAATAATACTGTAGAAAAACAAGTGTATATACAATGTGAGTAAGTGAGGTGAGATAAGGGAGGTAAAGGCAAAAAAAGGCCATGGTGGTGAAGTAAATACAATATAGCAAGTAAAACACTGGAATGGTAGATTTGCAGTGGAAGAATGTGCAAAGTAGAAATAATGGGGTGCAAAGGAGCAAAATAAATAAATAAATTAAATACAGTAGGGCTAAATTATAGATGGGCTATGTACAGGTGCAGTAATCTGTGAGCTGCTCTGACAGCTGGTGCTTAAAGCTAATGAGGGAGATACGTTTCCAGTTTCAGAGATTTTTGTAGTTTGTTCCAGTCATTGGCAGCAGAGAACTGAAAGGAGAGACAGCCAAAGGGGGAATTGGCTTTGGGGGTGACCAGAGAGATATACCTGCTGGAGCACGTGCTACACTGCTGGTGGGTGCTACTATGGTGACCAGCGAGCTGAGATAAGGGGGGACTTTACCTAGCAGGGTCTTGTAGATGACCTGGAGCCAGTGGGTTTGGAGACGAGTATGTAGTGAGGATCAGCCAACTAGAGCATACAGATCGCAGTGGTGGGTAGTATATGGGGCTTTGGGGACAAAATGGATGGCACTGTGATAGACTACATCCAGTTTGCTGAGTAAAGTGTTGTAGGCTATTTTGTAAATTACATCGCCGAAGTCAAGGATCGGTAGGGTAGTCAGTTTTATGAGGGTATGTTTGGCAGCATGAGTGAAGGAGGCTTTTTTGCAGAATAGGAAGCCAATTCTAGATTTAATTTTGGATTGGAGATGCTTAATGTGAGTCTGGAAAGAGAGTTTACAGTCTAACCAGATGCTTGGGAATTTGTAGTTGTCCACATATTCTAAGTCAGAATCGTCCAGAGTAGTGATGCTAGTCGGGCGGGTGTGTGTGCGCACAGTGATCGGTTGAAGAGCATGCATTTAGTTTTACTTTCATTTAAGAGCAGTCTGGGGTGAACCAAGGGCTGTATCTGTTATTAGTTCTACATTTTTTGAAAGAGGCATGCTTATTTAAGATAGTGAGGAAAGCACTTTTAACTACTGATGGGTTGAGATCAATATCCTTCCAGGATACCCGAGCCAGGTCGATTAGAAAGGCCTGCTTGCAGAAGTGTTTTTGGGAGCGTTTGACAGTGATGAGGTGTATTTAGAGGACATGTTGGTCAGGATGATATCTATGAGGGTGCCCATGTTTACGGATTTGGGGTTGTACTTGGTAGGTTTTAAGTGTTAAGCTGTGGAAATAATATATCCATTTATAAGACTTGTTCATAAAAGAGGGACATCAATGCAAATTAACATCTAATCAAACACTTCACGAGAGCCCATGAGCTCATGTTGTGCAACATTTCTGTAGGCTATGCAATTGCACGAGAAAACAGAGTGATGGCTGCTAAGAAAAAGAGGAGGATCTTATCAGCTTTCTATAGGCTAGGCCTACTATATTTATTTCTCAACTTTCCTAATATTAAGCACATTGCTTATATTTACAACAAGAGTATAGCCTACCTGGCTGGCATGAAAATAAACCACAGGGAAAAGCGTCGTCCATTAGCTATTTAATTGCATAGACATTTACAGGTGCATGATACTGATCCATTCTAAATCAAATCAAATTGTATTATTTAGTATGTGTAAAGACAAGATTAAATAAAGAACAGTCTGATGGGCAATAAAATTAGCTTATCAGTTGTGAATTATATACTATCACTTAAGAAACAATGCCTCATGTAGCCTAGTCCATATACCTTTATATTTGAATATGGTTTGTATCACAACTTAGGTGACCAAATAACTTCTTAAAGTTACACATTAATCTGCTTTACAAGGGGTTTAGAGCCCCTTTAGAGTGTTGAGCCTGGCATATGAAAACATGAGTTTCAAGTTTGGGGAAGAAAGTTTTCACCACACAAATGCGCCTTTATAATAAAAGCATTTCATGCATAAAATTGCATTTGAGGTAACTTTCGATAATGGTGTTTTCCACTGATGGAACATTTGCGTGTATAGCCTACTACCATGTGCGCATTGCTGCACTTATAATGTGAAAACATTTATCAATAGTTAACAGTTTATCAAAATTTTAAGCTAAACGTTCTGATCTGTTGGGTCACCCACATTGCATAACAACATTTTTTTATGCTAGTGGTTGTATTAATGTGGGATCTATTGCATCCCACAACTCTAACAGTCTATGTTTGAAATATTTATTTCTTGCACAGAATAGGTTGACTTTTGTACTATTGGAGATAGTAGATTGACATAGGCTAGTGCTTTTGCTGTTCGTTAAATGGTCGCCTCGCTTCGCGTTCTTAGGAAACTATGCAGTGTTTTTTTAATGTATTATTTCTTACATTGTTACCCCAGGAAATCTTAAGCCTTATTGCATACAGCCAGGAAGAACTATTTGATATAAGAGCATCGTCAACTTACCAACATTACAACCAGGAATTACGACTTTCCCGAAGCGGATCCTCTGTTCGGACCACCACACAGGACAATGTATCTAATCCCAGCAGCTGACCTAAAACAAAGATGATGCAGTAGGAGCAGATGGAGCGGCCTTCTGGTCAGGCTTTGTAAATGGGCACACGGCTTACCGCTCCCAAGTATACTATTCGCCAATGTCCAGTCTCTTGACGACAAGGTAGACGAAATTCGAGCGAGGGTTACCTTGCAGTGAGACATCAGAGATTGTAACTCTCTGTTTCACGGAGATATGGCTCTCTCAGGATATTTTGTCGGAATCGGATTAGCCACCGGGCTTCTCCAAACATCGCGCTGACAGTCCCTCTCCTCGCCCCTACTTGGGCTCGAACCAGGGCCCTCTGCACACATAGACAACAGGCAGAGCAAGGGGAATAACTCCTTCAAGGTCTCAGAGTGAGTGACGTCACCGATTGAAACGCTATTAACGCGCACCCCGCTAACTAGCCATTTCACACTGGTTTCAGATGGATGACAGCAATTGCGTAGTACTGAAAGCGTGATCCACCACATTTAACCATGGAAAGAGGTCTGGAGATATTGCTGAATATAAAGAGTGTAGTTATTCCCTCCGCAAGGCAATCAAACAAGTGAAATGCCGGTACAGGGACATGGTGGAGTCGCAATTCAACGGCTCAGACACGAGACCCATGGTTAGCAGATGTTAATGCGAGTGAAGCGAAATGCTTGTGCTTCTAGTTCCGACAATGCAGTAATAACCAACAAGTAATCTAACTAACAATTTCAAAACTACTGTCTTATACACAGTGTAAGGGGATAAAGAATGTGTACATAAAGATATATGAATGAGTGATGGTACAGAGCAGCATAGGCAAGATACAGTAGATGGTATCGAGTACAGTATATACATATGAGATGAGTATGTAAACAAACCTCTTGCTCCTACCTGGCACGCAGGCGTCCCATCTAGAGATCTGGAAATGCAAATGCGCTACGCTAAATGCTAATAGTACTAGTTAAAACTCAAACGTTCATTAAAATACACATGCAGGGTATTGAATT
This sequence comes from Oncorhynchus nerka, assembly GCF_034236695.1. Taxonomy (NCBI): domain Eukaryota; kingdom Metazoa; phylum Chordata; class Actinopteri; order Salmoniformes; family Salmonidae; genus Oncorhynchus; species Oncorhynchus nerka. The sequence continues at coordinate 64,599,651 of NC_088404.1, forward strand.
AAAGCTACACTCGTTGTGAATCCAGGCAACAAGTCAGATTTTTAAAATGCTTTTCGGCGAAAGCATGAGAAGCTATTATCTGATAGCATGTAACACCCCAAAAGACCCGCAGGGGACGTAAACAAAATAATTAGCATAGTCGGCGCTACACAAACCGCACAATAACATATAAAACATTCATTACCTTTGACCATCTTCTTTGTTGGCACTCCTAGATGTCCCATAATCACTATTGGGTCTTTTTTTTCGATTAAATCGGTCCATATATAGCCTAGATATCGATCTATGAAGACTGTGTGATAAACGGAAAAAAATAGCGTCTTATAACGTAACGTCATTTTTTAAAATTCAAAAAGTCGACGATAAACTTTCACAAAACACTTCGAAATACTTTTGTAATGCAACTTTAGGTATTAGTAAACGTTAATAAGCGATCAAATTAATCACAAGACGAAGTATATTCTATAGCTGTCCGTCTGAAAATACTGTCCGGGTAAATCTCAACCAAAATATCTGGTCGGAGACCTGAAGAAAAAGCCTGTCTCTTGTTCGTTTGACCAAGAAACAAAGACTAGGCAAATGACAAGACTGTTGACATCGTGTGGAAGCTGTAGGTACTGCAACCTCAGCCCCATTTAATGTCGATCGCCTATAACAATGGGTTGAAGTGGCCGATGGATATATTTTTCCATTTTCAGTGATCAGATTTTCCTGCACTTTTCGATTAAACGCACGTTCTGTTATAGTCACAGCCGTGATTTATTACACAAACACATTTCACTTATTTTAAACAACAGTTCCCCCCGGTGGACACTAGTGGGAGGTCCTGCCTCAAAAACTCACATCCTGGACATTTCACGGGAAGGCCCATGTGTGATTTCCAGCAGTCTGCCCCTTTACACCAAACTCTTTCTCAAACTTTTCTAAAACTATATCAATAACATATCTCTTGGTTAGGAACAGTGTGGCATGTGAGCATAATAGTAATCGTAGAGCAAAGCACTTGTACTTGGTCATTTCCCATTGTCTCCCCCTAGTGCTGGTCTCACGTCCTGCACTATCCCATCTAGGTAATAGTCCCTGCACTTGGCTGCCACAGTGGTGCTGTTGACTTGAGGGCAGGGTTCCGCATCTCTCTTTTCAGTGCGATGCAGCACATGAAATATGTGTCACGTATACCAGGACCGTTGCTAGATGGTGCTTACAGCACAGGCACCGGATGATGTGTGAACTTGGGATAGGTGTGGCATTGGGCCACATACCACAAGGCCTGTGATATGAAACATGTCCGGGGATTCTCACCGGTGGCTATTGTGGCGTCTCTATGAAACACTGTCCTGTTCTCTGTCTACATGTCTCTGTGGCTACAATGTATGCAACTGACTTCGGCAACACTATGCTACTCTACCCCATGTCACAGTCTCACAGAGTACATTCGGAGGGGAGTTGCTTGGCAGGACTGACTAATCAACCGTATCTCTGTCGGGGGTGGTTTATGCTACATTACCCTCCCAATGTAAACACTAACCTGGAGCTGAAAGTACATTTGGGAAAATGATGCATAGTGCTACCACTTGTCTCTGTAAGTGATGGGAGTGCAAAGCCTATCCTATGTGGGATATGAAACACTGCGAGCTATGCCTAGCATAGTACTGAGGGAGAGACAGGTGTAGGGGTAGTGATACATAGTCAATGTAATAACAGACACGGAACTGTGAGATGGACAGTTGAACAAATTATTCAGATTCTTGTTCATGGCCATAGTACGTACATACATACATACATGCGTGCGTGCATCCACATGAGACACAGTGTACGGTAGCTGGCGGCCGAGTCAATGTCTTGAGGGTTGACTCTTCCAGCAATGGCTGTGCTCCCTGACAGCAATAGGATATGGGGCACAGGTCCAGGGTGGAACATGGACTTTCCGCTGGTGGGTGTAGTGTGAATAGGATGGCAATATTCACTTTAGCATTATCGGTCGGGAGGCTGCCCCTCTCCAGGGTGAACTTGTCTCACGGGATAGCCGTAATAACTTTTTTCACTCCTGGGTTGACGTAGCACGCCATGATGGCTAGTAAGGGCGTCGAGGTGGTGGTAGTGTGTCAACTGCACATACATGGGTCTGGCGAAGACACTCTCATTTGGGCCTATCATCACATCGACACCGTTGGAGCTGGCGGATCTCACGTTGACACGGTCCAGCTTTTCCTTCTCGTGATCTGTCAGGGTCCTGTTCTTCAAGAGGAGGCAGTCGTGCCAGGCTGCCATAGCCTTAGTAGAAAGCGAAGGGAGTTGCTGTCAGAGACACTGACCGGTCAGTGTTTGCTGTTGCCTGGGATAATAGCTTACACGGGTTAACCTTCTTCACTCATTGCTGCCCGGACTATGACTTGAATTAGTAACCTATGAAACAGTTTGCTGAGCAGGCTGCCAGTAAATAGCCCTGCGCTAAAGGAGATGAGCGCTCGGTTACAGGCCAATGTAGCGCCTAACCTTTATACGCTTCATCACACCGCTCCCAGAGTTTTGCAATGTCTCTGTTGAATAATTGTCAAACATATGATACGCCTGTAATTTGCTACTGGCAATGGCAAGGACTGCCTTGTTCTTACTTATGGGTGGGTGCTTAGACCCTTCTTCTCGACATAATCCTTGTAATGTCTGTGGCAGCCTGTTGTAATGACGAAACTACTAACTCACATCTCTGTCATTCCCTAGGTGTGGTGGGCTGCTGCATGTACCCGTTCTTCAAGAATGACTTTATGGTCTACCACTGTCCTACCCGCAACGATGTTCTGGCTATAATAAAGAAGTGAAGTGTGGCGCAGACCGGAGCAATGTAGCCGGTTCCAATCACCCTATAAAACATAATGTTTGACATGTGCCTATTCAACATTTTATTCCTTTGAACATGTGTAAATAAAAGACTGAACAGAAGCTCACACATTGGTTCCTTGTCATTTATTCAAATAGGTAGCACAGCTTTGCCCACTAGTACACACACACACTATACACCTGTGACATGTGAGAAAAGCCAGAGTGCTATGGCAACATCACACAGGACAATATACTGCTGTTTGGACAATGGGTTTACTTGTTGCCTCAAGTCTATTATTCGGTTCCATGAACTAATAAAGAAATAGATATACCACACACACAACATGTTACTCAACAAGGCATTAGAAGCAGATATAGGGTCCATTCTTGGGAGACTGCTTTCAAGGTTGGTTCATGTCTTCAGAGGCACCCAGGTACAGAGCATCCGCTTCTCGCTATTGCTCATGCAGCAGGACACACTTAGGGTCCAGCTCCACCTTCCCCTTTGCCACTCAGCCCAAGCGGCGGAGACTTAGGGGAGAGGCTCGAGGTCCTTAGATGAAGCTCGACTGTGAATTGTATGAGTTGATGCTTCTGCTGATGTAGTCACGAGCTGAGGAGGGTATCGCCACAGCCTCGGGGATGTCTCGCGGACCATCAACCATGATCACTTCGTGCATCCCCTTTAGAACAGTCAAAGTCAGCACCATGGTCACCACGTACATGATGTAGATTATGATGTTGAACACTGCGATAGCGCACTCCATGTTATGCAACCTTTGGGCGTCGCTGATCATAGGTTGGTAAAGCAGCTCCATGCAGCCCGAGATCACGGCCATGAACAGCTCGATGTTCATCATGATGAGGCACGCCATCACGGTCCTCGTGCTCTTGACGGACTCCGGACGCTTGTAGAAGCCATCAGAGTCGTCCATTTTTTGTTTGCTCTTGGAGGCGAAGTAGCTGAGCACGATGCTCACCACCATGGCAAGACAGCCAAGCGTGACGAGGGCAATCCCAGAGTGGATGTACGCGTACTCGTACTCGGGTCTGCCTTCGGAATGAGACGACTGCTGCGAGTCTGAGGTCGGCCTGTCTGCGGTCCTTGTACCGTGCTTGTTGTTGATGAAGTACAGAATGTTGTTGGGGATGGTAAGAAACCGCACGGTGAGAGATGTGATGACGGTGATGGAGGCTCCCAGCTTGCCCCTGAAACGGGCAGCGCTCAGTATGGGGCCATTCGGGACCCCTAACCTTCTGTTGTTAAACAGGTCCTTGCTCGCTGAGATGAGAGACTCGAAGCCTCCCATGATTGGTTTCTTGCGATTCATATCTCTCAGAGGGGATCCCTGGGGCCTTGTTCCCCCACTTCTGCTTTCAACCTCCTTATTACTGACGTTGCAATAGTACGGGTACCTTAGCCGTGCCACTTCTGTTTCTCACAAAGGGACAGGGTAATCACAGCAACCTAACAATCCCATAACATTTAATACAATGAAGCTCCGGGACCCTGTGATCGAGTTCCGTGGCCACGGTGGTGCGCTGTGTGCCAAGTCTACAGCCGACCACCGTTGGTATAAGGTTAAGGGTATCACCAGAACCTTGGCGTCTACCATGTGCTGCAGGAAGCGCTCAACGGGCCACAACATGATAAGCATGGATCTGTTCACAAGGGTTGTGCAGGACCTGAACGCCAACCCCGAGAGCTCGCTGGAGTGGCTGCCTGAGTACCTAAGAAACCTTAACGCGCCCGAGTCCAAGGGATCGGTGTTCAAGGAAGCCATGCTGCAACTGTTCAGGTGTAGAGCCCTGACTCCAGCTGCTTGCAGACGCCTCTGGGATAGGAGCCGTATGTCCACAGTCATAGGCATCGCGGTAGACGCGCAGTGCAAGGACGTGTTCAAAGGAAAGAAGAGACTGCATGACGTCGGCCCCGTGTCGCGCCTCATTCTCACGCAGCTCGAGGCTCTGCGTCTTGCTCCCATTTGCGCAGGCCTCAAGGTTGCCCGTGTGCCGACGCCCGATAGGTTATGTAAACCGGGATCCTACACGTACCACAACGGCTGTAGGCGAGGCTGCAAGTCCATCCACTGCACATGGGGCTTCTACACCGAGGTGGACCTAGTGGCCCACGACACCGTAAGGGGAGACGTAGTGCTGCTGGAGCTCAAGACCAGGAACAAAGACGTTCTAGACCAGGCCACCTTGTGGCGATACAACACGCAACTGTGGCTTACGTGGCTGATGTTCTCGCTCACGTACCCGGGTATGGCAGAGCGGTCTGCTGCGTATCTGGTGATAGTCAGGCCGGGCACCAACCAGGTTACCATACGGAGTTGTTTAAGGCCCACGATCTCTAAGACAATGCGAAGTTCCCGTGGCTGCACTGTTTCTGCTCCCAGGTGCTTAACTGTCTGGCACCTATGTGTGTCAACATGAGAGTGGAGAGGGTCGAGGCCAGCAGAGCCTCAACTGCAAGGGCAGAGATCCCAAGGCTCGAGCCTACCGATTTGTGTTACAGGAACATACTCTTCAACCAGGAGAAACTGAACATCAGGAGGAGTGTACAGGTGACAATCACCCGAGACGCCCATGTCGTTTCGCCTGTTGGAATCGACCAAGATGAAGACAAATAAACGTGCATGTAGTGTCCTTGCTCCTGCAACGCAATCCAAACAGGGCTTGAGTCGCCAACACTAGAGCAGTTCCTTGTAGCAGGGCTCATTGTTCATCCAGGGCTCCAAACGTACAGCATTTGCCCAGAGGTGCATGAAAGACACAACCAAGGGTGACCCGTGGCTACATATTTCCCAGCTCCACTGTCCCCGTAGACAGACTTTAGACCTACTCCATCCCTCTTCTATTCGCTGGTATAACGCATTGACTCGACATGGGGTTGAAACACAAGGCCATTCACGCCATGCTCGCAAACCCTCACCTGGCACCGTTTGAATTGATCGACAGACTGTGGCAACAACAGGATTGGACTCTGATAAACCATCTCATGGTAATCCACAAAGTCAAGGACAGTGACTACATCGAGGATGATCCTCAGGTTTCCATAGTTAGCATGGCCAGAACCCTGGCGTCTTGTTACATCTCGGAAACTACACACAGCCGGTGTGTAGTGCTTGTAAAGGACGGAGTGGGAGCTCAGAAGCCGGCCGTGAGGGAGAGCAGACTGAACCGCCCCCCGCTACCTCACATAGCATTCTGTAAGCGTAATCTGTGCGCAATAGAATACACCATGATGAAGCTTTTGGCCGACAATGGTATGAAAAACAAGCTGTTCCTAGTGACCGGAGCAAAAGGAGACTCCTCCGAGGACGAACCCCTAGAGGGAACCTCGGTTGATAACCTAGTGTCGTTCCACCAGACGTACCTGGAGTACCGGGAGTGTCAGGACGACATTCTATTTGTGAACACGTTCCAAGATCTGAACCCTCCTGAGGGTGGTGAGCTGTCAGACCTAGATCCCGGGTATGCAGACGGTTCGATAGACAGGCCTGAGGGCCACGCTGGCTTCTTTGTGGCGACTTTCGCAGAACCCGAGACTATGCAATTGTCTACATTGAGGGATGCGTGTCTAGGGTGTACGAGCACAGAGGCCGACACGCTGCTCGTGGAGTTGGCCAACGTTCTGAAAGGTAGCGTGACCGTGTGCACCGGAGACTCGGACCTGGTGGCCGTGCTGACGGCCTGTCGCCGCGAGGGCATTACTATGAGGCTAGACAACAAGAGCTACCACGAGGATCGAGACATGCACATGTCCACCTTCGGAGAGCTGCTGTTTGACAGTCCAGACAATCGCCTACCCGAGCTTCAGTGTAGGGAACTGGCCTCAAGTGAGAATAGGTTCCGAGTGCTCTGCGACATCGCCGCTGACGAAGAATACCTGCTGCCGATGACTCGAAAGCAACACGACTCATTCGAGGTCATTCTGGATAAGCAAGGCAATGTCAACTTTAAGGAACAAGTAGCTATGTACCTGTACCTAGGCGGGTACAGGGGATCTCTCTACCGCACCTTCCTGTCTAGGTTCTTCGAGTGTAATGCCCGGGACAGATTGGATCATTTGGGACAAATTGTAGAGAAAGGCTGTCGTGTCACTACAAAGACGGTCTGTTACATCTTCGAAACGCTATGCCCCACATCTGACGAGAGTCCGCTAGCCGGCTCCGAGTCCGAGACTCCCCCATACACTGGTGAGAAGAGGAAGATCTCGTGTCTGCAGGGGGACGGTGTTCCCGAGCCCTACCTAGACCGTGGCACAGAATATAGCGTGGTCCTGGGCAAAGAACAGAAACATGTCATGAATGGTCTCAAGCGTTTGAGTAATGCGTACATGAACGGGATGGTAGCCAGGGGCAGTTACGGCCATTTCTTGAGGATGAACAGAGCGGGTCGGCACTTTTTCCTGCGCGTGAAAAGCGATGTAATGGGAGATGAGAGGAAGCGAACTGAAAAGCTGTTCTTCATGGCGCTGTGCGGGACCGATTATAATATAGTTCCGATGGGACTGGGGATTAAGAGATTGATGACCGAAGTGGTAACCAACTACAAGTCCTTTTCCGCTTGGTGCAAAGACCTGAAGAGTCAACTTCCGGGTTGGAGCGAGCGGTCGCATCCGCACTTCGGTCCGCAGGTAGTATAACTTTTCATTACATTTCATTACATTTCATTATAGTACAACGGTTTGATTTGTCTAATCTTAGCAATTTCTTCTTAGCTAGCTACATAGCCGTCATTGTATCAAAGATAATTGCGTAATTATCGTATTTCGTCGTCCTAACGTAGTCTACACCGCTATCTGCCCAGCAGCTAGCCAGCTAGCAAACGTCCACCGTCTACCGTATAGCAGCACTGTGGAAACTATTACACTCAACTGAACGACTTGATTAGTGTAGTGTTAGCTAGCTACATAGTTGTCTTTGCTGTCTTTGTATCCAAGATAATTGTGTAGTTTAGAGTGTGTAGTTTTAGAGTGATTATCTTAATTTACCGAGGTTAGCTAGCCAGCTATTTGTCGTCCTTAATGTAGGAGACACTTCTAGCTAGCCAACAGCTAGCCAACGTCTACCGAATAGAACTTCCGCACTCAACAACCCGGTCGCATTCCGCTTCGCTCCACAGGTAGTTTCACATTTTCATTTCATTTCATTACAGTACAACGGTTTGATTTGTTTGATCGTAGCTAGCTACATAGCTAGCTACATAGCCGTCTTTGTATCAAAGATAATTGTGTAGTCTAGAGCGATTTTCTAGGTTAGCTAGCCAGCTATTGTCGTTCTTTTAACGCAACGTAACGTAATCAACACTGCTAGCTAGCCAGCTAGCCCCCGAATAGCAGCACTGTAGAAACTATTACACTCAACGGAACAACTTGATTAGTGTAGTGTCAACAACGCAGCCACTGCCAGCTAGCCTACAAAGTCAACAACGCAGCCACTGCCAGCTAGCCTACTTCAGCAGTACTGTATCATTTTAATCATTTTAGTCAATAAGATTCTTGCTACGTAAGCTTAACTTTCTGAACATTCGAGACGTGTAGTCCACTTGTCATTCCAATCTCCTTTGCATTAGCGTAGCCTCTTCTGTAGCCTGTCAACTATGTGTCTGTCTATCCCTGTTCTCTCCTCTCTGCACAGACCATACAAACGCTCCACACCGCGTGGCCGCGGCCACCCTAATCTGGTGGTCCCAGCGCGCACGACCCACGTGGAGTTCCAGGTCTCCGGTAGCCTCTGGAACTGCCGATCTGCGGCCAACAAGGCAGAGTTCATCTCAGCCTATGCCTCCCTCCAGTCCCTCGACTTCTTGGCACTGACGGAAACATGGATCACCACAGATAACACTGCTACTCCTACTGCTCTCTCTCTTCGTCCGCCCACGTGTTCTCGCACACCCGAGAGCTTCTGGTCAGCGGGGTGGTGGCACCGGGATCCTCATCTCTCCCAAGTGGTCATTCTCTCTTTCTCCCCTTACCCATCTGTCTATCGCCTCCTTTGAATTCCATGCTGTCACAGTTACCAGCCCTTTCAAGCTTAACATCCTTATCATTTATCGCCCTCCAGGTTCCCTCGGAGAGTTCATCAATGAGCTTGATGCCTTGATAAGCTCCTTTCCTGAGGACGGCTCACCTCTTACAGATCTGGGCGACTTTAACCTCCCCACGTCTACCTTTGACTCATTCCTCTCTGCCTCCTTCTTTCCACTCCTCTCCTCTTTTGACCTCACCCTCTCACCTTCCCCCTACTCACAAGGCAGGCAATACGCTCAACCTCATCTTTACTAGATGCTGTTCTTCCACTAACCTCATTGCAACTCCCTCCAAGTCTCCGACCACTACCTTGTATCCTTTTCCCTCTCGCTCTCATCCAACACTTCCCACACTGCCCCTACTCGGATGGTATCGCGCTGTCCCAACCTTCGCTCTCTCTCCCCCGCTACTCTCTCCTCTTCCATCCTATCATCTCTTCCCTCTGCTCAAACCTTCTCCAACCTATCTCCTGATTCTGCCTCCTCAACCCTCCTCTCCTCCCTTTCTGCATCCTTTGACTCTCTATGTCCCCTATCCTCCAGGCCGGCTCGGTCCTCCCCTCCCGCTCCGTGGCTCGGGACGACTCATTGCGAGCTCACAGAACAGGGCTCCGGGCAGCCGAGCGGAAATGGAGGAAAACCCGCCTCCCTGCGGACCTGGCATCCTTTCACTCTCTCCTCTCTACATTTTCCTCTTCTATCTCTGCTGCTAAAGCCACTTTCTACCACTCTAAATTCCAAGCATCTGCCTCTAACCCTAGGAAGCTCTTTGCCACCTTCTCCTCCCTCCTGAATCCTCCTCCCCCTCCCCCCTCCTCCCTCTCTGCAGATGACTTCGTCAACCATTTTGAAAAGAAGGTCGACGACATCCGATCCTCGTTTGCTAAGTCAAACGACACCGCTGGTTCTGCTCACACTGCCCTACCCTGTGCTCTGACCTCTTTCTCCCCTCTCTCTCCAGATGAAATCTCGCGTCTTGTGACGGCCGGCCGCCCAACAACCTGCCCGCTTGACCCTATCCCCTCCTCTCTATTCCAGACCATTTCCGGAGACCTTCTCCCTTACCTCACCTCGCTCATCAACTCATCCCTGACCGCTGGCTACGTCCCTTCCGTCTTCAAGAGAGCGAGAGTTGCACCCCTTCTGAAAAAACCTACACTCGATCCCTCCGATGTCAACAACTACAGACCAGTATCCCTTCTTTCTTTTCTCTCCAAAACTCTTGAACGTGCCGTCCTTGGCCAGCTCTCCCGCTATCTCTCTCAGAATGACCTTCTTGATCCAAATCAGTCAGGTTTCAAGACTAGTCATTCAACTGAGACAGCTCTTCTCTGTATCACGGAGGCGCTCCGCACTGCTAAAGCTAACTCTCTCTCCTCTGCTCTCATCCGTCTAGACCTATCGGCTGCCTTCGATACTGTGAACCATCAGATCCTCCTCTCCACCCTCTCCGAGTTGGGCATCTCCGGCGTGGCCCACGCTTGGATTGCGTCCTACCTGAAAGGTCGCTCCTACCAGGTGGCGTGGCGAGAATCTGTCTCCTCACCACGTGCTCTCACCACTGGTGTCCCCCAGGGCTCTGTTCTAGGCCCTCTCCTATTCTCGCTATACACCAAGTCACTTGGCTCTGTCATAACCTCACATGGTCTCTCCTATCATTGCTATGCAGACGACACACAATTAATCTTCTCCTTTCCCCCTTCTGATGACCAGGTGGCGAATCGCATCTCTGCATGTCTGGCAGACATATCAGTGTGGATGACGGATCACCACCTCAAGCTGAACCTCGGCAAGACGGAGCTGCTCTTCCTCCCGGGGAAGGACTGTTCCATCTCGCCATCACGGTTGACAACTCCATTGTGTCCTCCTCCCAGAGCGCTAAGAATCTTGGCGTGATCCTGGACAACACCCTGTCGTTCTCAACTAACATCAAGGCAGTGGCCCGTTCCTCTAGGTTCATGCTCTACAACATCCGCAGAGTACGACCCTGCCTCACACAGGAAGCGGCGCAGGTCCTAATCCAGGCACTTGTCATCTCCCGTCTGGATTACTGCAACTCGCTGTTGGCTGGGCTCCCTGCCTGTGCCATTAAACCCCTACAACTCATCCAGAACGCCGCAGCCCGTCTGGTGTTCAACCTTCCCAAGTTCTCTCACGTCACCCCGCTCCTCCGCTCTCTCCACTGGCTTCCAGTTGAAGCTCGCATCCGCTACAAGACCATGGTGCTTGCCTACGGAGCTGTGAGGGGAACGGCACCTCAGTACCTCCAGGCTCTGATCAGGCCCTACACCCAAACAAGGGCACTGCGTTCATCCACCTCTGGCCTGCTCGCCTCCCTACCACTGAGGAAGTACAGTTCCCGCTCAGCCCAGTCAAAACTGTTCGCTGCTCTGGCCCCCAATGGTGGTACAAACTCCCTCACGACGCCAGGACAGCGGAGTCAATCACCACCTTCCGGAGACACCTGAAACCCCACCTCTTTAAGGAATACCTAGGATAGGATAAAGTAATCCTTCTCACCCCCACCCCTTAAAAGATTTAGATGCACTATTGTAAAGTGGCTGTTCCACTGGATGTCATAAGGTGAATGCACCAATTTGTAAGTCGCTCTGGATAAGAGCATCTGCTAAATGACTTAAATGTAAATGTAAATGTATGCTCTGGAGCGTCGGTGGTGCTTCTTCTCAGGACTGCGACTATTACAACATGGGCATGAGGCTGGCCGGTTTCACAAAGGTCCCAGCGACGATCAAGACTAAGTACTGGACCGAGGTGAATTGCCGATTAATGGCCAAGACCATGAAATACGTATGCGAACTGTGGAACCTGAAGAGACCGAGACCCGGATCCGAGTACGGCTTCTCTGTGCGTGACAGTGTAGTCGGCTTTGCCTGCGAGGACTCACTCGACTCACTGCTCGTATACACCTCCGACACAATATAATGTGAGGTGACGAATGGGCTATTGGCATCGATGATGTCTATGATTTGATATAAAGACGGCAAGGCTATGAATTAACCAGTCCTAAGGTGTATGTGATCTGTACAAGGTGTTTGCTGTGTACAATAAACTATAAACCCTGGTCTGTCTCTTGAGTGATTTATGTGGCATAGTGTTTCCAGCACTTCTCATTTCAACAGGATGAGTTCTAGGGCTTGTAATTACATCGCATCCTGGAACTTCATGCGGGTCCATGTCCCATATCTTCAGTGCGCGAGCTAGGGCCCCAGTGAGGACCAGAGCAGTATTTATATGTTGAAAGACCTTTCCTACTTGGGATATGTTGACATAAGATAACCTGTTTGTGCTATTAGTTTTATTATATGCTTCAGGAGCATTGAACGTATATGACAAACATAGACACCTATGTGTAGTGAACGATTTGAAATGGGTACATTGCACGAGACAGGTCTTTTCAGGTGAACATGTTTATTCCCTTTGTAATACACAGATACACATCATGCTTTGGTAAAGGACTCAGGAGTACATGGCAAACACAGGGACACACACAGGTCTGTTCACTTCAAGGTGTTTATTTCATTGTGTAATAGAGCTGATAAATATCATGATTTGGTAAAGGAGTCAATGTTCTATGCAAACACAAACACATCTTTCATACACATGACCGGAACGTTGTCAATGTCAAACACATGCATGTTAAAAGAAGACACTACCAAGGAGATGAAATGCCGGGAACGTTCAGGGATGGAAGTGTCTTTGCAAATGTGTTCCAGTTGCTTAGTCATAGCATGGGTGTGCCTGGAATGCATCCTCAAATCCTCATATTCTTCGGGGAGCAGTTGATCATACATCATCAGTACGTCTAGTGCAGACATGATATCCGTAATCCTCCGGTGGTAAGAAGGTAGCTGAGTCATGACCCATAGATCTCTGACCTTATCACCAAGCTCAGAGCGCACTCTGTCTGTCAATTCCACGGCCGGAGGATCTTTCCTGACTGAAACAAACACACAAATAGTTATCTTTAAGGACAAATGATAACACAGGCCTTGATTTCACTCTACATGGGGGTTGTACTCACCGAACCGGTCCTGTGGTCCGTGTTCTTTCAGGTCATCACATAAGAGGGGATCCAGTTCATGTAATATCTTGAGGAATCTCTCTGCCCGTTCCTCGGTCTTGAGGTAGTGTTCTATGACCTTGCGCATCATCTTAAAACGATTCATATTACTGTGATACGAATTGAGTAGATCTGTAACATCGGGGTCTTTTCTAAGGAGCTTATCCGAGAAACGGCTGAAGCACACATGTCTCTCAGCTATGTCGTGCTTGTAACTCGTCAATAACTGGCAATACATTGTACAGAGAGAGGTTGTGAATAGTGCAACTGTGGTGCTGTGTATATATGGTAACTCTGAACCTCTTTTGGAACCATTAAGGTCCTAGCTTTGAGGAATAGGTCCTGGGTGAATGCATGGTCCCCATTTGGAGACATTACACATTGTTGGATAACTGACCCTAGGATGGATAACTGAGCACCATGTGTTCATTGAGAGGGTATCTACTCAGGGCTCATGTATCCAAAGTAGGACCATGTGTCCAACCACTGTTAAGGGAAGTCACTAAGCGGAGTTCCAGCAGTGGTTGTGAATATGAAATATATAAAATAAATATGAAAGTAATATTGATATCGGGTTGAAAATGTCCCTTTAGGGTGCGGAAACTGTTGCCTTGGGTGTGAGAGTATGTCCCCTCAGCTACATTGCATTTCATAACTGACCAAAGACCTAGATACCTACACACATCAAGGACACTAGCTAGGTTGCTTTTCATATAACCTCTGATGGTACGTGAATATACAACAACTGGAGACGTATCTTTGTATATGTTCTTTATTTTTGCTACAGACATGTATATAATATTTCAAAGGTGCAGATACATGCGGATGCACACATGTTGGTTAACAATCATCTCTCATAATAGGATCTCCCAGGGTCCCTAGTGGAACTGTGACTATTCGACACTTCCCAAGGCCCGTAGTTGACCAACTGCACTGTATTATGTTGATGTGCAATTCAATGTCACACAGGTGCACAGAGCCAGCTTAATAAGTGGAGGGGTTACCAGCAGTATCATCAGCGTTGCAACGGCCAAGGTGATACACCACAGGTTTATGTAAAGACTCTACAGAAACAAACATGTCGTCTGAACCTGGTTTCTTGATGTGTAATTCTATGAAATGTTTGTTGATTTCAACCCCAGGGTCGTATTTGTGATACCACAGACGCACAGAGTCTGCCTTGTTAAGTAGTAAAGTGTTTTTTCCCGAACCGTCAACCTTGGTCCAGTTTACCACCAATTCCGTCTGAGTCGAGACCACCAAAGGAACACCCGCGGCGTTGTCCATGAGCTCAATGAGTGTGGATGCAGACATGGCTGGCCTCTGGCCGATGATGAGCTGTGAACACGGTGTGCCACCCATTTCGAATCGCGAGGAATAATGTTTCAAGAAGCACGATACCCAATTATTCAGATAGTAGTGACAAGTGTAATAATAGACTGCGTGTAGATGTGGAAAGAACGAGCCATGTAGTTAGCCTAAGACCGTTATAGGGAGTACATGTGGCTGATGTCCATTCCATGTAACGGAATATTTCCTTGCTCATGAATAGTCCGTGTAGATAGGTCCTGGTTGGATAGTAAACGCTATGAGATGTTACGGGCAAGGTGTCCTGTTTGGGTGGAAGAGGAATGGAAACAAATTCAAATGAAGAGACAGAGTCCGGTTTTGGTATATGCACATTTACTATTTGAGGAAGATAGCCATGTTTGGAAACAATTGGAACACAGATACCATAGCAATAGTGTCCTGGTGCACTATTCACCATGTATATCCATTCAATAGATAATACAATGACACAAGGCTGACACAGAGTTATACATTTAAACAGCCGTCTCGGTTTCTATTCACAGGTCTGTGTCTGCATCCCATTTCACAGGTGGTTTCAAGGAATACCTAGGATAGGATAAAGTAATCCTTCTCACCCCCCCCCCACCTTAAAAGATTTAGATGCACTATTGTAAAGTGGCTGTTCCACTGGATGTCATAAGGTGAATGCACCAATTTGTAAGTCGCTCTGGATAAGAGCGTCTGCTAAATGACTTAAATGTAATGTAAATGTAATGGTACATGCACAGTGTCAATCCTATTGCGTCTCCGTTGCATTGAACAGAGTAGCCAAATTCACTGTAGGGTATGTATAGTTCATTTGTGTGTATATTACCCAATGTTCGGATACAATGTTCCCCCCATAGCCTCAACAAGGGTTGGTGGAGTTAGCCATGGTTTGCTTAGATCAACACTTCATATATGACCTACCGTTTGGAAAGTGAATGTTGTTAGTGGCGTGACAGTCTAAGTGCAAGTGTGGGATGTTAACACTGTATACAATAGCTATCTGTGGCACACCCGTAGTCTCATTGGAGTAGCTCGAGCTGTAGACATGTCTGTCTCTTCCGACAAGGACACCAGTCTCCTGGAAAACTCAGGGTCATGTCCAGAGTCACATTGGATGCGAAATGTCTTCGGATACAACATAGCACATGCGGAAAGGTACATAATAAACTGTAGTTATGCGGACATGGACACTATCAAGAACGCTCTGGACAAGTGTCCTTTTTTCCGCATGTGTGACCAGAGGGATATGGCTAACATTCGGATTCTGAGATGCCCGGACGGTGCCTGGCTGCCTCACAACTGTCCATGTAATCTTATGCCTGATATCAAGGTGTACGATGAGGACTTTTGCCTCACTGTGGAAAGCACGTCTACTCCCCAACCAAACTATCCAGTGAGAAGCATAACGTCTCGAGATGACCTATTCACTATAGAGATTGATCTATTATACGGATCTCCTGGGGTTCGTGTACTCAATGTCCGAAAGACGGCTTTAACGCCTAGAACATTGATAGTGGTGGTGGATCCCAAGATGACCATAAGGGAATCTTTAAAGAATGACGGTCGGTTCAGCTCAGAAGTACTCGAAGGGCGCTACACTCACCTCGGGGCTACAGCGGTCGTGGATAGACTACAAAGGCCCAAACTGTTCCCAGGGGACATACCCGGTAAGGTTCTGGAACGTAATGATGAGTATGCTATATACACCAAAGCACCTAAAGGTCTTAGGATTGGTCTTCGGAGTTCTAGGCGTCGCAAGCGAACCTCTCCAGAAATGTAACGCTCCCTTGACGATGTTCCCATACATTGCCGAATAACCGGTAGGACAGTCTACGACAGAGGGACTATACGCACTGACCTGTGGCGTGTCCTCCTAGATAATGACATTCCCTTCTGGCCAACCATATCCCATAACTGGCTGTGTTTAATGATATATGTCTCTGTTAGACATAGGACCAAACCCTGTGCTGTTTATGAAACTGAATAAAGTCTTCCCTCTCTATTGCACTATAACGTGTAGTGAGTGTGTGTGTGTGTCTGTGTTTCTGTTAATCGTGTCTCGGCGTAACCTATATAGTGGTTGGTGTTACATTGTCATCGTTATACGGGTAAATCACTGCCTACAGTTAGAGCAAAACACTTTATTCAAACCTCTCTGAAAATTAATCAAATAAATATACATCAAAACATGAAAGGATCATTTTTAACCTCTTGCTTCTACTTGGGACGCTTGCGTCCCAACTAGAGCTCTGGAAATGCAAATGCGCTACGCTAAATGCTAATAGTATTAGTTAAAACTCAAAAGTTCATTAAAATACACATGCAGGGTATCGAATTAAAGCTACACTCGTTGTGAATCCAGGCAACAAGTCAGATTTTTAAAATGCTTTTCGGCGAAAGCATGAGAAGCTATTATCTGATAGCATGTAACACCCCAAAAGACCCGCAGGGGACGTAAACAAAATAATTAGCATTTCGGCGTTACACAAACCGCACAATAAAATAGAAAACATTCATTACCTTTCACCATCTTCTTTGTTGGCACTCCTAGATGTCCCATAAACACTATTTGGGTCTTTATTTCGATTAAATCGGTCCATATAAAGCCTAGATATCATTATATGTAGACTGTGTGATAAACGAAAAAAACATCGTTTCAAAACGTAACGTCATTTTTTAAAATTCAAAAAGTCGACGATAAACTTTCACAAAACACTTCGAAATACGTTTGTAATGCAACTTTAGGTATTAGTAAACGCTAATAAGCGATAAAATTCATCAGGAGGCGATGTAAAGATCATTAGCTGTCCGTCTGGCAAAATGTCCGGCTAGAAACTCAACGAAAATATCCGGTCCTAGACCTGAGGAGATACGGTGCCCTGCATGTGTTTGACCAAGAAAAAACTCGAAGGGAAATGACAAGACTCTAGACACCGTGTGGAAGCTGTAGGTACTGCAACCACAGTCAATTAATTGTGGTTCACCTTTATCAATGGGTTCAAGTAGCGCATGGATATATTTTCCCATTTTCAGTGATCAGTTTTTCCTGTTCTTTTCGATGTAAATGCCGTTCTGGTAAAGCCACAGCAGTGATTTAACCTCATAGTCCGACCAAACCCGTATGCGGTAGCGTAACTACAGCCTCAAGCTCATTAGCATAACGCAACGTTAGCGATTTCTAAAAATCGCAAATGAAATGAAATAAATATGCCTGTTCTCAAGCTTATCCTTTTCTTAACCTGTTAAGACTCTAGGGGCAGTATTTCATTTTTGGATAAAAAGACGTGCCCGTTTTAAGCGCAATATTTTGTCACGAAAAGATGCTCGAATATGCTTGGAATTGATAGTTTTGGAAAGAAGACAGTCTTACGTTTCCAGAAATGCAAAGATTTTCACTGTGAGTTCCTTAGAACAAATGCTTCGGGCAAAACCAAGATGTATGACCGACCAGGAAATGCACAGGATTTCTGAGGCTACGTTTTCCATGATCGCCTTATATGGCTGTGAATGCGACAGGAATGAACGGACTCTTTCTCTTGTTTCCCCAAGGTCTTTGCAGCATTGTGACGTATTTGTAGGGATATCATTGGAAGATTGACCATAAGGGACTACATTTACCAGGTGTCCCGCTTGGTGTCTGCGTGGCAATCGGTGCGCAAAGTCAGGTCCCGGTATTTTTCCATTCAAATCTCAGAACAAACCAGGCTACAAGGACAGTGCTTTCAATGGAGAGAAATATGACAAACCACCTTCAGGATTGATTCAAACAACGTTTTCCATGTTTCAGTCGATATTATGGAGTTAATTCGGAAAAAAGTTCGACATGTAGGTGACTGAATTTTCGGTTAGTTTCGGTAGCCATATGCATAGTAACAAAAGGGAACGATGTGTCCTACACAAGAATCTTTCAGGAAAAACTGGACATCTGCTATGTAACTGAGAGTCTCCTCATTGAAACATCTGAAGTTCTTCAAAGGTAAATTATTTGATTTGATTCCTTGGCTGGTTTTTGTGAATATGTTGCGTGCTAAATGCTAACGCTAATGCTAAGCTAGCTATCACCACTCTTACACAAATTAGTGATTTTCTCTGGTTCTAAAGCATATTTTGAAAATCTGAGACGACAGGATTGTTAAAACCTGTTAGAGCTACTAGTTCCCCTTTGGGAACTCCCCCCCCCCCTGAGCTGTAATGTGGCGCAGGGAACGCAAGAAATAATCCTAAAAATATTTAACCTCCACGGAATCGCAAGAAAAATGGCTCAAATGAAAGACAAATAAGTTAATTATCTACCCAGCAAGTCAGATTTCTAAAATGTTTTACGGCGAAAACATAGCACATATTTATGTCCAACCACCACTGCAGACATACCTCATTAGCATAGCCAAGTAGGAAAAAATATGCAATCAACAAACGCAGGATTAAAAGAAAAATCATTTCACTAACCTTTTGAAATCTTCATCAGATGACAGTAATATAACATGTTACACAGTACATTCATTTTTTTTTCAATAATCTGCAATATATATCCATAAATCTCTGTTTACAATTATGCATCGTTCAAAAAATGCTACTGCAATGTCAGGAGAAATAAAATAGCTCCGGCAGATAACGTCAGCTAACAAGGAATACACATCATAAACTTTGACTAAATATGCATGTTTTACATATGTATGGCAAGATAAACTTCTTCTAAATGCAATCGCTGTGTTACAATTATTTTTAACGTTCCATTTTGCGTTCACTAGGCTATAATAGGGAGGCGGCGCTCCCATTTAGCATACTGACTCCTCTATCTTGGAGTCGACAGAAACCCAAAATGAAGACATAAATATTCCCTTACCGTGGCTGTTCTTCCATCAGAAGACCTGGAAGGGTTAATACTCACCAAGTTAGCGTTCAGTTTTCAAGTCTGTGTCTTTCGGTTCTCAAACTAGCCACTTTTCGGTCGAAATGTATGCAAATTTCAAGTGGATGCGCACCAAAACGTCGAAAGTATACATTATCTGTCGAGTAAACTTGTCAAACTATGTTTATAATTAAGCCTTAACATGTTATAAATGTCTACAGCAATCGTGAGGGCGAACAGACACACACACGTTGTTCAATCCATCCTGAGGGAAAGAGAGAGAAATATCCCAGCGCGCATAGGGGGAACTTTTTTTTGCGTCACTGAGACGTTTGGGCACGCTGAACGTCTCGTGAGCGCGCGATTCTCACAGTTACACGCCTCATCGAAAGCAGGCTTCACGCTGAAGACGTAGAAACTGTTTCCATGGTTATAACTGCTTGGGAAGTGTGTATACGATGACGTCGAAGTGGTGGCAACTTTTTTCATTACAAGAGAGACTTTGGGAGAATGCATGCCCTGAGACTTCTGCTTTACATAGAGACAAAATTTAAACGGTTTTAGAAGCTTTAGAGTGTTTCCTATTCGATAATAATTTTTATATGCATATATTAGCAACTTTTGACAAAAATGTATCATGTTTTATATGGGTACCGAATTCCTCCAGAAGGGGCAGTATTCAGGGGTAGCCTTTAATGGTTAAAAATTATTTTCCGGGTCCTTCCAGAATGTCGCAAATTCGGCATGTCCGGCGTCACCGTTTTTAACCTGTTGCTTCTACTCGGGACGCTTGCGTCCCAACTAGAGCTCTGGAAATGCAAATGCGCTACGCTAAATGCTAATAGTATTAGTTAAAACTCAAAAGTTCATTAAAATACACATGCAGGGTATCGAATTAAAGCTACACTCGTTGTGAATCCAGGCAACAAGTCAGATTTTTAAAATGCTTTTCGGCGAAAGCATGAGAAGCTATTATCTGATAGCATGTAACACCCAAAAAGACCCACAGGGGACGTAAACAAAATAATTAGCATTTCGGCGTTACACAAACCGCACAATAAAATAGAAAACATTCATTACCTTTCACCATCTTCTTTGTTGGCACTCCTAGATGTCCCATAAACACTATTTGGGTCTTTATTTCGATTAAATCGGTCCATATAAAGCCTAGATATCGTTATATGTAGACTGTGTGATAAACGAAAAAAACATTTTCAAAACGTAACGTCATTTTTTTAAATTCAAAAAGTCGACGATAAACTTTCACAAAACACTTCGAAATACGTTTGTAATGCAACTTTAGGTATTAGTAAACGTTAATAAACGATAAATTTCAACAGGAGGCGATGTAAAGATCATTAGCTGTCCGTCTGGAAAAATGTCCGGCTAGAAACTCAACGAAAATATCCGGTCCTAGACCATAGGAGATACGGTGCCCTGCATGTGTTTGACCAAGAAAAAACTCGAAGGGAAATGACAAGACTCTAGACACCGTGTGGAAGCTGTAGGTACTGCAACCTCAGTCAATTAATTGTGGTTCACCTTTATCAATGGGTTCAAGTAGCGCATGGATATATTTTCCCATTTTCTGTGATCAGTTTTTCCTGTGCTTTTCGATGTAAATGCCGTTCTGGTAAAGCCACAGCAGTGATTTAACCAGTTTTATCTGAGTCTGAGTGTTTTCTATCCACACAGACTAAGCAAATGCATATACTATATTCCTGGCATGAGTAGCAGGGCGCTGAAATGTTGCGCGATTTTTAACAGAATGTTCAAAAAAGTAGAGGGTCGACCCGAAAAAAAAACACTTTTTTTTTTAAAATGGTTAAAAATTATTTTCGGGGTCCTTTCCAGAATGTCGCAAATTCGGCATGTCCGGGGTCACCGTATTTAAGTCCCGAAAAAAAAAAAACTTTTTGAAAATGGTAAAAAAATATTTTCGGGGTCCTTTCCAGAATGTCGCAAATTCAGCATGTCCGGGGTCACCGTATTTAAGTCCCGAATTAAAAAAAAAAAAAAAAAAAACCTTTTGAAAATGGTTAAAAATTATTTTCGGGGTCCTTTCCAGAATGTCGCAAATTCGGCATGTCCGGGGTCACCGTATTTAAGTCCCGAAAAAAAAAAAAAAAAAAACGTTTTGAAAATGGTTAAAAATTATTTTCGGGGTCCTTTCCAGAATGTCGCAAATTCGGCATGTCCGGGGTCACCGTATTTAAGTCCCGAAAAAAAAAAAAAAAATAACTTTTTGAAAATGGTTAAAAATTATTTTCGGGGTCCTTTCCAGAATGTCGCAAATTCGGCATGTCCGGGGTTACCATATTTAAGTCCCGAAAAAAAAAAAAAAAAAATCACTTTTTGAAAATGGTTAAAAATTATTTTTACAATTTGAGACTACTTTCGTAAAAGACTGGAGCTTTTGGGAAGCATTTCATAGATCCCCAGACAATTTAGACAAATAGTCCAGAATTGAACGTACAGACAAAACGAGCCAGTTTTGAGGGTGCATAGAGCCATAACTAGGATAGTCACAGTGATGTACTTTTACATGCCCTGTTTCTGTTGATCTAGATCTACAATTTGAGACTACTTTCGTAAAGACCGGAGCTTTTTGAAGCATTTCATAGATCCCCAGACAATTTAGACAAATAGTCCTGAATTGAATGTACAGCCAAAACGAGCACGTTTTGAGGGTGCATAGAGCCATAACTAGGATAGTCACAGTGATGTACTTTACATGCCCTGTTTCTGTTGATCTAGATCTACAATTTGAGACTACTTTCGTAAAGACTGGATCTTTTTGAAGCATTTCATAGATCCCCAGACAATTTAGACAAATAGTCCTGAATTGAATGTACAGCCAAAACGAGCACGTTTTGAGGGTGCATAGAGCCATAACTAGGATAATCACAGTGATGTACTTTACATGCCCTGTTTCTGTTGATCTAGATCTACAATTTGAGACTACTTTCGTAAAGACTGGTGCTTTTTGAAGCATTTCATAGATCCCCAGACAATTTAGACAAATAGTCCTGAATTGAATGTACAGCCAAAACGAGCACGTTTTGAGGGTGCATAGAGCCATAACTAGGATAGTCACAGTGATGTACTTTACATGCCCTGTTTCTGTTGATCTAGATCTACAATTTGAGACTACTTTCGTAAAGACCGGAGCTTTTTGAAGCATTTCATAGATCCCCAGACAATTTAGACAAATAGTCCTGAATTGAATGTACAGACAAAACGAGCACGTTTTGAGGGTGCATAGAGCCATAACTAGGATAGTCACAGTGATGTACTTTACATGCCCTGTTTCTGTTGATCTAGATCTACAATTTGAGACTACTTTCGTAAAGACTGGAGCTTTCTGAAGCATTTCATAGATCCCCAGACAATTTAGACAAATAGTCCTGAATTGAATGTACAGCCAAAACGAGCACATTTTGAGGGTGCATAGAGCCATAACTAGGATAGTCACAGTGATGTACTTTACATGCCCTGTTTCTGTTGATCTAGATCTACAATTTGAGACTACTTTCGTAAAGACCGGAGCTTTTTGAAGCATTTCATAGATCCCCAGACAATTTAGACAAATAGTCCAGAATTGAATGTACAGCCAAAACGAGCCAGTTTTGAGGGTGCATAGAGCCATAACTAGGATAGTCACAGTGATGTCCTTTACATGCCCTGTTTCTGTTGATCTAGATCTACAATTTGAGACTACTTTCATAAAGACCGGAGCTTTTTGAAGCATTTCATAGATCCCCAGACAATTTAGACAAATAGTCCTGAATTGAATGTACAGCCAAAACGAGCATGTTTTGAGGGTGCATAGAGCCATAACTAGCATAGTCAGAGTGATGTACTTTACATGCCCTGTTTCTGTTGATCTAGATCTACAATTTGAGACTACTTTCGTAAAGACCGGAGCTTTTTGAAGCATTTCATAGATCCCCAGACAATTTAGACAAATAGTCCTGAATTGAATGTACAGCCAAAACGAGCACGTTTTGAGGGTGCATAGAGCCATAACTAGGATAGTCACAGTGATGTACTTTACATGCCCTGTTTCTGTTGATCTAGATCTACAATTTGAGACTACTTTCGTAAAGACTGGAGCTTTTGGGAAGCATTTCATAGATCCCCAGACAATTTAGACAAATAGTCCAGAATTGAATGTACAGACAAAACGAGCACGTTTTGAGGGTGCATAGAGCCATAACTAGGATAGTCACAGTGATGTACTTTACATGCCCTGTTTCTGTTGAGCTAGATCTACAATTTGAGACTACTTTCGTAAAGACTGGAGCTTTCTGAAGCATTTCATAGATCCCCAGACAATTTAGACAAATAGTCCTGAATTGAACGTACAGCCAAAACGAGCACATTTTGAGGGTGCATAGAGCCATAACTAGGATAGTCACAGTGATGTACTTTACATGCCCTGTTTCTGTTGATCTAGATCTACAATTTGAGACTACTTTCGTAAAGACCGGATCTTTTTGAAGCATTTCATAGATCCCCAGACAATTTAGACAAATAGTCCAGAATTGAATGTACAGCCAAAACGAGCCAGTTTTGAGGGTGCATAGAGCCATAACTAGGATAGTCACAGTGATGTCCTTTACATGCCCTGTTTCTGTTGATCTAGATCTACAATTTGAGACTACTTTCATAAAGACCGGAGCTTTTTGAAGCATTTCATAGATCCCCAGACAATTTAGACAAATAGTCCTGAATTGAATGTACAGCCAAAACGAGCATGTTTTGAGGGTGCATAGAGCCATAACTAGCATAGTCAGAGTGATGTACTTTACATGCCCTGTTTCTGTTGATCTAGATCTACAATTTGAGACAACTTTCGTGAAGACTGGAGCTTTCTGAAGCATTTCATAGATCCCCAGACAATTTAGACAAATAGTCCTGAATTGAACATACAGCCAAAACGAGCACATTTTGAGGGTGCATAGAGCCATAACTAGGATAGTCACAGTGATGTACTTTACATGCCCTGTTTCTGTTGATCTAGATCTACAATTTGAGACTACTTTCGTAAAGACCGGATCTTTTTGAAGCATTTCATAGATCCCCAGACAATTTAGACAAATAGTCCAGAATTGAATGTACAGCCAAAACGAGCCAGTTTTGAGGGTGCATAGAGCCATAACTAGGATAGTCACAGTGATGTACTTTACATGCCCTGTTTCTGTTGATCTAGATCTACAATTTGAGACTACTTTCATAAAGACCGGAGCTTTTGAAGCATTTCATAGATCCCCAGACAATTTAGACAAATAGTCCTGAATTGAATGTACAGCCAAAACGAGCATGTTTTGAGGGTGCATAGAGCCATAACTAGCATAGTCAGAGTGATGTACTTTACATGCCCTGTTTCTGTTGATCTAGATCTACAATTTGAGACTACTTTCGTAAAGACCGGAGCTTTTTGAAGCATTTCATAGATCCCCAGACAATTTAGACAAATAGTCCTGAATTGAATGTACAGCCAAAACGAGCACGTTTTGAGGGTGCATAGAGCCATAACTAGGATAGTCACAGTGATGTACTTTACATGCCCTGTTTCTGTTGATCTAGATCTACAATTTGAGACTACTTTCGTAAAGACTGGAGCTTTTGGGAAGCATTTCATAGATCCCCAGACAATTTAGACAAATAGTCCAGAATTGAACGTACAGACAAAACGAGCCAGTTTTGAGGGTGCATAGAGCCATAACTAGGATAGTCACAGTGATGTACTTTACATGCCCTGTTTCTGTTGATCTAGATCTACAATTTGAGACTACTTTGTAAAGACTGGAGCTTTTGAAGCATTTCATAGATCCCCAGACAATTTAGACAAATAGTCCAGAATTGAATGTACAGACAAAACGAGCCAGTTTTGAGGGTGCATAGAGCCATAACTAGGATAGTCACAGTGATGTACTTTACATGCCCTGTTTCTGTTGATCTAGATCTACAATTTGAGACTACTTTCATAAAGACCGGAGCTTTTTGAAGCATTTCATAGATCCCCAGACAATTTAGACAAATAGTCCTGAATTGAATGTACAGCCAAAACGAGCACGTTTTGAGGGTGCATAGAGCCATAACTAGGATAGTCACAGTGATGTACTTTACATGCCCTGTTTCTGTTGATCTAGATCTACAATTTGAGACTACTTTCGTAAAGACTGGAGCTTTTTGAAGCATTTCATAGATCCCCAGACAATTTAGACAAATAGTCCTGAATTGAATGTACAGCCAAAACGAGCACGTTTTGAGGGTGCATAGAGCCATAACTAGGATAGTCACAGTGATGTACTTTACATGCCCTGTTTCTGTTGATCTAGATCTACAATTTGAGACTACTTTCGTAAAGACCGGAGCTTTTTGAAGCATTTCATAGATCCCCAGACAATTTAGACAAATAGTCCTGAATTGAATGTACAGACAAAACGAGCACGTTTTGAGGGTGCATAGAGCCATAACTAGGATAGTCACAGTGATGTACTTTACATGCCCTGTTTCTGTTGATCTAGATCTACAATTTGAGACTACTTTCGTAAAGACTGGAGCTTTTGGGAAGCATTTCATAGATCCCCAGACAATTTAGACAAATAGTCCAGAATTGAATGTACAGACAAAACGAGCACGTTTTGAGGGTGCATAGAGCCATAACTAGGATAGTCACAGTGATGTACTTTACATGCCCTGTTTCTGTTGATCTAGATCTACAATTTGAGACTACTTTCGTAAAGACTGGAGCTTTTTGAAGCATTTCATAGATCCCCAGACAATTTAGACAAATAGTCCTGAATTGAATGTACAGCCAAAACGAGCACGTTTTGAGGGTGCATAGAGCCATAACTAGGATAGTCACAGTGATGTACTTTACA
This sequence comes from Oncorhynchus nerka, assembly GCF_034236695.1. Taxonomy (NCBI): domain Eukaryota; kingdom Metazoa; phylum Chordata; class Actinopteri; order Salmoniformes; family Salmonidae; genus Oncorhynchus; species Oncorhynchus nerka. The sequence continues at coordinate 64,625,671 of NC_088404.1, forward strand.
TGCCCTGTTTCTGTTGATCTAGATCTACAATTTGAGACTACTTTCGTAAAGACTGGAGCTTTTTGAAGCATTTCATAGATCCCCAGACAATTTAGACAAATAGTCCAGAATTGAATGTACAGCCAAAACGAGCCAGTTTTGAGGGTGCATAGAGCCATAACTAGGATAGTCACAGTGATGTACTTTACATGCCCTGTTTCTGTTGATCTAGATCTACAATTTGAGACTACTTTCATAAAGACCGGAGCTTTTTGAAGCATTTCATAGATCCCCAGACAATTTAGACAAATAGTCCTGAATTGAATGTACAGCCAAAACGAGCATGTTTTGAGGGTGCATAGAGCCATAACTAGGATAGTCACAGTGATGTACTTTACATGCCCTGTTTCTGTTGATCTAGATCTACAATTTGAGACTACTTTCGTAAAGACTGGAGCTTTTGGGAAGCATTTCATAGATCCCCAGACAATTTAGACAAATAGTCCTGAATTGAATGTACAGCCAAAACGAGCACGTTTTGAGGGTGCATAGAGCCATAACTAGGATAGTCACAGTGATGTACTTTACATGCCCTGTTTCTGTTGATCTAGATCTACAATTTGAGACTACTTTCGTAAAGACTGGAGCTTTTGGGAAGCATTTCATAGATCCCCAGACAATTTAGACAAATAGTCCAGAATTGAACGTACAGACAAAACGAGCCAGTTTTGAGGGTGCATAGAGCCATAACTAGGATAGTCACAGTGATGTACTTTACATGCCCTGTTTCTGTTGATCTAGATCTACAATTTGAGACTACTTTCGTAAAGACTGGAGCTTTTGGGAAGCATTTCATAGATCCCCAGACAATTTAGACAAATAGTCCAGAATTGAACGTACAGACAAAACGAGCCAGTTTTGAGGGTGCATAGAGCCATAACTAGGATAGTCACAGTGATGTACTTTACATGCCCTGTTTCTGTTGATCTAGATCTACAATTTGAGACTACTTTCGTAAAGACCGGAGCTTTTTGAAGCATTTCATAGATCCCCAGACAATTTAGACAAATAGTCCTGAATTGAATGTACAGCCAAAACGAGCACGTTTTGAGGGTGCATAGAGCCATAACTAGGATAGTCACAGTGATGTACTTTACATGCCCTGTTTCTGTTGATCTAGATCTACAATTTGAGACTACTTTCGTAAAGACTGGAGCTTTTGGGAAGCATTTCATAGATCCCCAGACAATTTAGACAAATAGTCCTGAATTGAATGTACAGCCAAAACGAGCACGTTTTGAGGGTGCATAGAGCCATAACTAGGATAGTCACAGTGATGTACTTTACATGCCCTGTTTCTGTTGATCTAGATCTACAATTTGAGACTACTTTCGTAAAGACCGGAGCTTTTGAAGCATTTCATAGATCCCCAGACAATTTAGACAAATAGTCCTGAATTGAATGTACAGCCAAAACGAGCACGTTTTGAGGGTGCATAGAGCCATAACTAGGATAGTCACAGTGATGTACTTTACATGCCCTGTTTCTGTTGATCTAGATCTACAATTTGAGACTACTTTCGTAAAGACTGGAGCTTTTGAAGCATTTCATAGATCCCCAGACAATTTAGACAAATAGTCCAGAATTGAACGTACAGCCAAAACGAGCCAGTTTTGAGGGTGCATAGAGCCATAACTAGGATAGTCACAGTGATGTACTTTACATGCCCTGTTTCTGTTGATCTAGATCTACAATTTGAGACTACTTTCGTAAAGACCGGAGCTTTTTGAAGCATTTCATAGATCCCCAGACAATTTAGACAAATAGTCCTGAATTGAATGTACAGCCAAAACGAGCACGTTTTGAGGGTGCATAGAGCCATAACTAGGATAGTCACAGTGATGTACTTTACATGCCCTGTTTCTGTTGATCTAGATCTACAATTTGAGACTACTTTCGTAAAGACTGGAGCTTTTGGGAAGCATTTCATAGATCCCCAGACAATTTAGACAAATAGTCCTGAATTGAATGTACAGCCAAAACGAGCACGTTTTGAGGGTGCATAGAGCCATAACTAGGATAGTCACAGTGATGTACTTTACATGCCCTGTTTCTGTTGATCTAGATCTACAATTTGAGACTACTTTCGTAAAGACTGGAGCTTTTTGAAGCATTTCATAGATCCCCAGACAATTTAGACAAATAGTCCTGAATTGAATGTACAGCCAAAACGAGCACGTTTTGAGGGTGCATAGAGCCATAACTAGGATAGTCACAGTGATGTACTTTACATGCCCTGTTTCTGTTGATCTAGATCTACAATTTGAGACTACTTTCGTAAAGACTGGAGCTTTTTGAAGCATTTCATAGATCCCCAGACAATTTAGACAAATAGTCCAGAATTGAATGTACAGCCAAAACGAGCCAGTTTTGAGGGTGCATAGAGCCATAACTAGGATAGTCACAGTGATGTACTTTACATGCCCTGTTTCTGTTGATCTAGATCTACAATTTGAGACTACTTTCATAAAGACTGGAGCTTTTGAAGCATTTCATAGATCCCCAGACAATTTAGACAAATAGTCCTGAATTGAATGTACAGCCAAAACGAGCATGTTTTGAGGGTGCATAGAGCCATAACTAGGATAGTCACAGTGATGTACTTTACATGCCCTGTTTCTGTTGATCTAGATCTACAATTTGAGACTACTTTCATAAAGACCGGAGCTTTTGAAGCATTTCATAGATCCCCAGACAATTTAGACAAATAGTCCTGAATTGAATGTACAGCCAAAACGAGCACGTTTTGAGGGTGCATAGAGCCATAACTAGGATAGTCACAGTGATGTACTTTACATGCCCTGTTTCTGTTGATCTAGATCTACAATTTGAGACTACTTTCGTAAAGACTGGAGCTTTTGAAGCATTTCATAGATCCCCAGACAATTTAGACAAATAGTCCAGAATTGAATGTACAGCCAAAACGAGCCAGTTTTGAGGGTGCATAGAGCCATAACTAGGATAGTCACAGTGATGTACTTTACATGCCCTGTTTCTGTTGATCTAGATCTACAATTTGAGACTACTTTCGTAAAGACTGGAGCTTTTTGAAGCATTTCATAGATCCCCAGACAATTTAGACAAATAGTCCTGAATTGAATGTACAGCCAAAACGAGCACAGTTTTGAGGGTGCATAGAGCCATAACTAGGATAGTCACAGTGATGTACTTTACATGCCCTGTTTCTGTTGATCTAGATCTACAATTTGAGACTACTTTCGTAAAGACTGGAGCTTTTTGAAGCATTTCATAGATCCCCAGACAATTTAGACAAATAGTCCAGAATTGAATGTACAGCCAAAACGAGCCAGTTTTGAGGGTGCATAGAGCCATAACTAGGATAGTCACAGTGATGTACTTTACATGCCCTGTTTCTGTTGATCTAGATCTACAATTTGAGACTACTTTCATAAAGACCGGAGCTTTTGAAGCATTTCATAGATCCCCAGACAATTTAGACAAATAGTCCTGAATTGAATGTACAGCCAAAACGAGCATGTTTTGAGGGTGCATAGAGCCATAACTAGGATAGTCACAGTGATGTACTTTACATGCCCTGTTTCTGTTGATCTAGATCTACAATTTGAGACTACTTTCATAAAGACTGGAGCTTTTTGAAGCATTTCATAGATCCCCAGACAATTTAGACAAATAGTCCTGATACAGCCAATTGAATGTACAGCCAAAACGAGCACGTTTTGAGGGTGCATAGAGCCATAACTAGGATAGTCACAGTGATGTACTTTACATGCCCTGTTTCTGTTGATCTAGATCTACAATTTGAGACTACTTTCGTAAAGACTGGAGCTTTTGAAGCATTTCATAGATCCCCAGACAATTTAGACAAATAGTCCTGAATTGAATGTACAGCCAAAACTAGCACGTTTTGAGGGTGCATAGAGCCATAACTAGGATAGTCACAGTGATGTACTTTACATGCCCTGTTTCTGTTGATCTAGATCTACAATTTGAGACTACTTTCGTAAAGACTGGAGCTTTTTGAAGCATTTCATAGATCCCCAGACAATTTAGACAAATAGTCCTGAATTGAATGTACAGCCAAAACGAGCATGTTTTGAGGGTGCATAGAGCCATAACTAGCATAGTCACAGTGATGTACTTTACATGCCCTGTTTCTGTTGATCTAGATCTACAATTTGAGACTACTTTCGTAAAGACTGGAGCTTTTGGGGAGCATTTCATAGATCCCCAGACAATTTAGACAAATAGTCCTGAATTGAATGTACAGCCAAAACGAGCACGTTTTGAGGGTGCATAGAGCCATAACTAGGATAGTCACAGTGATGTACTTTACATGCCCTGTTTCTGTTGATCTAGATCTACAATTTGAGACTACTTTCGTAAAGACTGGAGCTTTTGAAGCATTTCATAGATCCCCAGACAATTTAGACAAATAGTCCTGAATTGAATGTACAGCCAAAACGAGCACGTTTTGAGGGTGCATAGAGCCATAACTAGGATAGTCACAGTGATGTACTTTACATGCCCTGTTTCTGTTGATCTAGATCTACAATTTGAGACTACTTTCGTAAAGACTGGAGCTTTTTGAAGCATTTCATAGATCCCCAGACAATTTAGACAAATAGTCCTGAATTGAATGTACAGCCAAAACGAGCACGTTTTGAGGGTGCATAGAGCCATAACTAGGATAGTCACAGTGATGTACTTTACATGCCCTGTTTCTGTTGATCTAGATCTACAATTTGAGACTACTTTCGTAAAGACTGGAGCTTTTGGGAAGCATTTCATAGATCCCCAGACAATTTAGACAAATAGTCCAGAATTGAATGTACAGCCAAAACGAGCCAGTTTTGAGGGTGCATAGAGCCATAACTAGGATAGTCACAGTGATGTACTTTACATGCCCTGTTTCTGTTGATCTAGATCTACAATTTGAGACTACTTTCGTAAAGACTGGAGCTTTTTGAAGCATTTCATAGATCCCCAGACAATTTAGACAAATAGTCCTGAATTGAATGTACAGCCAAAACGAGCACGTTTTGAGGGTGCATAGAGCCATAACTAGGATAGTCACAGTGATGTACTTTACATGCCCTGTTTCTGTTGATCTAGATCTACAATTTGAGACTACTTTCGTAAAGACTGGAGCTTTCTGAAGCATTTCATAGATCCCCAGACAATTTAGACAAATAGTCCTGAATTGAACGTACAGCCAAAACGAGCACATTTTGAGGGTGCATAGAGCCATAACTAGGATAGTCACAGTGATGTACTTTACATGCCCTGTTTCTGTTGATCTAGATCTACAATTTGAGACTACTTTCGTAAAGACTGGAGCTTTTTGAAGCATTTCATAGATCCCCAGACAATTTAGACAAATAGTCCTGAATTGAATGTACAGACAAAACGAGCACATTTTGAGGGCGCATAGAGCCATAACTAGGATAGTCACAGTGATGTACTTTACATGCCCTGTTTCTGTTGATCTAGATCTACAATTTGAGACTACTTTCGTAAAGACCGGAGCTTTTGGGAAGCATTTCATAGATCCCCAGACAATTTAGACAAATAGTCCTGAATTGAATGTACAGCCAAAACGAGCACGTTTTGAGGGTGCATAGAGCCATAACTAGGATAGTCACAGTGATGTACTTTACATGCCCTGTTTCTGTTGATCTAGATCTACAATTTGAGACTACTTTCGTAAAGACCGGAGCTTTTGAAGCATTTCATAGATCCCCAGACAATTTAGACAAATAGTCCTGAATTGAATGTACAGCCAAAACGAGCACGTTTTGAGGGTGCATAGAGCCATAACTAGGATAGTCACAGTGATGTACTTTACATGCCCTGTTTCTGTTGATCTAGATCTACAATTTGAGACTACTTTCGTAAAGACTGGAGCTTTTGAAGCATTTCATAGATCCCCAGACAATTTAGACAAATAGTCCTGAATTGAATGTACAGCCAAAACGAGCACGTTTTGAGGGTGCATAGAGCCATAACTAGGATAGTCACAGTGATGTACTTTACATGCCCTGTTTCTGTTGATCTAGATCTACAATTTGAGACTACTTTCGTAAAGACTGGAGCTTTTGGGAAGCATTTCATAGATCCCCAGACAATTTAGACAAATAGTCCAGAATTGAATGTACAGCCAAAACGAGCCAGTTTTGAGGGTGCATAGAGCCATAACTAGGATAGTCACAGTGATGTACTTTACATGCCCTGTTTCTGTTGATCTAGATCTACAATTTGAGACTACTTTCGTAAAGACTGGAGCTTTTGGGAAGCATTTCATAGATCCCCAGACAATTTAGACAAATAGTCCTGAATTGAATGTACAGCCAAAACGAGCACGTTTTGAGGGTGCATAGAGCCATAACTAGGATAGTCACAGTGATGTACTTTACATGCCCTGTTTCTGTTGATCTAGATCTACAATTTGAGACTACTTTCGTAAAGACTGGAGCTTTCTGAAGCATTTCATAGATCCCCAGACAATTTAGACAAATAGTCCTGAATTGAACGTACAGCCAAAACGAGCACGTTTTGAGGGTGCATAGAGCCATAACTAGGATAGTCACAGTGATGTACTTTACATGCCCTGTTTCTGTTGATCTAGATCTACAATTTGAGACTACTTTCGTAAAGACCGGAGCTTTTGAAGCATTTCATAGATCCCCAGACAATTTAGACAAATAGTCCTGAATTGAATGTACAGACAAAACGAGCACGTTTTGAGGGTGCATAGAGCCATAACTAGGATAGTCACAGTGATGTACTTTACATGCCCTGTTTCTGTTGATCTAGATCTACAATTTGAGACTACTTTCGTAAAGACCGGAGCTTTTTGAAGCATTTCATAGATCCCCAGACAATTTAGACAAATAGTCCTGAATTGAATGTACAGCCAAAACGAGCACGTTTTGAGGGTGCATAGAGCCATAACTAGGATAGTCACAGTGATGTACTTTACATGCCCTGTTTCTGTTGATCTAGATCTACAATTTGAGACTACTTTCGTAAAGACCGGAGCTTTTTGAAGCATTTCATAGATCCCCAGACAATTTAGACAAATAGTCCTGAATTGAATGTACAGCCAAAACGAGCACGTTTTGAGGGTGCATAGAGCCATAACTAGGATAGTCACAGTGATGTACTTTACATGCCCTGTTTCTGTTGATCTAGATCTACAATTTGAGACTACTTTCGTAAAGACTGGAGCTTTTGGGAAGCATTTCATAGATCCCCAGACAATTTAGACAAATAGTCCTGAATTGAATGTACAGCCAAAACGAGCACGTTTTGAGGGTGCATAGAGCCATAACTAGGATAGTCACAGTGATGTACTTTACATGCCCTGTTTCTGTTGATCTAGATCTACAATTTGAGACTACTTTCGTAAAGACTGGAGCTTTTTGAAGCATTTCATAGATCCCCAGACAATTTAGACAAATAGTCCTGAATTGAATGTACAGCCAAAACGAGCCAGTTTTGAGGGTGCATAGAGCCATAACTAGGATAGTCACAGTGATGTACTTTACATGCCCTGTTTCTGTTGATCTAGATCTACAATTTGAGACTACTTTCGTAAAGACTGGAGCTTTTGAAGCATTTCATAGATCCCCAGACAATTTAGACAAATAGTCCTGAATTGAATGTACAGCCAAAACGAGACACGTTTTGAGGGTGCATAGAGCCATAACTAGGATAGTCACAGTGATGTACTTTACATGCCCTGTTTCTGTTGATCTAGATCTACAATTTGAGACTACTTTCGTAAAGACTGGAGCTTTTTGAAGCATTTCATAGATCCCCAGACAATTTAGACAAATAGTCCTGAATTGAATGTACAGCCAAAACGAGCACGTTTTGAGGGTGCATAGAGCCATAACTAGGATAGTCACAGTGATGTACTTTACATGCCCTGTTTCTGTTGATCTAGATCTACAATTTGAGACTACTTTCGTAAAGACTGGAGCTTTTTGAAGCATTTCATAGATCCCCAGACAATTTAGACAAATAGTCCTGAATTGAATGTACAGCCAAAACGAGCCAGTTTTGAGGGTGCATAGAGCCATAACTAGGATAGTCACAGTGATGTACTTTACATGCCCTGTTTCTGTTGATCTAGATCTACAATTTGAGACTACTTTCATAAAGACTGGAGCTTTTTGAAGCATTTCATAGATCCCCAGACAATTTAGACAAATAGTCCTGAATTGAATGTACAGCCAAAACGAGCACGTTTTGAGGGTGCATAGAGCCATAACTAGGATAGTCACAGTGATGTACTTTACATGCCCTGTTTCTGTTGATCTAGATCTACAATTTGAGACTACTTTCGTAAAGACTGGAGCTTTTGAAGCATTTCATAGATCCCCAGACAATTTAGACAAATAGTCCTGAATTGAATGTACAGCCAAAACGAGCACATTTTGAGGGTGCATAGAGCCATAACTAGGATAGTCACAGTGATGTACTTTACATGCCCTGTTTCTGTTGATCTAGATCTACAATTTGAGACTACTTTTGTAAAGACCGGAGCTTTTGAAGCATTTCATAGATCCCCAGACAATTTAGACAAATAGTCCTGAATTGAATGTACAGCCAAAACGAGCACGTTTTGAGGGTGCATAGAGCCATAACTAGGATAGTCACAGTGATGTACTTTACATGCCCTGTTTCTGTTGATCTAGATCTACAATTTGAGACTACTTTCGTAAAGACTGGAGCTTTTGGGAAGCATTTCATAGATCCCCAGACAATTTAGACAAATAGTCCAGAATTGAATGTACAGCCAAAACGAGCACGTTTTGAGGGTGCATAGAGCCATAACTAGGATAGTCACAGTGATGTACTTTACATGCCCTGTTTCTGTTGATCTAGATCTACAATTTGAGACTACTTTCGTAAAGACTGGAGCTTTTGGGAAGCATTTCATAGATCCCCAGACAATTTAGACAAATAGTCCTGAATTGAATGTACAGCCAAAACGAGCCAGTTTTGAGGGTGCATAGAGCCATAACTAGGATAGTCACAGTGATGTACTTTACATGCCCTGTTTCTGTTGATCTAGATCTACAATTTGAGACTACTTTCGTAAAGACTGGAGCTTTTTGAAGCATTTCATAGATCCCCAGACAATTTAGACAAATAGTCCAGAATTGAATGTACAGCCAAAACGAGCCAGTTTTGAGGGTGCATAGAGCCATAACTAGGATAGTCACAGTGATGTACTTTACATGCCCTGTTTCTGTTGATCTAGATCTACAATTTGAGACTACTTTCATAAAGACCGGAGCTTTTGAAGCATTTCATAGATCCCCAGACAATTTAGACAAATAGTCCTGAATTGAATGTACAGCCAAAACGAGCACGTTTTGAGGGTGCATAGAGCCATAACTAGGATAGTCACAGTGATGTACTTTACATGCCCTGTTTCTGTTGATCTAGATCTACAATTTGAGACTACTTTCGTAAAGACTGGAGCTTTTGAAGCATTTCATAGATCCCCAGACAATTTAGACAAATAGTCCTGAATTGAATGTACAGCCAAAACGAGCACAGTTTTGAGGGTGCATAGAGCCATAACTAGGATAGTCACAGTGATGTACTTTACATGCCCTGTTTCTGTTGATCTAGATCTACAATTTGAGACTACTTTTGTAAAGACTGGAGCTTTTTGAAGCATTTCATAGATCCCCAGACAATTTAGACAAATAGTCCTGAATTGAATGTACAGACAAAACGAGCACGTTTTGAGGGTGCATAGAGCCATAACTAGGATAGTCACAGTGATGTACTTTACATGCCCTGTTTCTGTTGATCTAGATCTACAATTTGAGACTACTTTCGTAAAGACCGGAGCTTTTGAAGCATTTCATAGATCCCCAGACAATTTAGACAAATAGTCCTGAATTGAATGTACAGCCAAAACGAGCACGTTTTGAGGGTGCATAGAGCCATAACTAGGATAGTCACAGTGATGTACTTTACATGCCCTGTTTCTGTTGATCTAGATCTACAATTTGAGACTACTTTCGTAAAGACTGGAGCTTTCTGAAGCATTTCATAGATCCCCAGACAATTTAGACAAATAGTCCTGAATTGAACGTACAGCCAAAACGAGCACATTTTGAGGGTGCATAGAGCCATAACTAGGATAGTCACAGTGATGTACTTTACATGCCCTGTTTCTGTTGATCTAGATCTACAATTTGAGACTACTTTTGTAAAGACCGGAGCTTTTTGAAGCATTTAATAGATCCCCAGACAATTTAGACAAATAGTCCTGAATTGAATGTACAGACAAAACGAGCACATTTTGAGGGCGCATAGAGCCATAACTAGGATAGTCACAGTGATGTACTTTACATGCCCTGTTTCTGTTGATCTAGATCTACAATTTGAGACTACTTTCGTAAAGACCGGAGCTTTTTGAAGCATTTCATAGATCCCCAGACAATTTAGACAAATAGTCCTGAATTGAATGTACAGCCAAAACGAGCACGTTTTGAGGGTGCATAGAGCCATAACTAGGATAGTCACAGTGATGTACTTTACATGCCCTGTTTCTGTTGATCTAGATCTACAATTTGAGACTACTTTCGTAAAGACTGGAGCTTTTGAAGCATTTCATAGATCCCCAGACAATTTAGACAAATAGTCCTGAATTGAATGTACAGCCAAAACGAGCACATTTTGAGGGTGCATAGAGCCATAACTAGGATAGTCACAGTGATGTACTTTACATGCCCTGTTTCTGTTGATCTAGATCTACAATTTGAGACTACTTTTGTAAAGACCGGAGCTTTTTGAAGCATTTCATAGATCCCCAGACAATTTAGACAAATAGTCCTGAATTGAATGTACAGACAAAACGAGCCAGTTTTGAGGGTGCATAGAGCCATAACTAGGATAGTCACAGTGATGTACTTTACATGCCCTGTTTCTGTTGATCTAGATCTACAATTTGAGACTACTTTCGTAAAGACCGGAGCTTTTGAAGCATTTCATAGATCCCCAGACAATTTAGACAAATAGTCCTGAATTGAATGTACAGCCAAAACGAGCACGTTTTGAGGGTGCATAGAGCCATAACTAGGATAGTCACAGTGATGTACTTTACATGCCCTGTTTCTGTTGATCTAGATCTACAATTTGAGACTACTTTCGTAAAGACTGGAGCTTTTGAAGCATTTCATAGATCCCCAGACAATTTAGACAAATAGTCCTGAATTGAATGTACAGCCAAAACGAGCACGTTTTGAGGGTGCATAGAGCCATAACTAGGATAGTCACAGTGATGTACTTTACATGCCCTGTTTCTGTTGATCTAGATCTACAATTTGAGACTACTTTCGTAAAGACTGGAGCTTTTGAAGCATTTCATAGATCCCCAGACAATTTAGACAAATAGTCCTGAATTGAATGTACAGCCAAAACGAGCACGTTTTGAGGGTGCATAGAGCCATAACTAGGATAGTCACAGTGATGTACTTTACATGCCCTGTTTCTGTTGATCTAGATCTACAATTTGAGACTACTTTCGTAAAGACTGGAGCTTTTTGAAGCATTTCATAGATCCCCAGACAATTTAGACAAATAGTCCAGAATTGAATGTACAGCCAAAACGAGCAGTTTTGAGGGTGCATAGAGCCATAACTAGGATAGTCACAGTGATGTACTTTACATGCCCTGTTTCTGTTGATCTAGATCTACAATTTGAGACTACTTTCGTAAAGACTGGAGCTTTTTGAAGCATTTCATAGATCCCCAGACAATTTAGACAAATAGTCCTGAATTGAATGTACAGCCAAAACGAGCACATTTTGAGGGTGCATAGAGCCATAACTAGGATAGTCACAGTGATGTACTTTACATGCCCTGTTTCTGTTGATCTAGATCTACAATTTGAGACTACTTTCATAAAGACCGGAGCTTTTTGAAGCATTTCATAGATCCCCAGACAATTTAGACAAATAGTCCTGAATTGAACGTACAGCCAAAACGAGCCAGTTTTGAGGGTGCATAGAGCCATAACTAGGATAGTCACAGTGATGTACTTTACATGCCCTGTTTCTGTTGATCTAGATCTACAATTTGAGACTACTTTCATAAAGACTGGAGCTTTTGGGAAGCATTTCATAGATCCCCAGACAATTTAGACAAATAGTCCTGAATTGAATGTACAGCCAAAACGAGCACGTTTTGAGGGTGCATAGAGCCATAACTAGGATAGTCACAGTGATGTACTTTACATGCCCTGTTTCTGTTGATCTAGATCTACAATTTGAGACTACTTTCGTAAAGACCGGAGCTTTTTGAAGCATTTCATAGATCCCCAGACAATTTAGACAAATAGTCCTGAATTGAATGTACAGCCAAAACGAGCACGTTTTGAGGGTGCATAGAGCCATAACTAGGATAGTCACAGTGATGTACTTTACATGCCCTGTTTCTGTTGATCTAGATCTACAATTTGAGACTACTTTCGTAAAGACCGGAGCTTTTTGAAGCATTTCATAGATCCCCAGACAATTTAGACAAATAGTCCTGAATTGAATGTACAGCCAAAACGAGCACGTTTTGAGGGTGCATAGAGCCATAACTAGGATAGTCACAGTGATGTACTTTACATGCCCTGTTTCTGTTGATCTAGATCTACAATTTGAGACTACTTTCGTAAAGACTGGAGCTTTTGGGAAGCATTTCATAGATCCCCAGACAATTTAGACAAATAGTCCTGAATTGAATGTACAGCCAAAACGAGCACGTTTTGAGGGTGCATAGAGCCATAACTAGGATAGTCACAGTGATGTACTTTACATGCCCTGTTTCTGTTGATCTAGATCTACAATTTGAGACTACTTTCGTAAAGACTGGAGCTTTTTGAAGCATTTCATAGATCCCCAGACAATTTAGACAAATAGTCCAGAATTGAATGTACAGCCAAAACGAGCCAGTTTTGAGGGTGCATAGAGCCATAACTAGGATAGTCACAGTGATGTACTTTACATGCCCTGTTTCTGTTGATCTAGATCTACAATTTGAGACTACTTTCGTAAAGACCGGAGCTTTTTGAAGCATTTCATAGATCCCCAGACAATTTAGACAAATAGTCCTGAATTGAATGTACAGCCAAAACGAGCACGTTTTGAGGGTGCATAGAGCCATAACTAGGATAGTCACAGTGATGTACTTTACATGCCCTGTTTCTGTTGATCTAGATCTACAATTTGAGACTACTTTCGTAAAGACTGGAGCTTTTTGAAGCATTTCATAGATCCCCAGACAATTTAGACAAATAGTCCTGAATTGAATGTACAGCCAAAACGAGCACGTTTTGAGGGTGCATAGAGCCATAACTAGGATAGTCACAGTGATGTACTTTACATGCCCTGTTTCTGTTGATCTAGATCTACAATTTGAGACTACTTTCGTAAAGACTGGAGCTTTTGAAGCATTTCATAGATCCCCAGACAATTTAGACAAATAGTCCTGAATTGAATGTACAGCCAAAACGAGCACGTTTTGAGGGTGCATAGAGCCATAACTAGGATAGTCACAGTGATGTACTTTACATGCCCTGTTTCTGTTGATCTAGATCTACAATTTGAGACTACTTTCGTAAAGACTGGAGCTTTTGAAGCATTTCATAGATCCCCAGACAATTTAGACAAATAGTCCAGAATTGAATGTACAGACAAAACGAGCCAGTTTTGAGGGTGCATAGAGCCATAACTAGGATAGTCACAGTGATGTACTTTACATGCCCTGTTTCTGTTGATCTAGATCTACAATTTGAGACTACTTTCGTAAAGACTGGAGCTTTTGAAGCATTTCATAGATCCCCAGACAATTTAGACAAATAGTCCTGAATTGAATGTACAGCCAAAACGAGCACGTTTTGAGGGTGCATAGAGCCATAACTAGGATAGTCACAGTGATGTACTTTACATGCCCTGTTTCTGTTGATCTAGATCTACAATTTGAGACTACTTTCGTAAAGACTGGAGCTTTTTGAAGCATTTCATAGATCCCCAGACAATTTAGACAAATAGTCCTGAATTGAATGTACAGCCAAAACGAGCCAGTTTTGAGGGTGCATAGAGCCATAACTAGGATAGTCACAGTGATGTACTTTACATGCCCTGTTTCTGTTGATCTAGATCTACAATTTGAGACTACTTTCGTAAAGACTGGAGCTTTTGGGAAGCATTTCATAGATCCCCAGACAATTTAGACAAATAGTCCTGAATTGAATGTACAGCCAAAACGAGCACGTTTTGAGGGTGCATAGAGCCATAACTAGGATAGTCACAGTGATGTACTTTACATGCCCTGTTTCTGTTGATCTAGATCTACAATTTGAGACTACTTTCGTAAAGACTGGAGCTTTTGAAGCATTTCATAGATCCCCAGACAATTTAGACAAATAGTCCTGAATTGAATGTACAGCCAAAACGAGCACGTTTTGAGGGTGCATAGAGCCATAACTAGGATAGTCACAGTGATGTACTTTACATGCCCTGTTTCTGTTGATCTAGATCTACAATTTGAGACTACTTTCATAAAGACTGGAGCTTTTTGAAGCATTTCATAGATCCCCAGACAATTTAGACAAATAGTCCTGAATTGAATGTACAGCCAAAACGAGCACGTTTTGAGGGTGCATAGAGCCATAACTAGGATAGTCACAGTGATGTACTTTACATGCCCTGTTTCTGTTGATCTAGATCTACAATTTGAGACTACTTTCGTAAAGACCGGAGCTTTTTGAAGCATTTCATAGATCCCCAGACAATTTAGACAAATAGTCCTGAATTGAATGTACAGCCAAAACGAGCACGTTTTGAGGGTGCATAGAGCCATAACTAGGATAGTCACAGTGATGTACTTTACATGCCCTGTTTCTGTTGATCTAGATCTACAATTTGAGACTACTTTCGTAAAGACTGGAGCTTTTTGAAGCATTTCATAGATCCCCAGACAATTTAGACAAATAGTCCTGAATTGAATGTACAGCCAAAACGAGCACGTTTTGAGGGTGCATAGAGCCATAACTAGGATAGTCACAGTGATGTACTTTACATGCCCTGTTTCTGTTGATCTAGATCTACAATTTGAGACTACTTTCGTAAAGACCGGAGCTTTTGAAGCATTTCATAGATCCCCAGACAATTTAGACAAATAGTCCTGAATTGAATGTACAGCCAAAACGAGCACGTTTTGAGGGTGCATAGAGCCATAACTAGGATAGTCACAGTGATGTACTTTACATGCCCTGTTTCTGTTGATCTAGATCTACAATTTGAGACTACTTTCGTAAAGACTGGAGCTTTTGAAGCATTTCATAGATCCCCAGACAATTTAGACAAATAGTCCTGAATTGAATGTACAGCCAAAACGAGCACGTTTTGAGGGTGCATAGAGCCATAACTAGGATAGTCACAGTGATGTACTTTACATGCCCTGTTTCTGTTGATCTAGATCTACAATTTGAGACTACTTTCGTAAAGACTGGAGCTTTTGAAGCATTTCATAGATCCCCAGACAATTTAGACAAATAGTCCTGAATTGAATGTACAGCCAAAACGAGCACGTTTTGAGGGTGCATAGAGCCATAACTAGGATAGTCACAGTGATGTACTTTACATGCCCTGTTTCTGTTGATCTAGATCTACAATTTGAGACTACTTTCGTAAAGACTGGAGCTTTTTGAAGCATTTCATAGATCCCCAGACAATTTAGACAAATAGTCCAGAATTGAAGGTACAGACAAAACGAGCCAGTTTTGAGGGTGCATAGAGCCATAACTAGGATAGTCACAGTGATGTACTTTACATGCCCTGTTTCTGTTGATCTAGATCTACAATTTGAGCCTACTTTCGTAAAGACCGGAGCTTTTTGAAGCATTTCATAGATCCCCAGACAATTTAGACAAATAGTCCTGAATTGAATGTACAGACAAAACGAGCACGTTTTGAGGGTGCATAGAGCCATAACTAGGATAGTCACAGTGATGTACTTTACATGCCCTGTTTCTGTTGATCTAGATCTACAATTTGAGACTACTTTCGTAAAGACTGGAGCTTTTTGAAGCATTTCATAGATCCCCAGACAATTTAGACAAATAGTCCTGAATTGAATGTACAGCCAAAACGAGCACGTTTTGAGGGTGCATAGAGCCATAACTAGGATAGTCACAGTGATGTACTTTACATGCCCTGTTTCTGTTGATCTAGATCTACAATTTGAGACTACTTTCGTAAAGACTGGAGCTTTTTGAAGCATTTCATAGATCCCCAGACAATTTAGACAAATAGTCCTGAATTGAATGTACAGCCAAAACGAGCACGTTTTGAGGGTGCATAGAGCCATAACTAGGATAGTCACAGTGATGTACTTTACATGCCCTGTTTCTGTTGATCTAGATCTACAATTTGAGACTACTTTCGTAAAGACTGGAGCTTTTTGAAGCATTTCATAGATCCCCAGACAATTTAGACAAATAGTCCAGAATTGAACGTACAGACAAAACGAGCCAGTTTTGAGGGTGCATAGAGCCATAACTAGGATAGTCACAGTGATGTACTTTACATGCCCTGTTTCTGTTGATCTAGATCTACAATTTGAGACTACTTTCGTAAAGACTGGAGCTTTTTGAAGCATTTCATAGATCCCCAGACAATTTAGACAAATAGTCCTGAATTGAATGTACAGCCAAAACGAGCACGTTTTGAGGGTGCATAGAGCCATAACTAGGATAGTCACAGTGATGTACTTTACATGCCCTGTTTCTGTTGATCTAGATCTACAATTTGAGACTACTTTCGTAAAGACCGGAGCTTTTTGAAGCATTTCATAGATCCCCAGACAATTTAGACAAATAGTCCTGAATTGAATGTACAGCCAAAACGAGCACATTTTGAGGGTGCATAGAGCCATAACTAGGATAGTCACAGTGATGTACTTTACATGCCCTGTTTCTGTTGATCTAGATCTACAATTTGAGACTACTTTCGTAAAGACTGGAGCTTTTGGGAAGCATTTCATAGATCCCCAGACAATTTAGACAAATAGTCCTGAATTGAATGTACAGCCAAAACGAGCACGTTTTGAGGGTGCATAGAGCCATAACTAGGATAGTCACAGTGATGTACTTTACATGCCCTGTTTCTGTTGATCTAGATCTACAATTTGAGACTACTTTCGTAAAGACTGGAGCTTTTTGAAGCATTTCATAGATCCCCAGACAATTTAGACAAATAGTCCTGAATTGAATGTACAGCCAAAACGAGCACGTTTTGAGGGTGCATAGAGCCATAACTAGGATAGTCACAGTGATGTACTTTACATGCCCTGTTTCTGTTGATCTAGATCTACAATTTGAGACTACTTTCATAAAGACTGGAGCTTTTTGAAGCATTTCATAGATCCCCAGACAATTTAGACAAATAGTCCTGAATTGAATGTACAGCCAAAACGAGCACGTTTTGAGGGTGCATAGAGCCATAACTAGGATAGTCACAGTGATGTACTTTACATGCCCTGTTTCTGTTGATCTAGATCTACAATTTGAGACTACTTTCGTAAAGACTGGAGCTTTTTGAAGCATTTCATAGATCCCCAGACAATTTAGACAAATAGTCCTGAATTGAATGTACAGCCAAAACGAGCACGTTTTGAGGGTGCATAGAGCCATAACTAGGATAGTCACAGTGATGTACTTTACATGCCCTGTTTCTGTTGATCTAGATCTACAATTTGAGACTACTTTCGTAAAGACTGGAGCTTTTTGAAGCATTTCATAGATCCCCAGACAATTTAGACAAATAGTCCTGAATTGAATGTACAGCCAAAACGAGCACGTTTTGAGGGTGCATAGAGCCATAACTAGGATAGTCACAGTGATGTACTTTACATGCCCTGTTTCTGTTGATCTAGATCTACAATTTGAGACTACTTTCGTAAAGACTGGAGCTTTTGGGAAGCATTTCATAGATCCCCAGACAATTTAGACAAATAGTCCAGAATTGAACGTACAGACAAAACGAGCCAGTTTTGAGGGTGCATAGAGCCATAACTAGGATAGTCACAGTGATGTACTTTACATGCCCTGTTTCTGTTGATCTAGATCTACAATTTGAGACTACTTTCGTAAAGACCGGAGCTTTTGAAGCATTTCATAGATCCCCAGACAATTTAGACAAATAGTCCTGAATTGAATGTACAGCCAAAACGAGCACGTTTTGAGGGTGCATAGAGCCATAACTAGGATAGTCACAGTGATGTACTTTACATGCCCTGTTTCTGTTGATCTAGATCTACAATTTGAGACTACTTTCGTAAAGACTGGAGCTTTTTGAAGCATTTCATAGATCCCCAGACAATTTAGACAAATAGTCCTGAATTGAATGTACAGCCAAAACGAGCACGTTTTGAGGGTGCATAGAGCCATAACTAGGATAGTCACAGTGATGTACTTTACATGCCCTGTTTCTGTTGATCTAGATCTACAATTTGAGACTACTTTCGTAAAGACTGGAGCTTTTTGAAGCATTTCATAGATCCCCAGACAATTTAGACAAATAGTCCTGAATTGAATGTACAGCCAAAACGAGCACGTTTTGAGGGTGCATAGAGCCATAACTAGGATAGTCACAGTGATGTACTTTACATGCCCTGTTTCTGTTGATCTAGATCTACAATTTGAGACTACTTTCGTAAAGACCGGAGCTTTTGAAGCATTTCATAGATCCCCAGACAATTTAGACAAATAGTCCTGAATTGAATGTACAGCCAAAACGAGCACGTTTTGAGGGTGCATAGAGCCATAACTAGGATAGTCACAGTGATGTACTTTACATGCCCTGTTTCTGTTGATCTAGATCTACAATTTGAGACTACTTTCGTAAAGACTGGAGCTTTTGAAGCATTTCATAGATCCCCAGACAATTTAGACAAATAGTCCTGAATTGAATGTACAGCCAAAACGAGCACGTTTTGAGGGTGCATAGAGCCATAACTAGGATAGTCACAGTGATGTACTTTACATGCCCTGTTTCTGTTGATCTAGATCTACAATTTGAGACTACTTTCGTAAAGACTGGAGCTTTTTGAAGCATTTCATAGATCCCCAGACAATTTAGACAAATAGTCCAGAATTGAATGTACAGCCAAAACGAGCACGTTTTGAGGGTGCATAGAGCCATAACTAGGATAGTCACAGTGATGTACTTTACATGCCCTGTTTCTGTTGATCTAGATCTACAATTTGAGACTACTTTCGTAAAGACCGGAGCTTTTTGAAGCATTTCATAGATCCCCAGACAATTTAGACAAATAGTCCTGAATTGAATGTACAGCCAAAACGAGCACGTTTTGAGGGTGCATAGAGCCATAACTAGGATAGTCACAGTGATGTACTTTACATGCCCTGTTTCTGTTGATCTAGATCTACAATTTGAGACTACTTTCGTAAAGACTGGAGCTTTTGAAGCATTTCATAGATCCCCAGACAATTTAGACAAATAGTCCTGAATTGAATGTACAGCCAAAACGAGCACGTTTTGAGGGTGCATAGAGCCATAACTAGGATAGTCACAGTGATGTACTTTACATGCCCTGTTTCTGTTGATCTAGATCTACAATTTGAGACTACTTTCATAAAGACCGGAGCTTTTTGAAGCATTTCATAGATCCCCAGACAATTTAGACAAATAGTCCTGAATTGAATGTACAGCCAAAACGAGCACGTTTTGAGGGTGCATAGAGCCATAACTAGGATAGTCACAGTGATGTACTTTACATGCCCTGTTTCTGTTGATCTAGATCTACAATTTGAGACTACTTTCGTAAAGACTGGAGCTTTTTGAAGCATTTCATAGATCCCCAGACAATTTAGACAAATAGTCCGGAATTGAATGTACAGCCAAAACGAGCACAGTTTTGAGGGTGCATAGAGCCATAACTAGGATAGTCACAGTGATGTACTTTACATGCCCTGTTTCTGTTGATCTAGATCTACAATTTGAGACTACTTTCGTAAAGACCGGAGCTTTTTGAAGCATTTCATAGATCCCCAGACAATTTAGACAAATAGTCCTGAATTGAATGTACAGCCAAAACGAGCCAGTTTTGAGGGTGCATAGAGCCATAACTAGGATAGTCACAGTGATGTACTTTACATGCCCTGTTTCTGTTGATCTAGATCTACAATTTGAGACTACTTTCGTAAAGACTGGAGCTTTTGGGAAGCATTTCATAGATCCCCAGACAATTTAGACAAATAGTCCTGAATTGAATGTACAGCCAAAACGAGCACGTTTTGAGGGTGCATAGAGCCATAACTAGGATAGTCACAGTGATGTACTTTACATGCCCTGTTTCTGTTGATCTAGATCTACAATTTGAGACTACTTTCGTAAAGACTGGAGCTTTTTGAAGCATTTCATAGATCCCCAGACAATTTAGACAAATAGTCCTGAATTGAATGTACAGCCAAAACGAGCACGTTTTGAGGGTGCATAGAGCCATAACTAGGATAGTCACAGTGATGTACTTTACATGCCCTGTTTCTGTTGATCTAGATCTACAATTTGAGACTACTTTCGTAAAGACCGGAGCTTTTTGAAGCATTTCATAGATCCCCAGACAATTTAGACAAATAGTCCAGAATTGAACGTACAGACAAAACGAGCCAGTTTTGAGGGTGCATAGAGCCATAACTAGGATAGTCACAGTGATGTACTTTACATGCCCTGTTTCTGTTGATCTAGATCTACAATTTGAGACTACTTTCGTAAAGACCGGAGCTTTTTGAAGCATTTCATAGATCCCCAGACAATTTAGACAAATAGTCCTGAATTGAATGTACAGCCAAAACGAGCACGTTTTGAGGGTGCATAGAGCCATAACTAGGATAGTCACAGTGATGTACTTTACATGCCCTGTTTCTGTTGATCTAGATCTACAATTTGAGACTACTTTCGTAAAGACCGGAGCTTTTTGAAGCATTTCATAGATCCCCAGACAATTTAGACAAATAGTCCTGAATTGAATGTACAGCCAAAACGAGCACGTTTTGAGGGTGCATAGAGCCATAACTAGGATAGTCACAGTGATGTACTTTACATGCCCTGTTTCTGTTGATCTAGATCTACAATTTGAGACTACTTTCATAAAGACCGGAGCTTTTGAAGCATTTCATAGATCCCCAGACAATTTAGACAAATAGTCCTGAATTGAATGTACAGCCAAAACGAGCACGTTTTGAGGGTGCATAGAGCCATAACTAGGATAGTCACAGTGATGTACTTTACATGCCCTGTTTCTGTTGATCTAGATCTACAATTTGAGACTACTTTTAAAGACTGGAGCTTTTTGAAGATTTCATAGATCCCCAGACAATTTTTCCTGAATTGAATGAAGCACGTTTTTGCATAGAGATAACTAGGATAGTCACAGTGATGACAATGCCCTGTTTCTGTTGATTAGATCTAAATAGACTACCTAAAGAAGCTTTTGAATAGATCCCCAGACAGACAAATAGTCCAGAAAACGTACAGCACGAGCCAGTTTTGAGGGTGCATAGAGCCATAACTAGGATAGTCACAGTGATGTACTTTACATGCCCTGTTTCTGTTGATCTAGATCTACAATTTGAGACTACTTTCATAAAGACGGAGCTTTTGAAGCATTTCATAGATCCCCAGACAATTTAGACAAATAGTCCTGAATTGAATGTACAGCCAAAACGAGCACGTTTTGAGGGTGCATAGAG
Source organism: Oncorhynchus nerka (assembly GCF_034236695.1). Taxonomy (NCBI): domain Eukaryota; kingdom Metazoa; phylum Chordata; class Actinopteri; order Salmoniformes; family Salmonidae; genus Oncorhynchus; species Oncorhynchus nerka. The sequence continues at coordinate 64,647,485 of NC_088404.1, forward strand.
CCATAACTAGGATAGTCACAGTGATGTACTTTACATGCCCTGTTTCTGTTGATCTAGATCTACAATTTGAGACTACTTTCGTAAAGACTGGAGCTTTTGAAGCATTTCATAGATCCCCAGACAATTTAGACAAATAGTCCTGAATTGAATGTACAGCCAAAACGAGCACGTTTTGAGGGTGCATAGAGCCATAACTAGGATAGTCACAGTGATGTACTTTACATGCCCTGTTTCTGTTGATCTAGATCTACAATTTGAGACTACTTTCGTAAAGACTGGAGCTTTTGAAGCATTTCATAGATCCCCAGACAATTTAGACAAATAGTCCTGAATTGAATGTACAGCCAAAACGAGCACGTTTTGAGGGTGCATAGAGCCATAACTAGGATAGTCACAGTGATGTACTTTACATGCCCTGTTTCTGTTGATCTAGATCTACAATTTGAGACTACTTTCGTAAAGACTGGAGCTTTTGAAGCATTTCATAGATCCCCAGACAATTTAGACAAATAGTCCTGAATTGAATGTACAGCCAAAACGAGCACAGTTTTGAGGGTGCATAGAGCCATAACTAGGATAGTCACAGTGATGTACTTTACATGCCCTGTTTCTGTTGATCTAGATCTACAATTTGAGACTACTTTCGTAAAGACCGGAGCTTTTGAAGCATTTCATAGATCCCCAGACAATTTAGACAAATAGTCCTGAATTGAATGTACAGCCAAAACGAGCACGTTTTGAGGGTGCATAGAGCCATAACTAGGATAGTCACAGTGATGTACTTTACATGCCCTGTTTCTGTTGATCTAGATCTACAATTTGAGACTACTTTCGTAAAGACTGGAGCTTTTGAAGCATTTCATAGATCCCCAGACAATTTAGACAAATAGTCCAGAATTGAATGTACAGACAAAACGAGCCAGTTTTGAGGGTGCATAGAGCCATAACTAGGATAGTCACAGTGATGTACTTTACATGCCCTGTTTCTGTTGATCTAGATCTACAATTTGAGACTACTTTCGTAAAGACTGGAGCTTTTGGGAAGCATTGCATAGATCCCCAGACAATTTAGACAAATAGTCCAGAATTGAACGTACAGACAAAACGAGCCAGTTTTGAGGGTGCATAGAGCCATAACTAGGATAGTCACAGTGATGTACTTTACATGCCCTGTTTCTGTTGATCTAGATCTACAATTTGAGACTACTTTCGTAAAGACTGGAGCTTTTTGAAGCATTTCATAGATCCCCAGACAATTTAGACAAATAGTCCTGAATTGAATGTACAGCCAAAACGAGCACGTTTTGAGGGTGCATAGAGCCATAACTAGGATAGTCACAGTGATGTACTTTACATGCCCTGTTTCTGTTGATCTAGATCTACAATTTGAGACTACTTTCGTAAAGACTGGAGCTTTTGGGAAGCATTTCATAGATCCCCAGACAATTTAGACAAATAGTCCTGAATTGAATGTACAGCCAAAACGAGCACGTTTTGAGGGTGCATAGAGCCATAACTAGGATAGTCACAGTGATGTACTTTACATGCCCTGTTTCTGTTGATCTAGATCTACAATTTGAGACTACTTTCGTAAAGACCGGAGCTTTTTGAAGCATTTCATAGATCCCCAGACAATTTAGACAAATAGTCCTGAATTGAATGTACAGCCAAAACGAGCACGTTTTGAGGGTGCATAGAGCCATAACTAGGATAGTCACAGTGATGTACTTTACATGCCCTGTTTCTGTTGATCTAGATCTACAATTTGAGACTACTTTCGTAAAGACTGGAGCTTTTGGGAAGCATTTCATAGATCCCCAGACAATTTAGACAAATAGTCCTGAATTGAATGTACAGCCAAAACGAGCCAGTTTTGAGGGTGCATAGAGCCATAACTAGGATAGTCACAGTGATGTACTTTACATGCCCTGTTTCTGTTGATCTAGATCTACAATTTGAGACTACTTTCATAAAGACTGGAGCTTTTTGAAGCATTTCATAGATCCCCAGACAATTTAGACAAATAGTCCTGAATTGAATGTACAGCCAAAACGAGCACGTTTTGAGGGTGCATAGAGCCATAACTAGGATAGTCACAGTGATGTACTTTACATGCCCTGTTTCTGTTGATCTAGATCTACAATTTGAGACTACTTTCGTAAAGACTGGAGCTTTTTGAAGCATTTCATAGATCCCCAGACAATTTAGACAAATAGTCCAGAATTGAATGTACAGCCAAAACGAGCCAGTTTTGAGGGTGCATAGAGCCATAACTAGGATAGTCACAGTGATGTACTTTACATGCCCTGTTTCTGTTGATCTAGATCTACAATTTGAGACTACTTTCGTAAAGACCGGAGCTTTTGAAGCATTTCATAGATCCCCAGACAATTTAGACAAATAGTCCTGAATTGAATGTACAGCCAAAACGAGCACGTTTTGAGGGTGCATAGAGCCATAACTAGGATAGTCACAGTGATGTACTTTACATGCCCTGTTTCTGTTGATCTAGATCTACAATTTGAGACTACTTTTCGTAAAGACTGGAGCTTTTTGAAGCATTTCATAGATCCCCAGACAATTTAGACAAATAGTCCTGAATTGAATGTACAGCCAAAACGAGCACGTTTTGAGGGTGCATAGAGCCATAACTAGGATAGTCACAGTGATGTACTTTACATGCCCTGTTTCTGTTGATCTAGATCTACAATTTGAGACTACTTTCGTAAAGACTGGAGCTTTTTGAAGCATTTCATAGATCCCCAGACAATTTAGACAAATAGTCCTGAATTGAATGTACAGCCAAAACGAGCACGTTTTGAGGGTGCATAGAGCCATAACTAGGATAGTCACAGTGATGTACTTTACATGCCCTGTTTCTGTTGATCTAGATCTACAATTTGAGACTACTTTCATAAAGACCGGAGCTTTTGAAGCATTTCATAGATCCCCAGACAATTTAGACAAATAGTCCTGAATTGAATGTACAGCCAAAACGAGCACGTTTTGAGGGTGCATAGAGCCATAACTAGGATAGTCACAGTGATGTACTTTACATGCCCTGTTTCTGTTGATCTAGATCTACAATTTGAGACTACTTTCGTAAAGACTGGAGCTTTTTGAAGCATTTCATAGATCCCCAGACAATTTAGACAAATAGTCCTGAATTGAATGTACAGCCAAAACGAGCACGTTTTGAGGGTGCATAGAGCCATAACTAGGATAGTCACAGTGATGTACTTTACATGCCCTGTTTCTGTTGATCTAGATCTACAATTTGAGACTACTTTCGTAAAGACTGGAGCTTTTTGAAGCATTTCATAGATCCCCAGACAATTTAGACAAATAGTCCAGAATTGAATGTACAGCCAAAACGAGCCAGTTTTGAGGGTGCATAGAGCCATAACTAGGATAGTCACAGTGATGTACTTTACATGCCCTGTTTCTGTTGATCTAGATCTACAATTTGAGACTACTTTCGTAAAGACCGGAGCTTTTGAAGCATTTCATAGATCCCCAGACAATTTAGACAAATAGTCCTGAATTGAATGTACAGCCAAAACGAGCACGTTTTGAGGGTGCATAGAGCCATAACTAGGATAGTCACAGTGATGTACTTTACATGCCCTGTTTCTGTTGATCTAGATCTACAATTTGAGACTACTTTCGTAAAGACTGGAGCTTTTTGAAGCATTTCATAGATCCCCAGACAATTTAGACAAATAGTCCTGAATTGAATGTACAGCCAAAACGAGCACGTTTTGAGGGTGCATAGAGCCATAACTAGGATAGTCACAGTGATGTACTTTACATGCCCTGTTTCTGTTGATCTAGATCTACAATTTGAGACTACTTTCGTAAAGACCGGAGCTTTTTGAAGCATTTCATAGATCCCCAGACAATTTAGACAAATAGTCCTGAATTGAATGTACAGCCAAAACGAGCACGTTTTGAGGGTGCATAGAGCCATAACTAGGATAGTCACAGTGATGTACTTTACATGCCCTGTTTCTGTTGATCTAGATCTACAATTTGAGACTACTTTCGTAAAGACTGGAGCTTTTTGAAGCATTTCATAGATCCCCAGACAATTTAGACAAATAGTCCAGAATTGAACGTACAGCCAAAACGAGCACAGTTTTGAGGGTGCATAGAGCCATAACTAGGATAGTCACAGTGATGTACTTTACATGCCCTGTTTCTGTTGATCTAGATCTACAATTTGAGACTACTTTCATAAAGACCGGAGCTTTTGAAGCATTTCATAGATCCCCAGACAATTTAGACAAATAGTCCTGAATTGAATGTACAGCCAAAACGAGCACGTTTTGAGGGTGCATAGAGCCATAACTAGGATAGTCACAGTGATGTACTTTACATGCCCTGTTTCTGTTGATCTAGATCTACAATTTGAGACTACTTTCATAAAGACCGGAGCTTTTGAAGCATTTCATAGATCCCCAGACAATTTAGACAAATAGTCCTGAATTGAATGTACAGCCAAAACGAGCACGTTTTGAGGGTGCATAGAGCCATAACTAGGATAGTCACAGTGATGTACTTTACATGCCCTGTTTCTGTTGATCTAGATCTACAATTTGAGACTACTTTCGTAAAGACTGGAGCTTTTTGAAGCATTTTAGATCCCCAGACAATTTAGACAAATAGTCCTGAATTGAATGTACAGCACGAGCATGTTTTGAGGGTGCATAGAGCCATAACTAGGATAGTCACAGTGATGTACTTTACATGCCCTGTTTCTGTTGATCTAGATCTACAATTTGAGACTACTTTCATAAAGACCGGAGCTTTTGAAGCATTTCATAGATCCCCAGACAATTTAGACAAATAGTCCTGAATTGAATGTACAGCCAAAACGAGCACGTTTTGAGGGTGCATAGAGCCATAACTAGGATAGTCACAGTGATGTACTTTACATGCCCTGTTTCTGTTGATCTAGATCTACAATTTGAGACTACTTTCGTAAAGACTGGAGCTTTTTGAAGCATTTCATAGATCCCCAGACAATTTAGACAAATAGTCCAGAATTGAACGTACAGCCAAAACGAGCCAGTTTTGAGGGTGCATAGAGCCATAACTAGGATAGTCACAGTGATGTACTTTACATGCCCTGTTTCTGTTGATCTAGATCTACAATTTGAGACTACTTTCGTAAAGACCGGAGCTTTTTGAAGCATTTCATAGATCCCCAGACAATTTAGACAAATAGTCCTGAATTGAATGTACAGCCAAAACGAGCCAGTTTTGAGGGTGCATAGAGCCATAACTAGGATAGTCACAGTGATGTACTTTACATGCCCTGTTTCTGTTGATCTAGATCTACAATTTGAGACTACTTTCGTAAAGACCGGAGCTTTTGAAGCATTTCATAGATCCCCAGACAATTTAGACAAATAGTCCTGAATTGAATGTACAGCCAAAACGAGCACGTTTTGAGGGTGCATAGAGCCATAACTAGGATAGTCACAGTGATGTACTTTACATGCCCTGTTTCTGTTGATCTAGATCTACAATTTGAGACTACTTTCATAAAGACCGGAGCTTTTTGAAGCATTTCATAGATCCCCAGACAATTTAGACAAATAGTCCTGAATTGAATGTACAGCCAAAACGAGCACGTTTTGAGGGTGCATAGAGCCATAACTAGGATAGTCACAGTGATGTACTTTACATGCCCTGTTTCTGTTGATCTAGATCTACAATTTGAGACTACTTTCGTAAAGACTGGAGCTTTTTGAAGCATTTCATAGATCCCCAGACAATTTAGACAAATAGTCCTGAATTGAATGTACAGCCAAAACGAGCACGTTTTGAGGGTGCATAGAGCCATAACTAGGATAGTCACAGTGATGTACTTTACATGCCCTGTTTCTGTTGATCTAGATCTACAATTTGAGACTACTTTCATAAAGACCGGAGCTTTTTGAAGCATTTCATAGATCCCCAGACAATTTAGACAAATAGTCCTGAATTGAATGTACAGCCAAAACGAGCCAGTTTTGAGGGTGCATAGAGCCATAACTAGGATAGTCACAGTGATGTACTTTACATGCCCTGTTTCTGTTGATCTAGATCTACAATTTGAGACTACTTTCGTAAAGACTGGAGCTTTTGGGAAGCATTTCATAGATCCCCAGACAATTTAGACAAATAGTCCTGAATTGAATGTACAGCCAAAACGAGCACGTTTTGAGGGTGCATAGAGCCATAACTAGGATAGTCACAGTGATGTACTTTACATGCCCTGTTTCTGTTGATCTAGATCTACAATTTGAGACTACTTTCATAAAGACCGGAGCTTTTGAAGCATTTCATAGATCCCCAGACAATTTAGACAAATAGTCCTGAATTGAATGTACAGCCAAAACGAGCACGTTTTGAGGGTGCATAGAGCCATAACTAGGATAGTCACAGTGATGTACTTTACATGCCCTGTTTCTGTTGATCTAGATCTACAATTTGAGACTACTTTCGTAAAGACTGGAGCTTTTTGAAGCATTTCATAGATCCCCAGACAATTTAGACAAATAGTCCAGAATTGAATGTACAGCCAAAACGAGCCAGTTTTGAGGGTGCATAGAGCCATAACTAGGATAGTCACAGTGATGTACTTTACATGCCCTGTTTCTGTTGATCTAGATCTACAATTTGAGACTACTTTCGTAAAGACCGGAGCTTTTTGAAGCATTTCATAGATCCCCAGACAATTTAGACAAATAGTCCTGAATTGAATGTACAGCCAAAACGAGCACGTTTTGAGGGTGCATAGAGCCATAACTAGGATAGTCACAGTGATGTACTTTACATGCCCTGTTTCTGTTGATCTAGATCTACAATTTGAGACTACTTTCATAAAGACCGGAGCTTTTTGAAGCATTTCATAGATCCCCAGACAATTTAGACAAATAGTCCTGAATTGAATGTACAGCCAAAACGAGCACGTTTTGAGGGTGCATAGAGCCATAACTAGGATAGTCACAGTGATGTACTTTACATGCCCTGTTTCTGTTGATCTAGATCTACAATTTGAGACTACTTTCGTAAAGACTGGAGCTTTTGAAGCATTTCATAGATCCCCAGACAATTTAGACAAATAGTCCTGAATTGAATTACAGCCAAAACGAGCACGTTTTGAGGGTGCATAGAGCCATAACTAGGATAGTCACAGTGATGTACTTTACATGCCCTGTTTCTGTTGATCTAGATCTACAATTTGAGACTACTTTCATAAAGACCGGAGCTTTTGAAGCATTTCATAGATCCCCAGACAATTTAGACAAATAGTCCTGAATTGAATGTACAGCCAAAACGAGCACGTTTTGAGGGTGCATAGAGCCATAACTAGGATAGTCACAGTGATGTACTTTACATGCCCTGTTTCTGTTGATCTAGATCTACAATTTGAGACTACTTTCGTAAAGACTGGAGCTTTTTGAAGCATTTCATAGATCCCCAGACAATTTAGACAAATAGTCCAGAATTGAATGTACAGCCAAAACGAGCCAGTTTTGAGGGTGCATAGAGCCATAACTAGGATAGTCACAGTGATGTACTTTACATGCCCTGTTTCTGTTGATCTAGATCTACAATTTGAGACTACTTTCGTAAAGACTGGAGCTTTTTGAAGCATTTCATAGATCCCCAGACAATTTAGACAAATAGTCCAGAATTGAACGTACAGCCAAAACGAGCCAGTTTTGAGGGTGCATAGAGCCATAACTAGGATAGTCACAGTGATGTACTTTACATGCCCTGTTTCTGTTGATCTAGATCTACAATTTGAGACTACTTTCATAAAGACCGGAGCTTTTTGAAGCATTTCATAGATCCCCAGACAATTTAGACAAATAGTCCTGAATTGAATGTACAGCCAAAACGAGCACGTTTTGAGGGTGCATAGAGCCATAACTAGGATAGTCACAGTGATGTACTTTACATGCCCTGTTTCTGTTGATCTAGATCTACAATTTGAGACTACTTTCGTAAAGACTGGAGCTTTTTGAAGCATTTCATAGATCCCCAGACAATTTAGACAAATAGTCCTGAATTGAATGTACAGCCAAAACGAGCACGTTTTGAGGGTGCATAGAGCCATAACTAGGATAGTCACAGTGATGTACTTTACATGCCCTGTTTCTGTTGATCTAGATCTACAATTTGAGACTACTTTCGTAAAGACCGGAGCTTTTTGAAGCATTTCATAGATCCCCAGACAATTTAGACAAATAGTCCTGAATTGAATGTACAGCCAAAACGAGCACGTTTTGAGGGTGCATAGAGCCATAACTAGGATAGTCACAGTGATGTACTTTACATGCCCTGTTTCTGTTGATCTAGATCTACAATTTGAGACTACTTTCATAAAGACCGGAGCTTTTTGAAGCATTTCATAGATCCCCAGACAATTTAGACAAATAGTCCTGAATTGAATGTACAGCCAAAACGAGCCAGTTTTGAGGGTGCATAGAGCCATAACTAGGATAGTCACAGTGATGTACTTTACATGCCCTGTTTCTGTTGATCTAGATCTACAATTTGAGACTACTTTCGTAAAGACTGGAGCTTTTTGAAGCATTTCATAGATCCCCAGACAATTTAGACAAATAGTCCTGAATTGAATGTACAGCCAAAACGAGCACGTTTTGAGGGTGCATAGAGCCATAACTAGGATAGTCACAGTGATGTACTTTACATGCCCTGTTTCTGTTGATCTAGATCTACAATTTGAGACTACTTTCGTAAAGACTGGAGCTTTTTGAAGCATTTCATAGATCCCCAGACAATTTAGACAAATAGTCCTGAATTGAATGTACAGCCAAAACGAGCACGTTTTGAGGGTGCATAGAGCCATAACTAGGATAGTCACAGTGATGTACTTTACATGCCCTGTTTCTGTTGATCTAGATCTACAATTTGAGACTACTTTCGTAAAGACTGGAGCTTTTGAAGCATTTCATAGATCCCCAGACAATTTAGACAAATAGTCCTGAATTGAATGTACAGCCAAAACGAGCACGTTTTGAGGGTGCATAGAGCCATAACTAGGATAGTCACAGTGATGTACTTTACATGCCCTGTTTCTGTTGATCTAGATCTACAATTTGAGACTACTTTCATAAAGACCGGAGCTTTTTGAAGCATTTCATAGATCCCCAGACAATTTAGACAAATAGTCCAGAATTGAATGTACAGCCAAAACGAGCACGTTTTGAGGGTGCATAGAGCCATAACTAGGATAGTCACAGTGATGTACTTTACATGCCCTGTTTCTGTTGATCTAGATCTACAATTTGAGACTACTTTCGTAAAGACCTGGAGCTTTTGAAGCATTTCATAGATCCCCAGACAATTTAGACAAATAGTCCTGAATTGAATGTACAGCCAAAACGAGCACGTTTTGAGGGTGCATAGAGCCATAACTAGGATAGTCACAGTGATGTACTTTACATGCCCTGTTTCTGTTGATCTAGATCTACAATTTGAGACTACTTTCATAAAGACCGGAGCTTTTTGAAGCATTTCATAGATCCCCAGACAATTTAGACAAATAGTCCAGAATTGAACGTACAGCCAAAACGAGCCAGTTTTGAGGGTGCATAGAGCCATAACTAGGATAGTCACAGTGATGTACTTTACATGCCCTGTTTCTGTTGATCTAGATCTACAATTTGAGACTACTTTCATAAAGACCGGAGCTTTTGAAGCATTTCATAGATCCCCAGACAATTTAGACAAATAGTCCTGAATTGAATGTACAGCCAAAACGAGCACGTTTTGAGGGTGCATAGAGCCATAACTAGGATAGTCACAGTGATGTACTTTACATGCCCTGTTTCTGTTGATCTAGATCTACAATTTGAGACTACTTTCATAAAGACCGGAGCTTTTTGAAGCATTTCTTAGATCCCCAGACAATTTAGACAAATATTCCTGAATTGAATGTACAGCCAAAACGAGCACGTTTTGAGGGTGCATAGAGCCATAACTAGGATAGTCACAGTGATGTACTTTACATGCCCTGTTTCTGTTGATCTAGATCTACAATTTGAGACTACTTTCGTAAAGACCGGAGCTTTTTGAAGCATTTCATAGATCCCCAGACAATTTAGACAAATAGTCCAGAATTGAACGTACAGCCAAAACGAGCCAGTTTTGAGGGTGCATAGAGCCATAACTAGGATAGTCACAGTGATGTACTTTACATGCCCTGTTTCTGTTGATCTAGATCTACAATTTGAGACTACTTTCATAAAGACCGGAGCTTTTTGAAGCATTTCATAGATCCCCAGACAATTTAGACAAATAGTCCTGAATTGAATGTACAGCCAAAACGAGCACGTTTTGAGGGTGCATAGAGCCATAACTAGGATAGTCACAGTGATGTACTTTACATGCCCTGTTTCTGTTGATCTAGATCTACAATTTGAGACTACTTTCGTAAAGACTGGAGCTTTTTGAAGCATTTCATAGATCCCCAGACAATTTAGACAAATAGTCCTGAATTGAATGTACAGCCAAAACGAGCACGTTTTGAGGGTGCATAGAGCCATAACTAGGATAGTCACAGTGATGTACTTTACATGCCCTGTTTCTGTTGATCTAGATCTACAATTTGAGACTACTTTCATAAAGACCGGAGCTTTTGAAGCATTTCATAGATCCCCAGACAATTTAGACAAATAGTCCTGAATTGAATGTACAGCCAAAACGAGCACGTTTTGAGGGTGCATAGAGCCATAACTAGGATAGTCACAGTGATGTACTTTACATGCCCTGTTTCTGTTGATCTAGATCTACAATTTGAGACTACTTTCGTAAAGACTGGAGCTTTTTGAAGCATTTCATAGATCCCCAGACAATTTAGACAAATAGTCCAGAATTGAATGTACAGCCAAAACGAGCACGTTTTGAGGGTGCATAGAGCCATAACTAGGATAGTCACAGTGATGTACTTTACATGCCCTGTTTCTGTTGATCTAGATCTACAATTTGAGACTACTTTCGTAAAGACTGGAGCTTTTTGAAGCATTTCATAGATCCCCAGACAATTTAGACAAATAGTCCTGAATTGAATGTACAGCCAAAACGAGCCAGTTTTGAGGGTGCATAGAGCCATAACTAGGATAGTCACAGTGATGTACTTTACATGCCCTGTTTCTGTTGATCTAGATCTACAATTTGAGACTATTTTTGTAAAGACCGGAGCTTTTGGGAAGCATTTCATAGATCCCCAGACAATTTAGACAAATAGTCCTGAATTGAATGTACAGCCAAAACGAGCACGTTTTGAGGGTGCATAGAGCCATAACTAGGATAGTCACAGTGACGTACTTTACATGCCCTGTTTCTGTTGATCTAGATCTACAATTTGAGACTACTTTCATAAAGACTGGAGCTTTTTGAAGCATTTCATAGATCCCCAGACAATTTAGACAAATAGTCCTGAATTGAATGTACAGCCAAAACGAGCACGTTTTGAGGGTGCATAGAGCCATAACTAGGATAGTCACAGTGATGTACTTTACATGCCCTGTTTCTGTTGATCTAGATCTACAATTTGAGACTACTTTCGTAAAGACTGGAGCTTTTTGAAGCATTTCATAGATCCCCAGACAATTTAGACAAATAGTCCTGAATTGAATGTACAGCCAAAACGAGCACGTTTTGAGGGTGCATAGAGCCATAACTAGGATAGTCACAGTGATGTACTTTACATGCCCTGTTTCTGTTGATCTAGATCTACAATTTGAGACTACTTTCATAAAGACCGGAGCTTTTTGAAGCATTTCATAGATCCCCAGACAATTTAGACAAATAGTCCTGAATTGAATGTACAGCCAAAACGAGCCAGTTTTGAGGGTGCATAGAGCCATAACTAGGATAGTCACAGTGATGTACTTTACATGCCCTGTTTCTGTTGATCTAGATCTACAATTTGAGACTACTTTCGTAAAGACCGGAGCTTTTTGAAGCATTTCATAGATCCCCAGACAATTTAGACAAATAGTCCTGAATTGAATGTACAGCCAAAACGAGCACGTTTTGAGGGTGCATAGAGCCATAACTAGGATAGTCACAGTGATGTACTTTACATGCCCTGTTTCTGTTGATCTAGATCTACAATTTGAGACTACTTTCGTAAAGACTGGAGCTTTTGGGAAGCATTTCATAGATCCCCAGACAATTTAGACAAATAGTCCAGAATTGAATGTACAGCCAAAACGAGCACGTTTTGAGGGTGCATAGAGCCATAACTAGGATAGTCACAGTGATGTACTTTACATGCCCTGTTTCTGTTGATCTAGATCTACAATTTGAGACTACTTTCATAAAGACCGGAGCTTTTGAAGCATTTCATAGATCCCCAGACAATTTAGACAAATAGTCCTGAATTGAATGTACAGCCAAAACGAGCACGTTTTGAGGGTGCATAGAGCCATAACTAGGATAGTCACAGTGATGTACTTTACATGCCCTGTTTCTGTTGATCTAGATCTACAATTTGAGACTACTTTCATAAAGACTGGAGCTTTTGAAGCATTTCATAGATCCCCAGACAATTTAGACAAATAGTCCAGAATTGAACGTACAGCCAAAACGAGCACGTTTTGAGGGTGCATAGAGCCATAACTAGGATAGTCACAGTGATGTACTTTACATGCCCTGTTTCTGTTGATCTAGATCTACAATTTGAGACTACTTTCGTAAAGACCGGAGCTTTTGAAGCATTTCATAGATCCCCAGACAATTTAGACAAATAGTCCTGAATTGAATGTACAGCCAAAACGAGCACGTTTTGAGGGTGCATAGAGCCATAACTAGGATAGTCACAGTGATGTACTTTACATGCCCTGTTTCTGTTGATCTAGATCTACAATTTGAGACTACTTTCATAAAGACCGGAGCTTTTTGAAGCATTTCATAGATCCCCAGACAATTTAGACAAATAGTCCTGAATTGAATGTACAGCCAAAACGAGCACGTTTTGAGGGTGCATAGAGCCATAACTAGGATAGTCACAGTGATGTACTTTACATGCCCTGTTTCTGTTGATCTAGATCTACAATTTGAGACTACTTTCATAAAGACCGGAGCTTTTTGAAGCATTTCATAGATCCCCAGACAATTTAGACAAATAGTCCTGAATTGAATGTACAGCCAAAACGAGCACGTTTTGAGGGTGCATAGAGCCATAACTAGGATAGTCACAGTGATGTACTTTACATGCCCTGTTTCTGTTGATCTAGATCTACAATTTGAGACTACTTTCGTAAAGACCGGAGCTTTTTGAAGCATTTCATAGATCCCCAGACAATTTAGACAAATAGTCCTGAATTGAATGTACAGCCAAAACGAGCACGTTTTGAGGGTGCATAGAGCCATAACTAGGATAGTCACAGTGATGTACTTTACATGCCCTGTTTCTGTTGATCTAGATCTACAATTTGAGACTACTTTCGTAAAGACTGGAGCTTTTTGAAGCATTTCATAGATCCCCAGACAATTTAGACAAATAGTCCAGAATTGAATGTACAGCCAAAACGAGCACGTTTTGAGGGTGCATAGAGCCATAACTAGGATAGTCACAGTGATGTACTTTACATGCCCTGTTTCTGTTGATCTAGATCTACAATTTGAGACTACTTTCATAAAGACCGGAGCTTTTGAAGCATTTCATAGATCCCCAGACAATTTAGACAAATAGTCCTGAATTGAATGTACAGCCAAAACGAGCACGTTTTGAGGGTGCATAGAGCCATAACTAGGATAGTCACAGTGATGTACTTTACATGCCCTGTTTCTGTTGATCTAGATCTACAATTTGAGACTACTTTCGTAAAGACCGGAGCTTTTGAAGCATTTCATAGATCCCCAGACAATTTAGACAAATAGTCCTGAATTGAATGTACAGCCAAAACGAGCACGTTTTGAGGGTGCATAGAGCCATAACTAGGATAGTCACAGTGATGTACTTTACATGCCCTGTTTCTGTTGATCTAGATCTACAATTTGAGACTACTTTCATAAAGACCGGAGCTTTTTGAAGCATTTCATAGATCCCCAGACAATTTAGACAAATAGTCCTGAATTGAACGTACAGCCAAAACGAGCACGTTTTGAGGGTGCATAGAGCCATAACTAGGATAGTCACAGTGATGTACTTTACATGCCCTGTTTCTGTTGATCTAGATCTACAATTTGAGACTACTTTCATAAAGACTGGAGCTTTTTGAAGCATTTCATAGATCCCCAGACAATTTAGACAAATAGTCAGAATTGAATGTACAGCACGCACGTTTTGAGGGTGCATAGAGCCATAACTAGGATAGTCACAGTGATGTACTTTACATGCCCTGTTTCTGTTGATCTAGATCTACAATTTGAGACTACTTTCATAAAGACTGGAGCTTTTGAAGCATTTCATAGATCCCCAGACAATTTAGACAAATAGTCCTGAATTGAATGTACAGCCAAAACGAGCACGTTTTGAGGGTGCATAGAGCCATAACTAGGATAGTCACAGTGATGTACTTTACATGCCCTGTTTCTGTTGATCTAGATCTACAATTTGAGACTACTTTCGTAAAGACTGGAGCTTTTGAAGCATTTCATAGATCCCCAGACAATTTAGACAAATAGTCCAGAATTGAACGTACAGCCAAAACGAGCCAGTTTTGAGGGTGCATAGAGCCATAACTAGGATAGTCACAGTGATGTACTTTACATGCCCTGTTTCTGTTGATCTAGATCTACAATTTGAGACTACTTTCGTAAAGACTGGAGCTTTTTGAAGCATTTCATAGATCCCCAGACAATTTAGACAAATAGTCCAGAATTGAATGTACAGCCAAAACGAGCCAGTTTTGAGGGTGCATAGAGCCATAACTAGGATAGTCACAGTGATGTACTTTACATGCCCTGTTTCTGTTGATCTAGATCTACAATTTGAGACTACTTTCGTAAAGACCGGAGCTTTTTGAAGCATTTCATAGATCCCCAGACAATTTAGACAAATAGTCCTGAATTGAATGTACAGCCAAAACGAGCACGTTTTGAGGGTGCATAGAGCCATAACTAGGATAGTCACAGTGATGTACTTTACATGCCCTGTTTCTGTTGATCTAGATCTACAATTTGAGACTACTTTCGTAAAGACCGGAGCTTTTGGGAAGCATTTCATAGATCCCCAGACAATTTAGACAAATAGTCCTGAATTGAATGTACAGCCAAAACGAGCACGTTTTGAGGGTGCATAGAGCCATAACTAGGATAGTCACAGTGATGTACTTTACATGCCCTGTTTCTGTTGATCTAGATCTACAATTTGAGACTACTTTCAAATAGTCCTGAAAAGACCGGAGCCAGTTTTTGAAGCATTTCATAGATCCCCAGACAATTTAGACAAATAGTCCAGAATTGAATTTCATAGTCCCCAGACAGCCAAAAGTCCTGAATTGAAGAGCACGTTTTGAGGGTGCATAGAGCCATAACTAGGATAGTCACAGTGATGTACTTTACATGCCCTGTTTCTGTTGATCTAGATCTACAATTTGAGACTACTTTCATAAAGACCGGAGCTTTTTTGAAGCATTTCATAGATCCCCAGACAATTTAGACAAATAGTCCTGAATTGAATGTACAGCCAAAACGAGCACGTTTTGAGGGTGCATAGAGCCATAACTAGGATAGTCACAGTGATGTACTTTACATGCCCTGTTTCTGTTGATCTAGATCTACAATTTGAGACTACTTTCGTAAAGACTAGCTTTTGAAGCATTTCATAGATCCCCAGACAATTTAGACAAATAGTCCTGAAAGTACAGCCAAAACGAGCAGTTTTTGCATAGAGCCATAACTAGGATAGTCACAGTGATGTACTTTACATGCCCTGTTTCTGTTGATCTAGACAATTTGAGACTACGTAAAGATAGTTTTGAAGCATTTCATAGATCCCCAGACAATTTAGACAAATAGTCCTGAATTGAATGTACAGCCAAAACGAGTTTTGAGGGTGCATAGAGCCATAACTAGGATAGTCACAGTGATGTACTTTACATGCCCTGTTTCTGTTGATCTAGATCTACAATTTGAGACTACTTTCATAAAGACCGGAGCTTTTGAAGCATTTCATAGATCCCCAGACAATTTAGACAAATAGTCCTGAATTGAATGTACAGCCAAAACGAGCACGTTTTGAGGGTGCATAGAGCCATAACTAGGATAGTCACAGTGATGTACTTTACATGCCCTGTTTCTGTTGATCTAGATCTACAATTTGAGACTACTTTCGTAAAGACTGGAGCTTTTTGAAGCATTTCATAGATCCCCAGACAATTTAGACAAATAGTCCAGAATTGAATGTACAGCCAAAACGAGCACGTTTTGAGGGTGCATAGAGCCATAACTAGGATAGTCACAGTGATGTACTTTACATGCCCTGTTTCTGTTGATCTAGATCTACAATTTGAGACTACTTTCGTAAAGACCGGAGCTTTTGAAGCATTTCATAGATCCCCAGACAATTTAGACAAATAGTCCTGAATTGAATGTACAGCCAAAACGAGCACGTTTTGAGGGTGCATAGAGCCATAACTAGGATAGTCACAGTGATGTACTTTACATGCCCTGTTTCTGTTGATCTAGATCTACAATTTGAGACTACTTTCATAAAGACCGGAGCTTTTGAAGCATTTCATAGATCCCCAGACAATTTAGACAAATAGTCCAGAATTGAACGTACAGCCAAAACGAGCACGTTTTGAGGGTGCATAGAGCCATAACTAGGATAGTCACAGTGATGTACTTTACATGCCCTGTTTCTGTTGATCTAGATCTACAATTTGAGACTACTTTCGTAAAGACTGGAGCTTTTGAAGCATTTCATAGATCCCCAGACAATTTAGACAAATAGTCCTGAATTGAATGTACAGCCAAAACGAGCACGTTTTGAGGGTGCATAGAGCCATAACTAGGATAGTCACAGTGATGTACTTTACATGCCCTGTTTCTGTTGATCTAGATCTACAATTTGAGACTACTTTCATAAAGACCGGAGCTTTTTGAAGCATTTCATAGATCCCCAGACAATTTAGACAAATAGTCCTGAATTGAATGTACAGCCAAAACGAGCACGTTTTGAGGGTGCATAGAGCCATAACTAGGATAGTCACAGTGATGTACTTTACATGCCCTGTTTCTGTTGATCTAGATCTACAATTTGAGACTACTTTCGTAAAGACTGGAGCTTTTGAAGCATTTCATAGATCCCCAGACAATTTAGACAAATAGTCCAGAATTGAATGTACAGCCAAAACGAGCAGTTTTGAGGGTGCATAGAGCCATAACTAGGATAGTCACAGTGATGTACTTTACATGCCCTGTTTCTGTTGATCTAGATCTACAATTTGAGACTACTTTCGTAAAGACTGGAGCTTTTGGGAAGCATTTCATAGATCCCCAGACAATTTAGACAAATAGTCCAGAATTGAACGTACAGCCAAAACGAGCCAGTTTTGAGGGTGCATAGAGCCATAACTAGGATAGTCACAGTGATGTACTTTACATGCCCTGTTTCTGTTGATCTAGATCTACAATTTGAGACTACTTTCGTAAAGACCGGAGCTTTTTGAAGCATTTCATAGATCCCCAGACAATTTAGACAAATAGTCCTGAATTGAATGTACAGCCAAAACGAGCACGTTTTGAGGGTGCATAGAGCCATAACTAGGATAGTCACAGTGATGTACTTTACATGCCCTGTTTCTGTTGATCTAGATCTACAATTTGAGACTACTTTCATAAAGACCGGAGCTTTTTGAAGCATTTCATAGATCCCCAGACAATTTAGACAAATAGTCCAGAATTGAACGTACAGCCAAAACGAGCACGTTTTGAGGGTGCATAGAGCCATAACTAGGATAGTCACAGTGATGTACTTTACATGCCCTGTTTCTGTTGATCTAGATCTACAATTTGAGACTACTTTCGTAAAGACTGGAGCTTTTTGAAGCATTTCATAGATCCCCAGACAATTTAGACAAATAGTCCTGAATTGAATGTACAGCCAAAACGAGCACGTTTTGAGGGTGCATAGAGCCATAACTAGGATAGTCACAGTGATGTACTTTACATGCCCTGTTTCTGTTGATCTAGATCTACAATTTGAGACTACTTTCATAAAGACCGGAGCTTTTTGAAGCATTTCATAGATCCCCAGACAATTTAGACAAATAGTCCAGAATTGAACGTACAGCCAAAACGAGCACGTTTTGAGGGTGCATAGAGCCATAACTAGGATAGTCACAGTGATGTACTTTACATGCCCTGTTTCTGTTGATCTAGATCTACAATTTGAGACTACTTTCGTAAAGACTGGAGCTTTTGGGAAGCATTTCATAGATCCCCAGACAATTTAGACAAATAGTCCAGAATTGAACGTACAGCCAAAACGAGCCAGTTTTGAGGGTGCATAGAGCCATAACTAGGATAGTCACAGTGATGTACTTTACATGCCCTGTTTCTGTTGATCTAGATCTACAATTTGAGACTACTTTCATAAAGACCGGAGCTTTTTGAAGCATTTCATAGATCCCCAGACAATTTAGACAAATAGTCCTGAATTGAATGTACAGCCAAAACGAGCACGTTTTGAGGGTGCATAGAGCCATAACTAGGATAGTCACAGTGATGTACTTTACATGCCCTGTTTCTGTTGATCTAGATCTACAATTTGAGACTACTTTCATAAAGACCGGAGCTTTTGAAGCATTTCATAGATCCCCAGACAATTTAGACAAATAGTCCAGAATTGAACGTACAGCCAAAACGAGCCAGTTTTGAGGGTGCATAGAGCCATAACTAGGATAGTCACAGTGATGTACTTTACATGCCCTGTTTCTGTTGATCTAGATCTACAATTTGAGACTACTTTCATAAAGACCGGAGCTTTTTGAAGCATTTCATAGATCCCCAGACAATTTAGACAAATAGTCCTGAATTGAATGTACAGCCAAAACGAGCACGTTTTGAGGGTGCATAGAGCCATAACTAGGATAGTCACAGTGATGTACTTTACATGCCCTGTTTCTGTTGATCTAGATCTACAATTTGAGACTACTTTCATAAAGACCGGAGCTTTTTGAAGCATTTCATAGATCCCCAGACAATTTAGACAAATAGTCCTGAATTGAATGTACAGCCAAAACGAGCACGTTTTGAGGGTGCATAGAGCCATAACTAGGATAGTCACAGTGATGTACTTTACATGCCCTGTTTCTGTTGATCTAGATCTACAATTTGAGACTACTTTCGTAAAGACCGGAGCTTTTGAAGCATTTCATAGATCCCCAGACAATTTAGACAAATAGTCCTGAATTGAATGTACAGCCAAAACGAGCACGTTTTGAGGGTGCATAGAGCCATAACTAGGATAGTCACAGTGATGTACTTTACATGCCCTGTTTCTGTTGATCTAGATCTACAATTTGAGACTACTTTCGTAAAGACTGGAGCTTTTTGAAGCATTTCATAGATCCCCAGACAATTTAGACAAATAGTCCTGAATTGAATGTACAGCCAAAACGAGCACGTTTTGAGGGTGCATAGAGCCATAACTAGGATAGTCACAGTGATGTACTTTACATGCCCTGTTTCTGTTGATCTAGATCTACAATTTGAGACTACTTTCGTAAAGACCGGAGCTTTTGAAGCATTTCATAGATCCCCAGACAATTTAGACAAATAGTCCTGAATTGAATGTACAGCCAAAACGAGCACAGTTTTGAGGGTGCATAGAGCCATAACTAGGATAGTCACAGTGATGTACTTTACATGCCCTGTTTCTGTTGATCTAGATCTACAATTTGAGACTACTTTCGTAAAGACTGGAGCTTTTTGAAGCATTTCATAGATCCCCAGACAATTTAGACAAATAGTCCAGAATTGAACGTACAGCCAAAACGAGCCAGTTTTGAGGGTGCATAGAGCCATAACTAGGATAGTCACAGTGATGTACTTTACATGCCCTGTTTCTGTTGATCTAGATCTACAATTTGAGACTACTTTCATAAAGACTGGAGCTTTTGGGAAGCATTTCATAGATCCCCAGACAATTTAGACAAATAGTCCTGAATTGAATGTACAGCCAAAACGAGCACGTTTTGAGGGTGCATAGAGCCATAACTAGGATAGTCACAGTGATGTACTTTACATGCCCTGTTTCTGTTGATCTAGATCTACAATTTGAGACTACTTTCGTAAAGACCGGAGCTTTTTGAAGCATTTCATAGATCCCCAGACAATTTAGACAAATAGTCCTGAATTGAATGTACAGCCAAAACGAGCACGTTTTGAGGGTGCATAGAGCCATAACTAGGATAGTCACAGTGATGTACTTTACATGCCCTGTTTCTGTTGATCTAGATCTACAATTTGAGACTACTTTCGTAAAGACTGGAGCTTTTTGAAGCATTTCATAGATCCCCAGACAATTTAGACAAATAGTCCTGAATTGAATGTACAGCCAAAACGAGCACGTTTTGAGGGTGCATAGAGCCATAACTAGGATAGTCACAGTGATGTACTTTACATGCCCTGTTTCTGTTGATCTAGATCTACAATTTGAGACTACTTTCATAAAGACCGGAGCTTTTTGAAGCATTTCATAGATCCCCAGACAATTTAGACAAATAGTCCAGAATTGAACGTACAGCCAAAACGAGCACGTTTTGAGGGTGCATAGAGCCATAACTAGGATAGTCACAGTGATGTACTTTACATGCCCTGTTTCTGTTGATCTAGATCTACAATTTGAGACTACTTTCGTAAAGACTGGAGCTTTTGGGAAGCATTTCATAGATCCCCAGACAATTTAGACAAATAGTCCTGAATTGAAAGCACGTTTTGAGGGTGCATAGAGCCATAAATAGGATAGTCACAGTGATGTACTTTACATGCCCTGTTTCTGTTGATCTAGATCTACAATTTGAGACTACTTTCATAAAGACGGAGCTTTTTGAAGCATTTCATAGATCCCCAGACAATTTAGACAAATAGTCCTGAATTGAATGTACAGCCAAAACGAGCACGTTTTGAGGGTGCATAGAGCCATAACTAGGATAGTCACAGTGATGTACTTTACATGCCCTGTTTCTGTTGATCTAGATCTACAATTTGAGACTACTTTCGTAAAGACTGGAGCTTTTTGAAGCATTTCATAGATCCCCAGACAATTTAGACAAATAGTCCAGAATTGAACGTACAGCCAAAACGAGCCAGT
Organism: Oncorhynchus nerka; assembly: GCF_034236695.1. NCBI lineage: Eukaryota > Metazoa > Chordata > Actinopteri > Salmoniformes > Salmonidae > Oncorhynchus > Oncorhynchus nerka. Next base: position 64,668,783 of record NC_088404.1, read on the forward strand.
TTTGAGGGTGCATAGAGCCATAACTAGGATAGTCACAGTGATGTACTTTACATGCCCTGTTTCTGTTGATCTAGATCTACAATTTGAGACTACTTTCATAAAGACTGGAGCTTTTTGAAGCATTTCATAGATCCCCAGACAATTTAGACAAATAGTCCAGAATTGAACGTACAGACAAAACGAGCCAGTTTTGAGGGTGCATAGAGCCATAACTAGGATAGTCACAGTGATGTACTTTACATGCCCTGTTTCTGTTGATCTAGATCTACAATTTGAGACTACTTTCGTAAAGACCGGAGCTTTTTGAAGCATTTCATAGATCCCCAGACAATTTAGACAAATAGTCCTGAATTGAATGTACAGCCAAAACGAGCACGTTTTGAGGGTGCATAGAGCCATAACTAGGATAGTCACAGTGATGTACTTTACATGCCCTGTTTCTGTTGATCTAGATCTACAATTTGAGACTACTTTCATAAAGACCGGAGCTTTTGAAGCATTTCATAGATCCCCAGACAATTTAGACAAATAGTCCTGAATTGAACGTACAGCCAAAACGAGCACGTTTTGAGGGTGCATAGAGCCATAACTAGGATAGTCACAGTGATGTACTTTACATGCCCTGTTTCTGTTGATCTAGATCTACAATTTGAGACTACTTTCATAAAGACTGGAGCTTTTGGGAAGCATTTCATAGATCCCCAGACAATTTAGACAAATAGTCCTGAATTGAATGTACAGCCAAAACGAGCACGTTTTGAGGGTGCATAGAGCCATAACTAGGATAGTCACAGTGATGTACTTTACATGCCCTGTTTCTGTTGATCTAGATCTACAATTTGAGACTACTTTCATAAAGACCGGAGCTTTTTGAAGCATTTCATAGATCCCCAGACAATTTAGACAAATAGTCCAGAATTGAACGTACAGCCAAAACGAGCACGTTTTGAGGGTGCATAGAGCCATAACTAGGATAGTCACAGTGATGTACTTTACATGCCCTGTTTCTGTTGATCTAGATCTACAATTTGAGACTACTTTCGTAAAGACTTTTGAAGCATTTCATAGAGCAATTTAGACAAATTTGAAGCACGTTTTTGCATAGAGCCATCTAGGATAGTCACAGTGATGACAATTCTAGATCTACAATTTGAGACTACCGTAAAGAAGCTTTTTGAAGCATTTCATAGATCCCCAGACAATTTAGACAAAAGTCCTGAATTGAATGTACAGCCAAAACGAGCACGTTTTGAGGTGCATAGAGCCATAACTAGGATAGTCACAGTGATGTACTTTACATGCCCTGTTTCTGTTGATCTAGATCTACAATTTGAGACTACTTTCGTAAAGACTGGAGCTTTTTGAAGCATTTCATAGATCCCCAGACAATTTAGACAAATAGTCCTGAATTGAACGTACAGCCAAAACGAGCCAGTTTTGAGGGTGCATAGAGCCATAACTAGGATAGTCACAGTGATGTACTTTACATGCCCTGTTTCTGTTGATCTAGATCTACAATTTGAGACTACTTTCGTAAAGACCGGAGCTTTTGGGAAGCATTTCATAGATCCCCAGACAATTTAGACAAATAGTCCTGAATTGAATGTACAGCCAAAACGAGCACGTTTTGAGGGTGCATAGAGCCATAACTAGGATAGTCACAGTGATGTACTTTACATGCCCTGTTTCTGTTGATCTAGATCTACAATTTGAGACTACTTTCGTAAAGACTGGAGCTTTTTGAAGCATTTCATAGATCCCCAGACAATTTAGACAAATAGTCCAGAATTGAACGTACAGACAAAACGAGCCAGTTTTGAGGGTGCATAGAGCCATAACTAGGATAGTCACAGTGATGTACTTTACATGCCCTGTTTCTGTTGATCTAGATCTACAATTTGAGACTACTTTCATAAAGACCGGAGCTTTTTGAAGCATTTCATAGATCCCCAGACAATTTAGACAAATAGTCCTGAATTGAATGTACAGCCAAAACGAGCACGTTTTGAGGGTGCATAGAGCCATAACTAGGATAGTCACAGTGATGTACTTTACATGCCCTGTTTCTGTTGATCTAGATCTACAATTTGAGACTACTTTCGTAAAGACCGGAGCTTTTGGGAAGCATTTCATAGATCCCCAGACAATTTAGACAAATAGTCCTGAATTGAATGTACAGCCAAAACGAGCACGTTTTGAGGGTGCATAGAGCCATAACTAGGATAGTCACAGTGATGTACTTTACATGCCCTGTTTCTGTTGATCTAGATCTACAATTTGAGACTACTTTCATAAAGACTGGAGCTTTTGAAGCATTTCATAGATCCCCAGACAATTTAGACAAATAGTCCAGAATTGAATGTACAGCCAAAACTAGCACGTTTTGAGGGTGCATAGAGCCATAACTAGGATAGTCACCGTGATGTACTTTACATGCGCTGTTTCTGTTGATCTAGATCTACAATTTGAGACTACTTTCGTAAAGACCGGAGCTTTTGGGAAGCATTTCATAATCCCCAGACAATATAGACAAATAGTCCTGAATTGAACGTACAGCCAAAACGAGCCAGGTTTGAGGGTGCATAGAGCCATAACTAGGATAGTCACAGTGATGTACTTTACATGCCCTGTTTCTGTTGATCTAGATCTACAATTTGAGACTACTTTCATAAAGACTGGAGCTTTTTGAAGCATTTCATAGATCTCCAGACAATTTAGACAAATAGTCCAGAATTGAACGTACAGCCAAAACGAGCACGTTTTGAGGGTGCATAGAGCCATAACTAGGATAGTCACAGTGATGTACTTTACATGCCCTGTTTCTGTTGATCTAGATCTACAATTTGAGACTACTTTTAAAGACTGGAGCTTTTTGAAGCAAAGACAGGAGCTTTTTGAAGCATTTCATAGAGATAACTAGGATAGTCACAGTGATGTACTTTACATTTAGATCTAAATAGACTCCTGGAGCTTTTTGCATTTCATAAGACAATTTAGACAAATAGTCCAAAAAGCCAAAACGAGCACGTTTTGAGGGTGCATAGAGCCATAACTAGGATAGTCACAGTGATGTACTTTACATGCCCTGTTTCTGTTGATCTAGATCTACAATTTGAGACTACTTTCATAAAGACTGGAGCTTTTGAAGCATTTCATAGATCCCCAGACAATTTAGACAAATAGTCCTGAATTGAATGTACAGCCAAAACGAGCACGTTTTGAGGGTGCATAGAGCCATAACTAGGATAGTCACAGTGATGTACTTTACATGCCCTGTTTCTGTTGATCTAGATCTACAATTTGAGACTACTTTCGTAAAGACTGGAGCTTTTTGAAGCATTTCATAGATCCCCAGACAATTTAGACAAATAGTCCTGAATTGAATGTACAGCCAAAACGAGCATGTTTTGAGGGTGCATAGAGCCATAACTAGGATAGTCACAGTGATGTACTTTACATGCCCTGTTTCTGTTGATCTAGATCTACAATTTGAGACTACTTTCATAAAGACCGGAGCTTTTTGAAGCATTTCATAGATCCCCAGACAATTTAGACAAATAGTCCTGAATTGAATGTACAGCCAAAACGAGCACGTTTTGAGGGTGCATAGAGCCATAACTAGGATAGTCACAGTGATGTACTTTACATGCCCTGTTTCTGTTGATCTAGATCTACAATTTGAGACTACTTTCGTAAAGACTGGAGCTTTTTGAAGCATTTCATAGATCCCCAGACAATTTAGACAAATAGTCCAGAATTGAACGTACAGACAAAACGAGCCAGTTTTGAGGGTGCATAGAGCCATAACTAGGATAGTCACAGTGATGTACTTTACATGCCCTGTTTCTGTTGATCTAGATCTACAATTTGAGACTACTTTCGTAAAGACTGGAGCTTTTTGAAGCATTTCATAGATCCCCAGACAATTTAGACAAATAGTCCTGAATTGAATGTACAGACAAAACGAGCACGTTTTGAGGGTGCATAGAGCCATAACTAGGATAGTCACAGTGATGTACTTTACATGCCCTGTTTCTGTTGATCTAGATCTACAATTTGAGACTACTTTCGTAAAGACTGGAGCTTTTTGAAGCATTTCATAGATCCCCAGACAATTTAGACAAATAGTCCTGAATTGAATGTACAGCCAAAACGAGCACGTTTTGAGGGTGCATAGAGCCATAACTAGGATAGTCACAGTGATGTACTTTACATGCCCTGTTTCTGTTGATCTAGATCTACAATTTGAGACTACTTTCGTAAAGACCGGAGCTTTTGAAGCATTTCATAGATCCCCAGACAATTTAGACAAATAGTCCTGAATTGAATGTACAGCCAAAACGAGCACGTTTTGAGGGTGCATAGAGCCATAACTAGGATAGTCACAGTGATGTACTTTACATGCCCTGTTTCTGTTGATCTAGATCTACAATTTGAGACTACTTTCATAAAGACCGGAGCTTTTTGAAGCATTTCATAGATCCCCAGACAATTTAGACAAATAGTCCTGAATTGAATGTACAGCCAAAACGAGCACGTTTTGAGGGTGCATAGAGCCATAACTAGGATAGTCACAGTGATGTACTTTACATGCCCTGTTTCTGTTGATCTAGATCTACAATTTGAGACTACTTTCGTAAAGACTGGAGCTTTTGGGAAGCATTTCATAGATCCCCAGACAATTTAGACAAATAGTCCTGAATTGAATGTACAGCCAAAACGAGCCAGTTTTGAGGGTGCATAGAGCCATAACTAGGATAGTCACAGTGATGTACTTTACATGCCCTGTTTCTGTTGATCTAGATCTACAATTTGAGACTACTTTCGTAAAGACCTGGAGCTTTTGAAGCATTTCATAGATCCCCAGACAATTTAGACAAATAGTCCAGAATTGAATGTACAGCCAAAACGAGCACGTTTTGAGGGTGCATAGAGCCATAACTAGGATAGTCACAGTGATGTACTTTACATGCCCTGTTTCTGTTGATCTAGATCTACAATTTGAGACTACTTTCATAAAGACCGGAGCTTTTGAAGCATTTCATAGATCCCCAGACAATTTAGACAAATAGTCCTGAATTGAATGTACAGCCAAAACGAGCCAGTTTTGAGGGTGCATAGAGCCATAACTAGGATAGTCACAGTGATGTACTTTACATGCCCTGTTTCTGTTGATCTAGATCTACAATTTGAGACTACTTTCATAAAGACCGGAGCTTTTTGAAGCATTTCATAGATCCCCAGACAATTTAGACAAATAGTCCTGAATTGAATGTACAGCCAAAACGAGCACAGTTTTGAGGGTGCATAGAGCCATAACTAGGATAGTCACAGTGATGTACTTTACATGCCCTGTTTCTGTTGATCTAGATCTACAATTTGAGACTACTTTCGTAAAGACTGGAGCTTTTTGAAGCATTTCATAGATCCCCAGACAATTTAGACAAATAGTCCTGAATTGAATGTACAGCCAAAACGAGCACATTTTGAGGGTGCATAGAGCCATAACTAGGATAGTCACAGTGATGTACTTTACATGCCCTGTTTCTGTTGATCTAGATCTACAATTTGAGACTACTTTCATAAAGACCGGAGCTTTTTGAAGCATTTCATAGATCCCCAGACAATTTAGACAAATAGTCCTGAATTGAACGTACAGCCAAAACGAGCACGTTTTGAGGGTGCATAGAGCCATAACTAGGATAGTCACAGTGATGTACTTTACATGCCCTGTTTCTGTTGATCTAGATCTACAATTTGAGACTACTTTCGTAAAGACTGGAGCTTTTTGAAGCATTTCATAGATCCCCAGACAATTTAGACAAATAGTCCAGAATTGAATGTACAGCCAAAACGAGCACGTTTTGAGGGTGCATAGAGCCATAACTAGGATAGTCACAGTGATGTACTTTACATGCCCTGTTTCTGTTGATCTAGATCTACAATTTGAGACTACTTTCGTAAAGACCGGAGCTTTTGAAGCATTTCATAGATCCCCAGACAATTTAGACAAATAGTCCTGAATTGAATGTACAGCCAAAACGAGCACATGTTTTGAGGGTGCATAGAGCCATAACTAGGATAGTCACAGTGATGTACTTTACATGCCCTGTTTCTGTTGATCTAGATCTACAATTTGAGACTACTTTCATAAAGACCGGAGCTTTTGAAGCATTTCATAGATCCCCAGACAATTTAGACAAATAGTCCTGAATTGAATGTACAGCCAAAACGAGCACGTTTTGAGGGTGCATAGAGCCATAACTAGGATAGTCACAGTGATGTACTTTACATGCCCTGTTTCTGTTGATCTAGATCTACAATTTGAGACTACTTTCGTAAAGACCGGAGCTTTTTGAAGCATTTCATAGATCCCCAGACAATTTAGACAAATAGTCCTGAATTGAATGTACAGCCAAAACGAGCACGTTTTGAGGGTGCATAGAGCCATAACTAGGATAGTCACAGTGATGTACTTTACATGCCCTGTTTCTGTTGATCTAGATCTACAATTTGAGACTACTTTCGTAAAGACTGGAGCTTTCTGAAGCATTTCATAGATCCCCAGACAATTTAGACAAATAGTCCTGAATTGAATGTACAGCCAAAACGAGCACATTTTGAGGGTGCATAGAGCCATAACTAGGATAGTCACAGTGATGTACTTTACATGCCCTGTTTCTGTTGATCTAGATCTACAATTTGAGACTACTTTCATAAAGACCGGAGCTTTTGAAGCATTTCATAGATCCCCAGACAATTTAGACAAATAGTCCTGAATTGAATGTACAGCCAAAACGAGCACGTTTTGAGGGTGCATAGAGCCATAACTAGGATAGTCACAGTGATGTACTTTACATGCCCTGTTTCTGTTGATCTAGATCTACAATTTGAGACTACTTTCGTAAAGACCGGAGCTTTTGAAGCATTTCATAGATCCCCAGACAATTTAGACAAATAGTCCTGAATTGAATGTACAGCCAAAACGAGCACGTTTTGAGGGTGCATAGAGCCATAACTAGGATAGTCACAGTGATGTACTTTACATGCCCTGTTTCTGTTGATCTAGATCTACAATTTGAGACTACTTTCATAAAGACCGGAGCTTTTGAAGCATTTCATAGATCCCCAGACAATTTAGACAAATAGTCCTGAATTGAATGTACAGCCAAAACGAGCAGTTTTGAGGGTGCATAGAGCCATAACTAGGATAGTCACAGTGATGTACTTTACATGCCCTGTTTCTGTTGATCTAGATCTACAATTTGAGACTACTTTCGTAAAGACTGGAGCTTTTGAAGCATTTCATAGATCCCCAGACAATTTAGACAAATAGTCCAGAATTGAACGTACAGACAAAACGAGCCAGTTTTGAGGGTGCATAGAGCCATAACTAGGATAGTCACAGTGATGTACTTTACATGCCCTGTTTCTGTTGATCTAGATCTACAATTTGAGACTACTTTCGTAAAGACCGGAGCTTTTTGAAGCATTTCATAGATCCCCAGACAATTTAGACAAATAGTCCTGAATTGAATGTACAGCCAAAACGAGCACGTTTTGAGGGTGCATAGAGCCATAACTAGGATAGTCACAGTGATGTACTTTACATGCCCTGTTTCTGTTGATCTAGATCTACAATTTGAGACTACTTTCGTAAAGACCGGAGCTTTTTGAAGCATTTCATAGATCCCCAGACAATTTAGACAAATAGTCCTGAATTGAACGTACAGCCAAAACGAGCACATTTTGAGGGTGCATAGAGCCATAACTAGGATAGTCAGAGTGATGTACTTTACATGCCCTGTTTCTGTTGATCTAGATCTACAATTTGAGACTACTTTCATAAAGACCGGAGCTTTTTGAAGCATTTCATAGATCCCCAGACAATTTAGACAAATAGTCCAGAATTGAACGTACAGCCAAAACGAGCACGTTTTGAGGGTGCATAGAGCCATAACTAGGATAGTCACAGTGATGTACTTTACATGCCCTGTTTCTGTTGATCTAGATCTACAATTTGAGACTACTTTCATAAAGACCGGAGCTTTTGAAGCATTTCATAGATCCCCAGACAATTTAGACAAATAGTCCTGAATTGAATGTACAGCCAAAACGAGCACGTTTTGAGGGTGCATAGAGCCATAACTAGGATAGTCACAGTGATGTACTTTACATGCCCTGTTTCTGCTTGATCTAGATCTCAATTTGAGAGACTTTCATAGCTTTTTTGAAGCATTTCATAGATCCCCAGACAATTTAGACAAATAGTCCAGAAGACTACAGGAGCACGTTTTTTGCATAGAGCCATTTCAGTGAGATGCCCTGTTTCTGTTGATCTAGATCTACAATTTGAGACTACTTTGGTAAAATAGTCCATAGATCCCCAGAGAATTGAAGACAAATAGTCAAAAACAGCACGTTTTGAGGGTGCATAGAGCCATAACTAGGATAGTCACAGTGATGTACTTTACATGCCCTGTTTCTGTTGATCTAGATCTACAATTTGAGACTACTTTCATAAAGACCGGAGCTTTTTGAAGCATTTCATAGATCCCCAGACAATTTAGACAAATAGTCCTGAATTGAATGTACAGCCAAAACGAGCACGTTTTGAGGGTGCATAGAGCCATAACTAGGATAGTCACAGTGATGTACTTTACATGCCCTGTTTCTGTTGATCTAGATCTACAATTTGAGACTACTTTCGTAAAGACTGGAGCTTTTGGGAAGCATTTCATAGATCCCCAGACAATTTAGACAAATAGTCCAGAATTGAACGTACAGACAAAACGAGCCAGTTTTGAGGGTGCATAGAGCCATAACTAGGATAGTCACAGTGATGTACTTTACATGCCCTGTTTCTGTTGATCTAGATCTACAATTTGAGACTACTTTCGTAAAGACTGGAGCTTTTGGGAAGCATTTCATAGATCCCCAGACAATTTAGACAAATAGTCCTGAATTGAATGTACAGACAAAACGAGCACGTTTTGAGGGTGCATAGAGCCATAACTAGGATAGTCACAGTGATGTACTTTACATGCCCTGTTTCTGTTGATCTAGATCTACAATTTGAGACTACTTTTTAAAGTAAAGACTGGAGCTTTTTGAAGCATTTCATAGATCCCCAGACAATTTAGACAAATAGTCCTGAATTGAATGTACAGCCAAAACGAGCACGTTTTGAGGGTGCATAGAGCCATAACTAGGATAGTCACAGTGATGTACTTTACATGCCCTGTTTCTGTTGATCTAGATCTACAATTTGAGACTACTTTCGTAAAGACTGGAGCTTTTTGAAGCATTTCATAGATCCCCAGACAATTTAGACAAATAGTCCAGAATTGAACGTACAGACAAAACGAGCCAGTTTTGAGGGTGCATAGAGCCATAACTAGGATAGTCACAGTGATGTACTTTACATGCCCTGTTTCTGTTGATCTAGATCTACAATTTGAGACTACTTTCGTAAAGACTGGAGCTTTTGGGAAGCATTTCATAGATCCCCAGACAATTTAGACAAATAGTCCTGAATTGAATGTACAGCCAAAACGAGCATGTTTTGAGGGTGCATAGAGCCATAACTAGGATAGTCACAGTGATGTACTTTACATGCCCTGTTTCTGTTGATCTAGATCTACAATTTGAGACTACTTTCGTAAAGACTGGAGCTTTCTGAAGCATTTCATAGATCCCCAGACAATTTAGACAAATAGTCCTGAATTGAATGTACAGCCAAAACGAGCATGTTTTGAGGGTGCATAGAGCCATAACTAGGATAGTCACAGTGATGTACTTTACATGCCCTGTTTCTGTTGATCTAGATCTACAATTTGAGACTACTTTCGTAAAGACCGGAGCTTTTTGAAGCATTTCATAGATCCCCAGACAATTTAGACAAATAGTCCTGAATTGAATGTACAGCCAAAACGAGCACGTTTTGAGGGTGCATAGAGCCATAACTAGGATAGTCACAGTGATGTACTTTACATGCCCTGTTTCTGTTGATCTAGATCTACAATTTGAGACTACTTTCATAAAGACCGGAGCTTTTGAAGCATTTCATAGATCCCCAGACAATTTAGACAAATAGTCCTGAATTGAACGTACAGCCAAAACGAGCCAGTTTTGAGGGTGCATAGAGCCATAACTAGGATAGTCACAGTGATGTACTTTACATGCCCTGTTTCTGTTGATCTAGATCTACAATTTGAGACTACTTTCATAAAGACCGGAGCTTTTGAAGCATTTCATAGATCCCCAGACAATTTAGACAAATAGTCCTGAATTGAATGTACAGCCAAAACGAGCAGTTTTGAGGGTGCATAGAGCCATAACTAGGATAGTCACAGTGATGTACTTTACATGCCCTGTTTCTGTTGATCTAGATCTACAATTTGAGACTACTTTCGTAAAGACTGGAGCTTTTGGGAAGCATTTCATAGATCCCCAGACAATTTAGACAAATAGTCCTGAATTGAATGTACAGCCAAAACGAGCATGTTTTGAGGGTGCATAGAGCCATAACTAGGATAGTCACAGTGATGTACTTTACATGCCCTGTTTCTGTTGATCTAGATCTACAATTTGAGACTACTTTCGTAAAGACCGGAGCTTTTTGAAGCATTTCATAGATCCCCAGACAATTTAGACAAATAGTCCTGAATTGAATGTACAGCCAAAACGAGCACGTTTTGAGGGTGCATAGAGCCATAACTAGGATAGTCACAGTGATGTACTTTACATGCCCTGTTTCTGTTGATCTAGATCTACAATTTGAGACTACTTCATAAAGACCGGAGCTTTTGAAGCATTTCATAGATCCCCCAGACAATTTAGACAAATAGTCCA
>NC_088405.1:0-94308 GCF_034236695.1 Oncorhynchus nerka
TTGTTAGATGACTGGTGTGATGTAGTTGTTAGATGACTGGTGTGATGTAGTTGTTAGATGACTGGTATGATGTAGTTGTTAGATGACTGGTATGATGTAGTTATTAGATGACTGGTGTGATGTAGTTGTTAGATGACTGGTGTGATGTAGTTGTTAGATGACTGGTGTGATGTAGTTGTTAGATGACTGGTATGATGTAGTTGTTAGATGACTGGTGTGATGTAGTTATTAGATGACTGGTATGATGTAGTTGTTAGATGACTGGTCTGATGTAGTTGTTAGATGACTGGTCTGATGTAGTTGTTAGATGACTGGTATGATGTAGTTGTTAGATGACTGGTCTGATGTAGTTGTTAGATGACTGGTCTGATGTAGTTGTTAGATGACTGGTATGATGTAGTTGTTAGATGACTGGTATGATGTAGTTGTTGATCGGCTTCACTGCAAGTATATTGTATGTTTCGGATTTTCAATTTAAAATAAATAAATAACATTTGCAGTGAAGGAAATGGCGAAGAGATTTTTGCATAGTTTTCACTCCTTTAGGCATTTGCCAAACTGATCTGATAATGAAAAGGATATTTAGACTCTGCTCATGTAATTAACTAGAAAAGCTATTTCCAATTGAAACAACCCAATGGCATCGGTTCATGGATGCCATTCTATGTCATGGATTATGACAAATCCACAAAGATGATGGCTATATGAAAGGCACCGATGCGAAAAGGTATTACATATGATAAAGCTCATAGCTTACATGACAACTTTGGAAACATTGAAGCTGTTCAGAAGGGAATTGAATGCAATTGAATTTGCATTAGTGCTACATTATCTTCGACTTGCAAAGTCCTAGGAGAATTTTCAGAGATTGTTGGAGTAAGCAGTTTAGGATCTGATTCGGTTGCCCTCTAAGATCATCAAACACACACGCACACACCCTCACGTGCACACAGATTTTTTCCATATTTGCCTTCCACAGCAGGTATTGTTTAATTAGCCTGACTTGTATTTGTAAGCTCCCGTAACATGGCTGGAACCAGATGAAACATTTTGGTATGAGCCCCATTGTCCTACCAGTGGTTATTATTGGGCTCCCGAGTGGCACAGCGGTCTGAGGCACTGCATCTCAGTGCTAGAGGCATCACTACAGACCCTGGTTCAATTCCAGGCTGTATCACAACTGGCTGTGATTGGGAGTCCCATAGGGGTGATGCACAATTAGCCCAGTTTTGTCCGGGTTAGAGTTTGGCTGGTGTCGGCTGTCATTGTAAATAAGAATTTGTCCTTAACTGACTTGCCTAGTTAAATAATATATATATTTAAAACTATGGTAAAGGGTGATAGGGTCCACATGGATATGCAGTAATAGCCCATATTAATATTTGTTTGATTGGTAAACCGTACTTGTCAGTCAATCATGATTAGGTACCTTCACATAGTGTCTGATGAGACCGGAGCTAATAGAAGAGATAGATGAGCTGTCTGTCTGTCCATTGATAATGGTCCTCAGTGGGTGAGCGTGGTTCACCCATAAAGTGCACATTGAGAAAAAAACAACACCAACGTTGTTACGATATGAAGACATGAATTTGCTCTGTAATCTGAGGTTGAATCCCTGTAACATTCCTACCTAGCCTTTTACAGTATTCACAGCCATGTTCATCCTCCCTTCCCGTACATACTAAATGTATTTCAAATTCATGTTCGAGCTTCACTTTACTTATAAATATTAAATCAATCACTTTTTACATTTCTTCCAACCATTAGCAAGGTCATTTTATGATCCTGATTTGATATGAATCCCCTACAAATGTGAACTTTCCATCCCTCGTTCTATAATAAAAGGGGAATTAAGATGATTGAAGGAGGTTCTGGGAGCTCCTCTTTTACTCCACCTGTCTTCTAGAAGCTGGAGGAGAGAGAACATGAGAAAGAGAGAAAGCTCCTCTTTGACCAAGTTATCATCAGAAATCCTGCCCTTCCTCCATCTCTCCATCCTGTCCTCCCTCCCTCTCTCTTTGTCCCTCCCTCCCTCCCTCCCTCCCTCCCTCCCCCCTCCCTCCCTCCCTCCCCTCCCCCCCCTCCCTCCCTCCCTCCCTCCCTCCCTCCCTCCCTCCCTCCCTTTGTCCCTACCTCAATCCCCCTGTGTCGCCCTCCCTCCCTCCCTCCCTCCCTCCCTCCCTCCCTCCCTCCCTCTCTCTTTATCCCTACCTCAATCCCCCTGTGTCGCCCTCCCTCCCACCCTCACTCCATCCCGCCCTCCCTCCCTCCCTCACTCCATCCCGCCCTCCCTCCCTCTCTCCATCCCTCCCTCTCTCTTTGTCCCTACCTCAATCCCTCTGTCTTGCCCTCCCTCCCTCACTCCATCCCACCCTCCCTCCCTCCCTCCCTCTCTCTCTGTCCCTACCTCAATCCCCCTGTGTCGCCCTCCCTCCCTCCCACCCTCCCTCCCTCCCTCCCTCCCTCCCTCCCTCTCTCTGTCCCTACCTCAATCCCCCTGTGTCGCCCTCCCTCCCACCCTCACTCCATCCCGCCCCCCCTCCCTCTCTCCGTCCCTACCTCCCTCCCTCGGCATGATCTGAGGCATCTGCCACCACCACCACCACTGTCACTGTCCATTACCTACAGGTGTCCCAGTTTATGTCCCAAATGGTATCCTGTCCCTGTATAGGGCACTGCGAGACATACCCTTGGAGTCACAGGAAGTCACTTTCTGTGCAATGTACCAGATGATTCCCTAGGTACTTTTCCGAATAGTAATTGGTCAGGGACCTGTGGTGTGTCTCAGAGTGACTAGGTTGCTAGCTACCACATGAATCAACCCGTATAGAGGCAAGGCAGGGCTTTACCCCCAAAGTAACACCCGGGAGGCCACGGCTACTGTTCTAGCTATTGCCCTGAGCATTTTTAGCCTTTATCATGGAAGCTGGTTAAGCTGAGACACAGCAACAGTAAATATTACTTTATTCTCATTGGTCAGGATATCGATAGCTGGGTTTTTTTAATCAAAGTATTTTGGGCCTAAATAAAATCATATTCACAGGTAAGACGGAACTACCAACATCAGAATCAAGACTCTATGGGAGACAAAAACATAATGTAACCAACATAGCCTACTATATCCCACATAGCCTACTGTGTACCTATGATACATAGGGAATGCATCATAATCAACACCCTGCAGGAAAAACAGGGGTAGTAAATGTCACACTACCAGTCAGATACCAGCCAACAAGTTAATGAATTAATTAATTAAACCGCTTCTTCCTAGCGGCAGCCCACTGTTTACTAAAGGAGATAAAAACAAGCTGAATTCAATACTGTAGTTGTGATGACATACCTGGCATTCTACTTCCACAAACCCTCCCTGCTGTAGAGGTTAAACTCCACTCGTATCTCCCCTTGCAGGAAATCATGCCATAGAGGTTGGCGGCCTCTCTACACCACTCAATAGGTGAGCCAGCAGATGGTTTCTTACCCTCCCTCTGATATCCTGGGGGCTGTATTTACCAAACCTTGCAGAGATATGCTAAAAGAGTCTCAGCACTCATCGTCTGGATGTTTACTCAACTAGATCATAACACGTTATATCGAAACACATTTCTGTTTTTGATTTGGTCATAATCAGCTGGCGGCCATATTGGATATAGCCGCTAGCAGCATCAGATCTAGATGACAGGTCAGGAAGTCGCCATATAAAATAACATTTGGGTAAATAAAAATGTAAAGGTGCAAATTCAGTTTGTTTGTTATAAGTTTGATATAACTATATGAAAACAGACAGTTTAAGACGAACGGGTGCCGAAGGAAATAACAGAAGGGAACATTCACGATGTAGAAGGTAAACTAATGTATCAGATTGTGCTTGCTAGCTAGCTAACATTAGCCGATCTCATCATCAGCTGTTTAGATGAACAGGTGCTAAACTGACAAAATTGTGAATTTAGGAATGTGTAAATTATGAAGACTGAGGGAGTTTAACATACTTTAACATGAATCAGCAGACAACAGGTAGAGCAACAGTGTATCGCCTGCATGTGTATGTATCGCCTGCATGTGTATGTATCGCCTGCATGTGTATGTATCGCCTGCATGTGTATGTATCGCCTGCATGTGTATGTATCGCCTGCATGTGTATGTATCGCCTGCATGTGTATGTATCGCCTGCATGTGTATGTATCGCCTGCATGTGTATGTATCGCCTGCATGTGTATGTATCGCCTGCATGTGTATGTATCATGTGTATGTATCGCCTGCATGTGTATGTATCGCCTGCATGTGTATGTATCGCCTGCATGTGTATGTATCGCCTGCATGTGTATGTATCGCCTGCATGTGTATGTATCGCCTGCATGTGTATGTATCGCCTGCATGTGTATGTATCGCCTGCATGTACTTCAGTTAGTATGTATATATCACCTGCATATACATCAGTTAGTATGTATGTATCACCTGCATATACATCAGTTAGTATGTATGTATCGCCTGCATGTGTATGTATCCTGCATGTGTATGTATCGCCTGCATCATGTGTATGTATCTGCATGTTATCGTATGTATGTATCGCCTGCATATACCAGTTAGTATGTATGTATCGCATCAGTTAGTATGTATGTATCGCCTGCATGTACTTCAGTTAGTATGTATGTATCGCCTGCATGTACATCAGTTAGTATGTATGTATCGCCTGCATGTACTTCAGTTAGTATGTATGTATCGCCTGCATGTGTATGTATCGCCTGCATGTACTTCAGTTAGTATGTATGTATCGCCTGCATATACATGTGTATGTATCAGTTAGCATATGTATATGTATCGCCTGTATGTATCGCCTGCATGTACTTCAGTTAGTATGTATGTATCGCCTGCATGTGTATGTATCGCCTGCATGTACTTCAGTTAGTATGTATATATCACCTGCATATACATCAGTTAGTATGTATGTATCGCCTGCATATACATCAGTTAGTATGTATGTATCGCCTGCATGTACTTCAGTTAGTATGTATATATCACCTGCATATACATCAGTTAGTGCATGTACTTCAGTTAGTATGTATGTATCACCTGCATGTACTTCAGTTAGTATGTATGTATCGCCTGCATGTACTTCAGTTAGTATGTGTGCATCGCCTGCATGTACTTCTGTCTTGTGTGCATCACCTTGCTGATGAGCCATGTTGATAACCGCACACAGACACCCATGTTTTGAAGTGGGTTTAATAAGACTTTTTAGAGTAAGTTTAAATCACTGGACAACAGGTAGAGGAAGTTTGAATCACTGGACAACAGGTAGAGTAAGTTTAAATCAGTGGACAACAGGTAGAGTAAGTTTAAATCACTGGACAACAGGCAGAGTAAGTTTAAATCACTGGACAACAGGTAGAGTAAGTTTAAATCACTGGACAACAGGTAGAGTAAGTTTAAATCACTGGACAACAGGTTTTGGCCCTATATACTAAAGACGAGTGAGGAGATTTCCACACTCGGATTATTAAGAGACTAGTCATGAACTTGGTTGATTTCTAGAGCCTACATACAATACAAGGCCAGGGGGTGCTGTGGCCCTGTGGCTGTGTGGCACTGAGACTAGGACTGCGTCTGAAATGGCACCCTATTCCCTGGGCTCTAATCAAAAGTAGCGCACTACATAGGGAATAGGGTGCCATTGGGGACAGCCTGGGGCTGCCTGAACCATACAGTAGAATCACAGATCAGTTGTACAAGGCTGAGGGTCTACAATACAAATCCCCATAAATAACTCAATGTAGATTTCTAGCATTTGGCAGGCAGGCAGTCGGGGAGAAATGCAAGACCATTTTTAGTCCTTACGAAGTAAGTAGACGCTGTGGAGTCATCCCAAATGGCATCATATAGTGCACACTACTTTAGATCAGAGCTGTATGGGCCCTGTGCACTAAATAGGGAATGGGATACCATTTGGGATGCACCCAGACTCAGTAATGTCTCAGGAAAAGGGCAGACCATCAGTTATATCTCCATAGGGACTTAATTATGTGACCTTTTTTTGATAGTCCTTTTACATGTGGGGAACCCCTCGTTTACAGTTGGGCCCTTAGTCTGAGTCACAAATGGCACTATATTCCCTATGTAGTGCACTTCTTTTGACCAGTGCCATATGTGCCCTGGTCAAAAGTAGTGCACTATGTAGGGAATAGGGTGCCACTTGAGACAAAGACCTAGTTTTGTCTGTACTATTGCCTAATAAATGGCTTCTCTGAGGACTTGATGACGATACATGGGACAAACTGAATTACAGTATATATATATACATATAGGGACACAATGGAGGCTCAGTCAGTCAGGTACTATTTGTTTGAATATCTACACAACAATTCACTACATTTGTTAGGCTGTCAGGTTTAAAATGATCTTTCATGTTGATTGATATGATTATGTTGATATGAAATTTTAAGTGTTGGGTAACTGATTTAAGATATTTATAGACCAATCTGACTTTGGTCAAGAAAAATGTGATTCAACACCTTCAACTCACCTTGTGATTTGAGATCAAAGCCATGATTATGTTCTTAGGCTGATGGTTGTAAGTCTCCTGTCTGTGTTGTGTATCAACGGGGTTTGGCTAAAGGCAAACTGTGAATGACTCTTAGCAGCATGTTTCAAACCTGTGTATAGTTTACTCTACCTCAAGATGGACTCCTTCCTATCCTCTGATACACTAACTGGCAAATGAAAAACTGAACCCAGAACAGCCTATTTGGGAAATGATTACAACAGCTGCTACAGGCAGACAGACAGAGGGGGAAAGAAATGCTGAGAAATAACTCACTTTTCCCCGTCTCATAATAATAAATATATCCTTCATTAGCATGCTTCTCACACCTCTCAAGTGCTACAACGCTGCGTCCCAAATGACACTATATTCCCCTTTATAGTGCACTAATTATGACCAGGGCGCAAAGCACTATATAGGGAAAAGGGTGCCATTTGGGAGCCAGCCCTA
Source organism: Oncorhynchus nerka (assembly GCF_034236695.1). NCBI lineage: Eukaryota > Metazoa > Chordata > Actinopteri > Salmoniformes > Salmonidae > Oncorhynchus > Oncorhynchus nerka. The sequence continues at coordinate 6,986 of NC_088405.1, forward strand.
GATCTTCATATATCACAGCCAAAATAGGACCGTGCAGGAAAATAATACCGGAGGGTGGGGGTGGTGGGTGGAGGAGGTCCTTGTTGGATGTCTGGTTGTTTTGCTACTGTGTGGAGATATCGACCAGAGAAAGAGAGAGAAATAGTTATGCAATGCAGAGCGAAGGGGAAATCGCTTCCTGCTGGCAGAAATACATCACGTTTCAGCAGCCGCTATAAACTAACACTGATGGGTAGAAAAGGGTAAAAATAAAATGGGCAAAATACTGTATTATATGACAATCATTCGCTCTCTCTCTCTCCCTCTATCCTGCTCTCCCTCTCTCTTTCTCTCTGCTCTCTCTCCCTCTATCCTGCTCTCTTTCTCTCTGCTCTCTCTCCCTCTATCCTGCTCTCCCGCTCTCTCTGCTCTCTCTCTCCCTCTATCCTGCTCTCCCACTCTGTTTCTCTCTGCTCTCTCTCTCCCTCTATCCTGCTCTCCCACTCTCTTTCTCTCTGCTCTCTCTCCCTCTATCCTGCTCTCTTTCTCTCTGCTCTCTCTCCCCCTCTATCCCGCTCTCTTTCTCTCTACTCTCTCTCCCCCTCTATCCCGCTCTCTTTCTCTCTGCTCTCTCTCCCCCTCTATCCTGCTCTCTTTCTCTTTGCTCTCTCTCTCCCTCTATCCTGCTCTCTTTCTCTCTGCTCTCTCTCTCCCTCTATCCTGCTCTCTTTCTCTCTGCTCTCTCTCTCCCTCTATCCCACTCTCTTTCTCTCTGCTCTCTCTCCCCCTCTATCCTGCTCTCTTTCTCTCTGCTCTCTCTCCCCCTCTATCCTGCTCTCTTTCTCTTTGCTCTCTCTCTCCCTCTATCCCGCTCTCTTTCTCTCTGCTCTCTCTCCCTCTATCCTGCTCTCTTTCTCTCTGCTCTCTCTCTCTCCCTCTATCCTGCTCTCTTTCTCTCTGCTCTCTCTCTCTCTCTCTCTCTCTCTCTCTCTCTCTTTCTCTCTGCTCTCTCTCTCCATCTACCCTGCTCTCTCTCTTTCTCTCTGCTCTCTCTCTCCCTCTATCCTGCTCTCTCTCTTTCTCTCTGCTCTCTCTCTCCCTCTATCCTGCTCTCCCGCTCTCTTTCTCTCTGCTCTCTCTCTCCCTCTATCCTGCTCTCCCACTCTCTTTCTCTCTGCTCTCTCTCTCCCTCTATCCTGCTCTCCCGCTCTCTTTCTCTCTGCTCTCTCTCCCTCTATCCTGCTCTCCCACTCTCTTTCTCTTTGCTCTCTCTCTCCCTCTATCCTGCTCTCCCGCTCTCTTTCTCTCTGCTCTCTCTCTCTCCCTCTATCCTGCTCTCCCGCTCTCTTTCTCTCTGCTCTCTCTTTGCTCTCTCTCTCCCTCTATCCTGCTCTCCCGCTCTCTTTCTCTCTGCTCTCTCTCTCCCTCTATCCCGCTCTCCCGCTCTCTTTCTCTCTGCTCTCTCTCTCCCTCTATCCTGCTCTCCTGCTCTCTTTCTCTCTGCTCTCTCTGCTCTCTCTCTCTCCCTCTATCCTGCTAAGATAAGGGTCTTGGAAATGGGATCCACAAACAATGCCGTTGTTTGTACTGCATCATTTCAGTGAGCTCTGTCATAATATACTCGTGCACCCTGAGCAGGGGTGTAGTGGTGCCTGGAGAAGTGGATATACTCGTGCACCCTGAGCAGGGGTGCAGTGGTGCCTGGAGAAGTGGATATACTCGTGCACCCTGAGCAGGGGTGCAGTGGTGCCTGGAGAAGTGGATATACTCGTGCACCCTGAGCAGGGGTGCAGTGGTGCCTGGAGAAGTGGATATACTCGTGCACCCTGAGCAGGGGTGCAGTGGTGCCTGGAGAAGTGGATATACTCGTGCACCCTGAGCAGGGGTGTAGTGGTGCCTGGAGAGAAGTGGATATACTGGCACCCTGAGCAGGGGTGTGTGGTGCCTGGAGAATGGATATACTTGCACCCTGAGCAGGGGTGTAGTGGTGCCTGGAGAAGTGGATATACTCGTGCACCCTGAGCAGGGGTGTAGTGGTGCCTAGAGAAGTGGATATAGGGGTGCTCGTGCCTAGAAGTGGACCCACCCTGAGCAGGGGTGTAGTGGTGCCTAGAGAAGTGGATATACTCGTGCACCCTGAGCAGGGGTGTAGTGGTGCCTGGAGAAGTGGATATACTCGTGCACCCTGAGCAGGGGTGTAGTGGTGCCTGGAGAAGTGGATATACTCGTGCACCCTGAGCAGGGGTGTAGTGGTGCCTAGAGAAGTGGATATACTCGTGCACCCTGAGCAGGGGTGTAGTGGTGCCTAGAGAAGTGGATATACAGGGGTGTAGTGCCTGCACCCTGGAGCAGGGGTGTAGTGGTGCCTGGAGAAGTGGATATACTCGTGCACCCTGAGCAGGGGTGTAGTGGTGCCTGGAGAAGTGGATATACTCGTGCACCCTGAGCAGGGGTGTAGTGGTGCCTGGAGAAGAGTGGATATACTCGTGCACCCTGAGCAGGGGTGTAGTGGTGCCTGGAGAAGTGGATATACTCTGGATAGACCTTATTTCCAACCGGCCCGCCCGGTGAAGGAAAGGCGCCCTGTGTGAAAAATTTGATGAGAAATAGTGACATACACTCTTAGAAAAAAGGTGCTATCTAGAACCTAAAAGGGTTCTTCAGCTGTTTCCATAGGAGAGCCCTTGCTGGTTCCACATATATTTAACATTGTAGTCATTTAGCAGAGACTCTTATCCAGAGCTATTTACAGTAGCGAGTGCATACATTTTCATACTTGTTTAAATTTCATACTGGTCCCCCATAGGAATTGAACCCACAACCCTGGCATTACAAGCACCACACTCTACCAACGGGACCACGGGACCACCCTTTTGGTTCCAAATAGAACCGTTTTGAGTTTCATGTGTAACCCTTTACACAGAGGGTTCAACATGGAACCCAAAATGGTTTTACTACCTGCGTGTACCTTCCACTACACTACTAACCCTGAGGGACTTCTGCGTGATATAATAGTTATTTTATTGCCTCTAAGACTGTTGGGGTGTAAGCTTGGCCCCCTATAAGACTGTTGGCTGTGAAAGCTTGGCCCCTTCTAAGACTGTTGGGGTGTAAGCTTGGCCCCCCTCTAAGACTGTTGGGGTGTAAGCTTGGCCCCCCTCTAAGACTGTTGGGGTGTAAGCTTGGCCCCCCTCTAAGACTGTTGGGGTGTAAGCTTGGCCCCTCTAAGACTGTTGGGGTGTAAGCTTGGCCCCCTCTAAGACTGTTGGGGTGTAAGCTTGCCCCCTCTAAGACTGTTGGGGTGTAAGCTTGGCCCCTCTCTAGGACTGTTGGGGTGTAAGCTTGGCACCATCTAAGACTGTTGGGGTGTAAGCTTGCCCTCTCTAAGACTGTTGGGGTGTAAGCTTAGCCCCCCTCTAAGACTGTTGGGGTGTAAGCTTGGCCCCCTTCTAAGACTGTTGGGGTGTAAGCTTGGCCCCCCTCTAAGACTGTTGGGTGTGTAAGCTTGGCCCCCCTCTAAGACTGTTGGGGTGTAAGCTTGGCCCCCCTCTAAGACTGTTGGAGTGTAAGCTTGGCCCCCCTCTAAGACTGTTGGGGTGTAAGCATGGCCCCCCTCTAAGACTTTTGGGGTGTAAGCTTGGCCCCCTGTAAGACTGTTGGTGTGTAAGCTTGGCCCCCCTCTAAGACTGTTGGGGTGTAATCTTGGCCCCCTTCTAAGACTGTTGGGGTGTAAGCTTGGCCCCCCTCTAAGACTGTTGGGTGTGTAAGCTTGGCCCCCCTCTAAGACTGTTGGGGTGTAAGCTTGCCCCCTCTAAGACTGTTGGGGTGTAAGCTTGCCCCCTCTAAGACTGTTGGGGTGTGAGCTTGGCCCCCCTCTAAGACTGTTGGGGTGTGAGCTTGGCCCATGTGCTTGTGTCCAATCTGTCTTGTTTGGGGTCAACCTCACCTAGTGAAGAGTTCCATACTCACTGATTAACCATTTGTGAATACTTTACTTTAATGTACAGAACCACTAGGATCTTCCATTCCCTCTGGGTAAAATCCATTTCAACGTGGTAAACTAGATGGAGTGAATATTGCACCATCAATAAGGCAGCTACAGAGCAAGAAAAATGATAGCCATGATTGGCCCAAATATAGGAAGTAAGCCATGGAATTGAGGCAAACTACCCCATTGATTCACAAGTCAATTGGTCCAATTCAAGCAGAGAGGCAGAGAACAGCAATTTCCGTTGGTGCACGAACACTTCATGATAATGGTCCAGCAGTCTAACCCTATTGTCTGAAAGCACAGTCCAGATACTGTGTGCTTTAGTCAAGCAGTGGGCTTGATTTTAGGTCCCCCCCCCAGTCCTTTTTGTTTCAAACTGCTTCAAGTTCTTGAAAACAATTTGAGCTCTCAGATAAATACCCTTGTGTGTAGTGGGGTTGTGAAGAAGGCAGCTGCACTAGCTGTTTGTCTGTGTGACTTGTATCTCTCTGCGGGGCTAATGTCTCCCTGAGACAAATACGCCTAACTCTCTGGGTTGTAAAGTTAAATTCAGATCTGTTGCCCATTACTCTCTTCACAAGTTTGTGGAGCACGGCAGATCTCTGGCCCCACGCCAGAGGAGAACTGAATGAAGACTTTCAAGCAGACAGGAAGAAGGCTTGCCAAGTATGGAGGCAGCAACAATGCCAGCACCCTGAGAACTAGGCATGTGGTGCTCTGTACAGGCTGCATCCCAAATGACATCCTTTGTCTCTATATAATGCACTGCGTTTGACCAGAGAAGCCCTCTGGGCCGTGGTCAGAAGTAATGCCCTCTAAAGGGGATAGTGTGCCATTTAGGATGCAGACACAGTTAAGAGTAGGTGTGCCGGCCTTCGTTGGACACCAACAGGAATGATCGGGTGGATAAGCTTTTCCAGGAGAGACAGGGTTGTACATAAAGAAACACAATGGTCGAATGAAGGCTAGCAAAAGGAACCGTCATAAGTCTACAATATCGCTTTTAATTGAAGATTAGGCCTGTATCTGATGTCTTATAATTAAGGACTACCATTGTGTAAACGTTGTCTAGTCATCGATTGAAATTCTGTTTGAAAAAGATGGAGAAACACATTTCTGTGTTACAAGGATAAGGTGTTTTCCGATTGAGACTTACAGTTGTCTGACAGTCTATGAATAGCCTTGGTGGAAATAAAGAAGTGATTTTTCTCATTTCCTCTTGTTTGTGACTGGTCCACACAGTGACCCTGCTGGAATAGCTGCTACCCTTTCTGTTAAGGTGAACAACATATCAGAAAAAAATTAATGTGAACAATGAGACCTTTACCGTGGTGTACTGTAAATACCACAGAAAATATAACAGTATAATTAGTTACACCCAACCACCACAGGGAGAACAATTAAAACATAACCAGCAAACATGTGTTTTTATTATTACTGCCCAATGTCTATGTATTATTGCTCAATCCCCCGGCACGTATCCTACATCAATGCGTTTGAGTGTAGCCTTGTATTATATTAGCCACATTTTGATCCTATTTTTATTCATAGAACCTTTCATTTTTTTGTACTCTTTTATTCACTTAATTACTTTTCCTATTGTTGTTGCAAGGGGAACCTTGCAGGTAAGCGTTTCATTACACTGTGTACTGCTTGTACATCAGATGTACAGTATATGATGCATAAACAAACTCGAAGCTCTGTCTAATACTCTAGCAAATCAAATCAAAGTTTATTGGTTGTGTACACAGATTTGCAGGTGTAAAAGCAGGTGCAGTGAAATGCTTATGTTACCAGCTCCAACAGGGCAGTAGAATGTCTTATGTTACTAGCTCCAACAGGGCAGTAGAATGTCTTATGTTACCAGCTCCAACAGGGCAGTAGAATGTCTTATGTTACCAGCTCCAACAGGGCAGTAGAATGTCTTATGTTACCAGCTCTAACAGGGCAGTAGAATGTCTTATGTCACTAGCTCCAACAGGGCAGTAGAATGTCTTATGTTACCAGCTCCAACAGGGCAGTAGAATGTCTTATGTTACCAGCTCCAACAGAGCAGTAGAATGTCTTATGTTACCAGCTCCAACAGGGCAGTAGAATGTCTTATGTTACCAGCTCCAACAGGGCAGTAGAATGTCTTATGTTACCAGCTCAAACAGGGCAGTAGAATGTCTTATGTTACCAGCTCCAACAGGGCAGTAGAATGTATTATGTTACCAGCTCTAACAGGGCAGTAGAATGTCTTATGTCACTAGCTCCAACAGGGCAGTAGAATGTCTTATGTTACCAGCTCCAACAGGGCAGTAGAATGTATTATGTTTCCAGCTCCAACAGGGCAGTAGAATGTCTTATGTTACCAGCTCCAACAGGGCAGTAGAATGTCTTATGTTACCAGCTCCAACAGGGCAGTAGAATGTCTCTCAAATACAATACACACACACACACCTATGTCATCAATGCATAGGGCCTACTTCAGTTGGTCCAATATGCCATCAATGCATGGGGCCTACTTCAGTTGGTCCAATGTGTCATCAATGCACAGGGCCTACTTCAGTTGGTCCAATATGCCATCAATGCATGGGGCCTACTTCAGTTGGTCCAATATGCCATCAATGCATGGGGCCTACTTCAGTTGGTCCAATGTGTCATCAATGCACAGGGCCTACTTCAGTTGGTCCAATATGTCATCAATGCATGGGGCCTACTTCAGTTGGTCCAATGTGTCATCAATGCACGGGGCCTACTTCAGTTGGTCCAATGTGTCATCAATGCACGGGGCCTACTTCAGTTGGTCCAAAATGTCATCAATACACGAGGCCTACTTCAGTTGGTCCAATGTGTCATCAATGCACGAGGCCTACTTCAGTTGGTCCAATATGTCATCAATGCATGGGGCCTACTTCAGTTGGTCCAATGTGTCATCAATGCATGGGGCCTACTTCAGTTGGTCCAATATGTCATCAATGCATGGGGCCTACTTCAGTTGGTCCAATGTGTCATCAATGCATGGGGCCTACTTCAGTTGGTCCAATGTGTCATCAATGCATGGGGCCTACTTCAGTTGGTCCAATGTGTCATCAATGCATGGGGCCTACTTCAGTTGGTCCAATATGTCATCAATTCATGGGGCCTACTTCAGTTGGTCCAATGTGTCATCAATGCATGGGGCCTACTTCAGTTGGTCCAATGTGTCATCAATGCATGGGGCCTACTTCAGTTGGTCCAATATGTCATCAATGCATGGGGCCTACTTCAGTTGGTCCAATATGTCATCAATGCATGGGGCCTACTTCAGTTGGTCCAATATGTCATCAATGCATGGGGCCTACTTCAGTTGGTCCAATATGTGTGGGGATAATTACCCCTTCGCTAGGTGAGCCCATTCCAACAGAGGTATGGTGCTGAGATGCTTAAGAGAAAATAAAACGTTGGTTAAAATCCCTGATGAATGCAGCTTGCTGTGCAAACGTGATATAAGATGGCGCCGACAGATGAGGCAGCTCTGCTTCTAGCTCCTATGTCGTATTTATTTTTTTGTGTGTTTTATTTCTTACATTATTAGCCTAGGATTTTTTTGTGTTATTACATGCAGCCAGAAGTAACATTTGGATATCAGAGTGGCGGTAACTCATCAGCATTATGACTGAGAATACGACTTTTCTGAATTGGATGCTTTGTTCATACCTCCCAGGGCAATTGAACTGATTCCAGAGGCTGATCCAAAACCCCGCCGGCGGAGAAGAAGTATTCGGACTGGACTTCTAGTCCGACTAAGGAGGCGCGCACACCATCCACCACTTCCGAGTATATTACTTGCCAATGTTCAGTCTTTGGATAATGAAATAGATAAGCTCAGGGTGAGAATCTCCTTCCAGAGACACGTCAGGGATTGTAACATACTCTGTTTAATGGAAATATGGCTCTCGGGATATATTGTCTTTGTCCATACAGCCAGCTGGGTTCTCAGTATAGCAGACAGGAATAAAGAACTCTCTGGGAAGAAGAATGGCGTGGGTGTTTATTTTATGTTTAACTACTCATGGTGTGATTGTGATGACATACAGAACTCAAGTCAATTTGTTCACCCGACCTAGAATACCTCACAATCAAATCACAGCCGTGTATATTCCCCCAAAAGCAGATACCACGAAGGCTCTCAAAAAACTTCACTGGACTTTATACTTTAAACTGGAAACCTCGAATCCTGTTCAAATAATGTCTGAGACTATAAAATAATTGATTTGGGAAGCGTAAATCCGAAGAAAAACCAACCGGAATCTTTCTTTTTTTTCTAGTGGAAACCTATTGTTCCCATGTAAATCCATCTCCCAGATTGCAATTCCTATGGCTTCCACTAGACAGTCTACCAACAGTCTTTATTCAAGGTTTCAGGCTTGTTTTTTGAAAAACAAACAAGAATTTAGAGTTTTGGTTGTTTTTTGAAAAACTAGGAAGAATTTGGAGTTTTGGTTAGGACATCACCAGAACAATATCAGTCTTTCGGAGAGCGAGGGAAAGGGCGTGCGCTTACTAATTTTACATTTTAGAGTACCTGAGGATTAAATAGAAAAGTCGTTTTGACTTGTTTTTTGGACAAAGTTTAGCGGTAGCTTTTTGGACCCCTTTGTCTGCATGTTGAATGAGTGGATTCCTGAAATCGATGGCGCCAACTAAACAGACTTTTGGGGATATAAAGAAGGATTTGATCTAACAAAAGGAACATGCATGTTGTAGCTGGGACCTCTGGGATATAAAGAAGGATTTGATCTAACAAAACGAACATGCATGTTGGAGCTGGGACCTCTGGGATATAAAGAAGGATTTGATCTAACAAAACGAACATGCATGTTGTAGCTGGGACCTCTGGGATATAAAGAAGGATTTGATCTAACAAAAGGAACATGCATGTTGTAGCTGGGACCTCTGGGATATAAAGAAGGATTTGATCTAACAAAAGGAACATGCATGTTGTAGCTGGGACCTCTGGGATATAAAGAAGGATTTGATCTAACAAAATGTTGAATGATGCATTTGTAATCTGGGACCTCTGGGATATAAAGAAGGATTTGATCTAACAAAACAACATGCATGTTGTAGCTGGGACCTCTGGGATATAAAGAAGGATTTGATCTAACAAAAGGAACATGCATGTTGTAGCTGGGACCTCTGGGATTGCAAACAGAGGAAGACCTTCAAAAGTAAGTGATTTATTTAATCGCTATTTGTGATTTTTTGAAGCCTGTGATGGTTGAATAATATGTTGATATAGGACACCTTCCTTAGACAATCGCATGGTATGCTTTCGCCTTAAAGCCTATTGCAAACCGGACAACACAGATAGATTACGTCCTCAGACATACGCAGACCAGCTGGCTGGAGTGTTCATGGAGATATTTAATCTCTCCTTATCCCAGTCTGCTGTCCCCACTTGCTTCAACATCGCCACCATTGTTCCTTTACTGAAGAAAGCAACGTTAACTGAACTAAATGACTATCTCCCCATAGCACTCACTTCTGTCTTCATGAAGTGTTTTGAGAGGCTAGACTTAAGGATCTGACCCTTTCTTCCATTTTCGCCTAAAATGACATACCTAAATCTAACTGCCTGTAGCTCAGGCCCTGAAGCAAGGATATGCATATTCTTGATACCACTTGAAAGGAAACACTTTGAGGTTTGTGGAAATGTGAAAGGAATGTAGGAGAATATAACACATTAAATATGGTAAAAGGTAATACAATGAAAGAAGCAACCGTTTAAAACAAATTGTACCATCATCTTTGAATTGCAAGAGAAAGGCCATAATGTATTATTCCAGCCCAGGTGCAATTGAGATGTTGGCCACTAGATGGCATCAGTGTGTGTGTGTGTGTGTGTGTGTGTGTGTGTGTGTGTGTGTGTGTGTGTGTGTGTGTGTGTGTGTGTGTGTGTGTGCTCAACTTTTTAGACTGATCCAATGAACCATTGCATTTATGTTCAAAATGTTGTTTCAAGACTGCCCAAATGTGCCTAATTGTTTTATTAATAACTTTTCAAGTTCAAACATGTGCACTCTCCTCAAACAATAGCATGGTATTATTTCACTGTGAAAGCTGCTGTAAATTGGACAGTGCAGTTAGATTAATTTTGAATTGAAGCTTTCTGCCAATATCAGATATGTCTATGTCCTGGGAAATGTTCTTGTTACTTACAACCTCATGCCAATCACATTAGCCTACGTTACGCACAGTGCCCTATCACATTTGGATAAGAGGATAAGAGGAGTACCTATGTAAGAATGCTGTTCATTGATTATAGTTCAGCATTCAACACCATAGTACCCTGCAAGCTCATCATTAAGCTCGGGGCCCTGGGTCTGAACCCCACCCTGCGCAACTGGGTCCTGGACTTCCTGACGGGCCGCCCCCAGGTGGTGAAGGCAGGAAACCACACCTCCACTTCACTGATCCTCAACAAAGGGGTCCCACTAGGGTGAGTGCTCAGCTCCCTCCTGTACTCCCTGTTCACCCATGACTGCGTGACCACGCACGCCTCCAACTCAATCATCAAGTTTGCAGACAACACAGCAGTAGTAGCCCTGATTACCAACAATGACGAGACAGCCTACAAGGAGGAGGTGAGGGCCCTGAGAGTGGTGCCAGGAAAATAACCTCACACTCAATGTCGACAAAACAAAGGAGCTGATCGTGGACTTCAGGAAACAGCAGAGGGAGCACGCCCCTGTCCACATCGTCGGGACTGCAGTGGAGCAGGTGGAAAGCTTCAACTTCTTCAGTGTACACATCATTGATGATCTGAAATTGTTCACCCACACAGACAGTGTGGTGAAGAAGGCGCAATAGCGCCACTTCAACCTCAGGAGGCTGAAAAAAATGTGTCTTGGTACCTAAAACCCTCAAACTTTTACAGCTGCACAAGCATCCTGACGGGCTGTATCACCGCCTGGTACGGAAACTGTACCACCTGCCTCCGCAGGGCTCTCCAGAGGGTGGTGCGGTCTGCCCAACGCATCACCGGGGGCAAACTACCTGCCCTCCAGGACACCTACAGCACCCGATTTCACAGGAAGGCCAACAACCACCAAGCCACTGCCTGTTCACCAAGATATCATCCAGAAGGCGAGGTCAGTTCAGGTGCATCAAAGCTGGAACAGACAGACTGAAAAACAGCTTCTATCTCAAGGCCATCAGACTGTTAAATAGTCATCACTAAGGAGCTTCCACCCTGCACCTTAGATGCTGCTGCCCTATATACATAAATTTGAAATCACTGGCCAGTTTAATTATGGAACACTAGTCACTTTAATAATGTTTACATATTTTTGCTTTACTCATCTCCTATGTAAATACTGTATTCTATTCTTTGTCTCTGCCACTTTGACATTGCTCATCCTAGTATTTATATATTGCTTAATTCCATTCTTTTACTATTAGGTTTGTGTGTATTGTGTGTATTGTTGTGAATTGTTAGATATTACTGCACTGTTGGAGCTAGAAACACAATGATTTCGCTACACCCGCAATAACATCTGCTAAACATGTGTATGCGACCAATAAAATGTGATTTGATTTGATTTTAAACATTGGTTGTTAATAATGTATTTCATCTGAACGATAAACAGTGCAGCCACCACTTCAAGCTCTTCCTTTCTATTGGCTGCTGAGAGCCAGAGTGGTGAATGTGAGGGGAAATCAGTGTGTAATTAATGAGGTGACTGATGGTTGAATAGGAGGAATGAGAGTCCCTAGTGGAGCTCAGCCTGAGCCTCAGCACGTGTGTGTCAACAAACAGGCACAGAGCCCCACAGAAGGGACATCACTCAGTCCTCTGATGGTGCAACCTGGCTGCTGCATACTACAGAGCACCACACACAGACTCACCACAGCTCCAACACAACCCTAATAATGAATCCCTGTTTGCTAGACTTCACCATGGTTGTAGATAGATAGGAGAGCAGGTGATTCATCTGAGGAGAATCCACTTCTGGGATCAGGATCCACCAACCTCTGACAGGCTGGTGGGAGGAGCTATTGTCACGAATCCCGCCGAAGATGTTCGGGCGGTGCTCGTCGTCGCCGGCCTACTAGCTCCCACTGATCCCCTTTTCTGTTTCATTTAGTGTTATCTGATTAGTTGCACCTGTTTGTTGTTTAGGTTTTGGTTTTGGGCTATTTAAACCCAGTAGGCCCGCCAGCTTTTGTGCGGGCTGTTTTCTGTTATTTGGTGTGTGTGATTTCTGTGGATGTTATTTTTTCCCGAACCGTTTCGTCCTGTTGTTTTGGACTGGGTCTTTTAGCGCCCGTGTGTGTGGCATTGACCGACACTGTTGCTTTGGGAATAAACTATCCACGTATCTACTACCCTGCTCTCTGCGCTTGACTCCTCCACCCACTACTTCTAGAAGTACTGACAGCTATAGGAGGACCAGCTCATTGTAATGGCTGGCTGGGAATACATGGAACAGTGTCAGACATGTGGTTTCCATGTGTTAGATGGGTTTGATACCGATCCACTTATTCTATTCTAGCCATTACAATTAGCCCGTCCTCCTATAGCTCCTCACACCAGCCTCCTCTGACAGGGGGTAGTATAAAGGAGGTTGATGGGCTACACAGTGTGTTTTAAAACCTCACAGCCAGCAGTATTATATAATGACTGACTACTCCTGGTCCGGGTACTCTATATTATGAGGTGTTATAATGAACTCAGCAAAGAAAGAAACGTCCTCTCACTGACAACTACATTTATTTTCAGCAAACTTTACACGTGTAAATATTTGTAGGAACATAACAAGATTCAACAACTGAGAGACAAACTGAACAAGTTCCACAGACATATGACTAACAGAAATGGAATAATGTGTCCCTGAACAAAAATAAAAAGTAATAGTCAGTATCTGGTGTGGCCACCAGCTGCATTAAGTACTGCAGTGCATCTCCTCCTCATGGACTGCACCAGATTTGCCAGTTCTTGCTGTGAGATGTTACCCCACCATTTATGGGGGGAATGGCCCTAGCCCTCACCCTCCGATCCAACAGGTTCCAGATGTGCTCAATGGGCTTGAGATCCGGGCCCTTCGCTGGCCATGGCAGAACACTGACATTGCTGTCTTGCAGGAAATCACGCACAGAACAAGCAGTATGGCTGGTGATATTGTCATGCTGGAGCGTCATGACAGGATGAGCCTGCAGGAAGGTTACCACATGAGGGAGGATGTCTTCCCTGTAACGCACAGCGTTGAGATTGCCTGCAATGACAACAAGCTCAGTCCGATGCTGTGACACACCGCCCCAGACCATGACGGACTCTCCACCTTCAAATCGATCCCGCTCCAGGGTACAGGCCTCAGTGTAACGCTCGTTCCTTCGATGATAGACGCGAATCTGACCATCACCCCTGGTGAGACAAAACTTCAACTCGTCAGTGAAGAGCACTTTTTGCCAGTCCTGTCTGGTCCAGCGACGGTGTGTTTTGTGCCCCTTACAACAGGCCTACAAGCCCTCAGTCCCTACGGTGAAACATGGTGGTGGCAGCATCATGCTGTGGGCATGTTTTTCAGCGGCAGGGAAAATTCTCAGACCAGGTTTGAAGGAAAGATGAACGGAGCCAAGTACAGAGAGATCCTTGATGAAAACCTGCTCCAAAGCACTCAGGAAGACTGGGGTGAAGGTTCACCTTAACCCATTATGACAACGACCCTAAGCACACAGCCAAGACACCGCAGTAGTGGCTTCGGGATGTGCTTGAGTGGTCCAGCCAAAGCCTGGCCCAGCCAGAGCCTAAACTCGATCTAACATCTCTGGAGAGACCTGAAAATAGCTGTACAGCAATGCTCCCAATCCAACCTGACAGAGCTTGAGAGGATCTGCAGAGAAGAATGGGAGAAACTCCCCAAATACAGACTTGGCAAGCTTGTAGCGTCATACCCGAGAAGACTTGAAGCTGTAGTCGCTGCCAAAGGTGCTTCAACAAAGTACTGAGTAAAGGGTCTGAATACTTATGTAAATGTAATATTTCAGTTTTTTTATATGTAATACATTTTCAAACATTTCTAAAAAACAGTTTTTGCTTTGTAAATATGGGTATTATGTGTAAATTGATGAGGGGGAAAGAACAGTTTAATCAATTTTAGAATAAGACTGTAATGTAACAAAATGTGGAAAAAGTCAAGTGGGTGGAATACTTTCCGAAGGTACCGTAGCCATAGGCTACAGTATGTCATAACTTTGAATGAAAAGTGCTCATTCAGAGGAGCAAGCAGCATGACAAAACAAGGAGGAAAGGAAACATGAGAAAACAATGAGAAAAAGGAAACATGAGGAAACAAGGAGGAAAGGAAACATGAGAAAACAAGGAGAAAGTAGAAACATGAGAAAACCGTGAGCCTGAAGCTGTTTTTGCAGTAACATGATTTGAAAGTAGAAACATGACAAAACCGTGAGCCTGAAGCTGTTTTTGCAGTAACATGATTTGAAAGTAGAAACATGAGAAAACCGTGAGCCTGAAGCTGTTTTTGCAGTAACATGATTTGAAAGTAGAAACATGAGAAAACCGTGAGCCTGAAGCTGTTTTTGCAGTAACATGATTTGAAAGTAGAAACATGAGAAAACCGTGAGCCTGAAGCTGTTTTTGCAGTAACATGATTTGAAAGTAGAAACATGAGAAAACCGTGAGCCTGAAGATGTTTGCAGTAACATGATTTCTTGTTTTACTGTTATGTAATTGATTGATTTGTCCTTCACTCGTAAAGTTCCACTTTAACACAACTTCACCCTCCACACATACAGTAGTATGTTTTGAGCTTCAGTTTGGCTGAACCATGTGCTGCTGGCTGCTGTAAAATCACAGTCACAGTTGGTTTAGATACAAGTTCAAATAGAACTAGAATAATGCAATTGTTAAATGTCTTTCTGTTTGTATATGCAGGTATAAATAGAAACAGACAACACTACACACAGTGGGAGGCACATTTGGTACAGTTAGCTTCTCATTTAAAAATGCTTGTGGTACTTATTTCAATATTTAAATCAATCAAATGTGATTATATGGAGCATTGAAAAAAATATCTTGTCACAAAGGGATTAACAGTGATCTGGTGCCATTTGCCTTTTTGATGAAAATGAATAAGATTACATGGACAGGTGGACCTGATCCTAGATCAACACTCCTACTCTGAGATGCTTGTCACAAACAATATGGCCACTGGCCTGACACCCCAAAGAGACGCAAGATAAACCTTCCCAGGTAGCAAGAAACCTTGAGAGGAACCAAACTCTGAGGAGTAGGCTCTAGGACAGAACAGAAACTGACCAATCCAGAGCAGGGCCTGGGTAACAGGGAACACAGAACCAGAGTCAAGACTAGACAGGACAGAAATTGACCAATCCAGAGCAGGGCCAGGGTAACAGGGAACACAGAACCAGAGTCAAGACTAGAGAGGAAAGGACAGGACAGGACCAGAGACAGGACAGGACAGCACCAGAGACAGGACAGAACCAGAGCCAGGACAGGACAGAACCAGAGCCAGGACAGAACCATTGACAGGACAGGACAGAACCAGAGACAAAACAGGACAGAACCAGAGACAGGTCAGGACAGAACCTGAAACAGTACAGGACATAACTAGTGGCAGGACACATCCAGAGACAGTACAGGACAAAAATAGAGACAAGACAGGATCAAATACTGGTCAGAAGCAGAGACGGGTCAGGACAGAACCAGAGACATGTCAGGACAGAACCAGAGACAGGACAGAACCAGAGACAGGTCAGGACAGAACCAGAGACAGTACAGGACAAAAGTAGAGACAGGACAGAAGCAGAGTCAGGTCAGGACAGAAGCAGAGTCAGGTCAGGACAGAGGCAGAGACAGGACGGGACCAGAGACAGGACAGAACAGCCTTCATATCAAGCAGTTTGGTGTTTACTGATCTCTGTTAACCAAGAACTAAATATTGTGTAATATGGTCAGATGCAGTCTGTACACCAAAGGTTTTTACTGGACATATAGCACTGAAGTGTAACATCAGTTGTAGAGCATACACTGTGTTGTCAAGACCTCTGGCCATAGCTAGCTGGTTGACATGATTTATCATAACAATGAATGGGGGCACTCATTGTGACTATCATGGAGGGAGGACTTTCCTCAGGCTTAAAAATAGCTTGTACAATCAACAATTTCCGTTTAAACCAATCAGATTAAAGTAAATTGATGGGTTCTTCGAGCAGACATTGAATCAGGAGCGTGACTAGGATCAACATGAGCTGCGGAAATGAATTGCCTTAATGAAGACAACATTTAGGATCTTTCTTTATGCATATAAATTATTGACTGTATTTGCACCCAAATAACTACACCATACACTGAGTGTACAAAACATTAGGAACATCTGGTCTTTCCATGACATAGACTGACCAGGTGAATCCAGGTGAATCCAGGTGAAAGCTATGATCCCTTATTGATGTAATTTGTTAAATACACTTCAATCAGTGTACATTAAGGGGACGTGCCAGGTTAAATAAGGAATTGTAAGCCTTGAGACAACTGAGACATGGATTGTGTATGTGTGCCATTCAAAGAGTGAATGGATAAGACAATATATTTTCTTTTCTTTGAATGGTGTATGGTAGCATGTGCCAGGGGAACCAGTTCGTGTCAAGAACTGTAACGCTGCTGGGTTTTTCACGCTTGAAACGGGACACAGTGAATGAAACGGGACACTTTGTCACGACTATCACCGAAGGTGGCTCCCCTTCCCGTTCGGGCGGCGCACGGCAGTCGTCGTTACCGGTCTACTAGCTGCTACCCATCCCTTTTCCCCTTTCGTTTTGTCTAATTGGTTTCACCTGTTCCTTGTTTGGGGTTTTGGGTTGGGGTTGTTTAAGTTCAGTTAGCTTGCCTGTGTTCGTGCGGGCTTGTTGCCTGTTTGTGGTACAGGAGTGTCCTGTCATTTATTTCCGCTGGACAGCGTATGTACCGGTGTTGTACATTTTGGAGTGTTTGACGCCTGTGTTCGGCGTTCCCCTCTTTGGTTCGCTGTGATTGTTCCGGAATAAATGGTGTTTCCGAATCCTCTGCTCTCTGCGCCTGACTCCACACACATCACTCTTCGAAGCCTGACACCCTTTTAACTTTCTGAAACGTTCACTATTTCTTCTTTTGTGAAACGTTTTCACTGAACGGTACCGGCTGGTGAGAGCGGAAACCAGAGAGGGACAGAGAAAGGGATTTAAAATGCATGAGCAGGCATTTTTGATATTCATTGTTCATCCTGTACCTTGTGGGGAGCCTGAGTTAAAGGGCCAAAGGTCTTATCTCGCTAAATGAGCCGACTCTCATTGCATGGGATGTGCCTCGCAAATAGGTCAAATCATGTTGCCATTAATATTTGAAAAACGCTATATTGAAAGAGATGTTCATATAGTACCAGGCTGTCTCTTCTCTCCTTTCCTCTAATAAAATAATCTCCTAAAACACCATTTCCCATCATCAGATCAGGAGGAGATAGTCCTGTCTATTTCTTGTTGAGTCATTTATCTTTCCTTACGTTGATGAAATCATAACGTTGACAATTCCCTGTGGGAATAATGAAATGCCACCCAGGGATTGGTCCGCTGGGTTGAAATGAAATGCAGAGATATCCAGGCCCAATTATTGTAATATTGCTCTTCTCAGGTAATCCATCTCTGAGAACGTTTATTAGTTCACACAGTATAGACTATGGCAAAAAGTGCCCTATTCCCTATTTAGTGCACAACTTTTTTTTACCAGGGTCCTATGGGTTTTGGTCACAAGTAGTGCACTATGTAATGAATAGGGTGCTACTTGGGACTCAACCTCTGTCTGTGACTGGCTGCAGCTGCTGTAGGTCTGGTTGAAATCTAAATGACTTGAGGACATAACCTCCTCTTTCAGCGACACGTCTGTTTTAATTGTGTTTTTTACTGGTTTAGACAAGGACTCAACGATGGCACTCTTCTTGATTATAAACCCTGATTTAGCTTTCCTGAAATGGCTCCTGCATGGAAAATGATTTAAATTGGCTGTAGGCTACATGGTCTTATGTCTCGACTAACCTGTACCCAAGCACATTGACTCGGTATATAACCTCGTTATTGTAATTTTATTGTGTTCCTTTTTTTAAACTTTATTTTATTTAGCAAATATTTTCATAATTATATTTAGTAATATATCACTGGTTAATCTACATGTCTCTCCTATAGTAATATATCACTGGTTAATCTACATGTCTCTCCTATAGTAATATACCACTGGTTAATCTACATGTCTCTCCTATAGTAATATACCACTGGTTAATCTACATGTCTCTCCTATAGTAATATATCACTGGTTAATCTACATGTCTCTCCTATAGTAATATACCACTGGTTAATCTACATGTCTCTCCTATAGTAATATACCACTGGTTAATCTACATGTCTCTCCTATAGTAATATACCACTGGTTAATCTACATGTCTCTCCTATAGTAATATACCACTGGTTAATCTACATGTCTCTCCTATAGTAATATACCACTGGCTATTCTATATGTCTCTCCTATAGTAATATACCACTGGTTAATCTACATGTCTCTCCTATAGTAATATACCACTGGTTAATCTACATGTCTCTCCTATAGTAATATACCACTGGTTAATCTACATGTCTCTCCTATAGTAATATACCACTGGTTAATCTACATGTTAATCTACATATCTCTCCTATAGTAATATACCACTGGTTAATCTACATGTCTCTCCTATAGTAATATACCACTGGTTAATCTACTGTCTCTCCTATAGTAATATACCACTGGTAATCTACATGTCTCTCCTATAGTAATATACCACTGGTTAATCTACATGTCTCTCCTATAGTCTGGTTACTATGTCTCTCCTATAGTAATATACCACTGGTTAATCTACATGTCTCTCCTATAGTAATATACCAATCTGGTTGGTTAATCTACATGTCTCTCCTATAGTAATATACCACTGGTTAATCTACATGTCTCTCCTATAGGTTAATATATCCACTGGTTAATCTACATGTCTCTCCTATAGTAATATACTGGTTAATCTACATGTCTCTCCTATAGTAATATACCACTGGTTATACCTCTCCTATAGTAATATACCACTGGTTAATCTACATGTCTCTCCTATAGTAATATACCACTGGTTAATCTACATGTCTCTCCTATAGTAATATACCACTGGTTAATCTACATGTCTCTCCTATAGTAATATACCACTGGTTAATCTACATGTCTCTCCTATAGTAATATACCACTGGTTAATCTACATGTCTCTCCTATAGTAATATACCACTGGTTAATCTACATGTCTCTCCTATAGTAATATACACTGGTTAATCTACATGTCTCTCCTATAGTAATATACCACTGGTTAATCTACATGTCTCTCCTATAGTAATATACCACTGGTTAATCTACATGTCCCTATAGTAATATACCACTGGTTAATAATATACCACTGGTTAATCATGTCTCTCCTATAGTAATATACCACTGGTTAATCTACATGTAATAGTAATATACCACTGGTTAATCTACATGTCTCTCCTATAGTAATATACCACTGGTTAATCTACATGTCTCTCCTATAGTAATATACACTGGTTAATCTACATGTCTCTCCTATAGTAATATACCACTGGTTAATCTACATGTCTCTCCTATAGTAATATACCACTGGTTAATCTACATGTCTCTCCTATAGTAATATACCACTGGTTAATCTACATGTCTCTCCTATAGTAATATACCACTGGTTAATCTACATGTCTCTCCTATAGTAATATACCACTGGTTAATCTACATGTCTCTCCTATAGTAATATACCACTGGTTAATCTACATGTCTCTCCTATAGTAATATTAATCTACACCACTGGTTAATCTACATGTCTCTCCTATAGTAATATACCACTGGTTAATCTACATGTCTCACTGGTTAATCTACATAGTAATATACCACTGGTTAATCTACATAGTAATATACTGGTTAATCTACTGTCTATAGTAATATACCACTGGTTAATCTACATGTCTCTCCTATAGTAATATACCACTGGTTAATCTACATGTCTCTCCTATAGTAATATACCACTGGTTAATCTACATGTCTAATCTGGTTAATCTATGTCTCTCCTATAGTAATATATACCACTGGTTAATCTACATGTCTCTCCTATAGTAATATACCACTGGTTAATCTACATGTCTCTCCCACTGGTTAATCTATAGTAATATACCACTGGTTAATCTACATGTCTCTCCTATAGTAATATACCACTGGTTAATCTACATGTCTCTCTATAGTAATATACCACTGGTTAATCTACATGTCTCTCCTATAGTAATATACCACTGGTTAATCTACATGTCTCTCCTATAGTAATATACCACTGGTTAATCTACATGTCTCTCCTATAGTAATATACCACTGGTTATTCTATAGTATGTCTCTCCTATAGTAATATACCACTGGTTAATCTACATGTCTCTCCTATAGTAATATACCACTGGTTAATACATGTCTCTCCTATAGTAATATACCACTGGTTAATCTACATGTCTCTCCTATAGTAATATACCACTGGTTAATCTACATGTCTCTCCTATAGTAATATACCACTGGTTAATCTACATGTCTCTCCTATAGTAATATACCACTGGTTAATCTACATGTCTCTCCTATAGTAATATACCTGGTTAATCTACATGGTAATATACCACTGGTTAATCTACTACATGTCTGTCTCTCCTATAGTAATATACCACTGGTTAATCTACATGTCTCTCCTATAGTAATATGGTTAAGTAATGTCTCTCCTATAGTAATATACCACTGGTTAATCTACATGTCTCTCCTATAGTAATATACCACTGGTTAATCTACATGTCTCTCCTATAGTAATATACCACTGGTTAATCTACATGTCTCTCCTATAGTAATATACCACTGGTTAATCTACATGTCTCTCCTATAGTAATATACCACTGGTTAATCTACATGTCTCTCCTATAGTAATATACCACTGGTTAATCTACATGTCTCTCCTATAGTAATATACCACTGGTTAATCTACATGTCTCTCCTATAGTAATATACCACTGGTTAATCTATGTCTCTCCTATAGTAATATACCACTGGTTAATCTACATGTCTCTCCTATAGTAATATACCACTGGTTAATCTACATGTCTCTCCTATAGTAATATACCACTGGTTAATCTACATGTCTCTCCTATAGTAATATACCACTGGTTAATCTACATGTCTCTCCTATAGTAATATACCACTGGTTAATCTACATGTCTCTCCTATAGTAATATACCACTGGTTAATATACCACTGGTTAATCTACATGTCTCTCCTATAGTAATATACCACTGGTTAATCTACATGTCTCTCCTATAGTAATATACCACTGGTTAATCTACATGTCTCTCCTATAGTAATATACCACTGGTTAATCTACATGTCTCTCCTATAGTAATATACCACTGGTTAATCTACATGGTAATATACCACTGGTTAATCTACATGTCTCTCCTATAGTAATATACCACTGGCTAATCTACATGTCTCTCCTATAGTAATATACCACTGGGTAATCTGATCAGTTGATGGTCTGATCGTGGGTTTTTCCTCCTTTTCCTCAGCCACACGGAGACAGGCATGGAGCAGGACACCTGGTTGTCACTTGCAGCTCAGCGGGGTCCTACAGGGCCCCAGGAAATGCCATCTATCATTGTCGCCAGACCAATCATCCTTACCAACAGGGACCTTCTATCCAGCAGGAACTATCAGGAACGTTCACAGTTAGGTCTTGGTAGAGTGTCCCTATTCCCTCATCTCATGTCACCGCCACTAAGGTACTGTAGAGTGGGAATGGGAATGAAACCAGACAAGCAATATCGGCTCGGCATTGAGCTACTTTTCTAAGTGATTTTCAGTTCTATTGGGTGCTATGTTGTGGTAAACCTACTGTTACTTATTACCATCAATACAGTTGGCCTTCTTGCTTATTCCCTAACATATCATCCAGCAGGGTCCTAGTGCAGTTCAATGGGAATAGTGCTAGCAGACACCAGACTAGTGCCTCCAATGCAGTTGGCTTTCTTGTAAAATAAGATTTAATATAAAGTTCCTTGTACTATAACATGGGAATCACAAAAGCTGTTGAGCCTCTGAAGAGGGGGATGGTTGTTTCCCTATTAGACTCACACGTTCCTATTGTATGAGCTGTTAATTACATTATCTAGGAAGGAAAGGGTTGCCTCATAAGATTAGCTTGTTGTTGGCCAGGGAGCAAAACAAACAAATTAAACATTATAGAAGGTGGCAACCATTCAAGTGCAATTGTTCAAGTGCATTGTGCAGTAACTTATGGTTTCACATTAAATTAGTTATCAATGCTTGAAATATCCCCTGTCCCCCTCTCTTGTAATGAGTTTAAAATGCCTAATCTATATTCAGTCTTAACTTTGGCTCGTCTCAGTTGTTTTATATAACGCATGGCTAATTGATCGTCCATTGTCATTCAACTGAATTCACAACTCTGTTATAAATAGTAAGACAATATGATGTTATTTAGATCAGTAATTAAATAAACTGTGATGAAGCATAGACTTAAAGTTGAGATTTACCAACAGAACACAACTAAATCTGAGATATCTCCTAATCCTGCTGGACTAGCACCGGGACAAAGGCCTCTGAGATATCTCCTAATCCTGCTGGACTAGCACCGGGACAAAGGCCTCTGAGATATCTCCTAATCCTGCTGGACTAGCACCGGGACAAAGGCCTCTGAGATATCTCCTAATCCTGCTGGACTAGCACCGGGACAAAGGCCTCTGAGATATCTCCTAAACCACAGAGCTGGATAGGGATTGGAGGGGGACACCCTTACCCCTTGGTGGAGGATTAGGCCTACCAGAGGCTTCACAGTAAGCCAAGTCTTACTGCATGTGCCTGGGCCATCTCACCAAAACGTTTGGGGTCTTGTTCATAAGGGCCCACCGTAGCAAATTGTAGACAAGGGGTTTGCAACGGAAAACTTCTTAAATTCTCCTAGTCTCTTACTGTTTCAGTCACTTTTCTCCTGTATGGTGCCTAATGAATAACACTCAGGTAATCCCCGACAATCACAGGGAGACAATCACAGGGAGACAATCACAGGGAGCCAATCACAGGGAGACAATCACAGTAAGCCAAACACAGGAATTATGGCACAGGTAAAATGCCTACTATAGTGATGGAAAGTAACCCAAAAAGCAGACATTGTAACAAGTTTTCTGTGTATGTCTCTAAAACAATGCTACATAAAGCATGACAGACATGTTACTGGCAGCACAACAGCAAACTGTCAACGTAGGTGAGGATATGAACCTTAGGTTCTGCAGGGCAGACAGAGCAGGCTCCGTGGGAATAGAATTTGTGCTTGTTGCTTGCATCAGCTGGAGAAGCTTATTGTCTGAGAAGCACAGAGGGGGATCACCATTAACCCAAAAGGTATTTACCCCTTTCTGATTTTCTCTATTTTTGCATGTTTTTGATACTGAATGTTATCAGATCTTCAACCAAAACCTAATATTAGATAAAGCAGTTTATAAATTAAATGAGGTGCTTACTGTGGAATGCAGTGTTTGGTTTTCACCAGATATAACGGGAGCCATATTGTCCAAAATGTTAACTCAAGTTTTGCCAAAAAAAGCACCTCGAAGCCCCTGGATGATCATCAAGGCTCTTGGAAGAATATTCTATAGACAAATGAGTCAAAGTCTAACTTTTTTGGACGAAATGGGTCCCATTATGCCTGGCGATGCCATTTTGGGCCTATGTGTTTGTGTTTCATCCACATGCAGTTCAGTCAACAGGCCCGAGTTGCTACAGTAGTGATCCATGCCAAAACAGTTTACTGTTTGATGCAGCCACCGTACATCACTCTGTATGGCTGTCGAAGCAGCCAATGGACAATGTCATCATCTCTGTCAGATGTTATGATGACCTGTCATGATGAACCACCGTCTCGACGTTACACCCATTAAAGACGGAACAAGATCTAAGACACAATAGATAACCTTTTTGACAATGCACAGACGCTGAGATGTAACCAAAAATGCTATGATTCCATGTTGGCAAAGAGTCCAGTGCATTGCATTATGTAAAGAATGATCTGGCTATCATTTAAAAAAAGGAAAATGTTCACAACAAAGTATCAACACTTAGAAAAGCAGATAAACAAACCAACATCTTTTTAAGCCATACATAGTTATGTAGTGCATCTAATAATGATTTGTGAGGACAAACATTTGCAAATGTATGTAGAAGGATATTTAAATTACAACGGGGCACTGAAGCTTGTAAGTCTATAAAAAGAGGATAAAAACAAACTACTGTAGCACTTGAATACATTTTGAAAATGCATAACATATTCAAAGCAATGCTCCCTACTGACTCTGACTAATTCTATTTTCCAGAGCAATTCTTAAATAGACACGGAGGAGGGTTTGGTTGGTTCATAATGTTGTACTAATGTCTGCGTGACTGGTATAATGAAAGACATGACATCCCAACCCCTGTCAGTTTCAAAGTGGTAAATCTACAGGACACTCTTGACTCGCCCCATGACCCCTATGACACTGGTAAGTGGCATATCTTACAATCGCACATGGCCCCTGTGACATCATTCACAACAGGAAGTCAATTGGGGCCATAACAACACGTAATCTGTGGGAATGCAGTCTGACCTAACAGCTCTTGATACCAACAACTGATCGTCAAGCCCTCAAATTCCATAATGAGTTCTATCAATGAGGCATCATTCAATGTTAACAATTAGTGGCGGTATAGGAAGAAGATTGGAATGACTGATTTTAAAATAACACTCATTTGAGTCTTTAGGGAACTGGTCATTGGCAGCTGTTGTTTTCCAAAATGTGCGTCAAAAATGTTGATGCTAACTTGAGGCGGTTTGTGATTTATATATATCTATATCGATAGAGATAAATAAATAGTTAGGCGAGACACCAATATTAATAATCCAATCATCATTCATTCCCTAAACGCTATTCTATCATTTATTCACTGGACGAAAGCATAAAAGTTGCGAGGGTAAATTGTCTCACATCAATCATAGATGAATGTGTGACTGGAGCAGACAGGCAGCTGTGTTGCTCCAAGCAAGAAGAAAACTGCTCCTACGTTGTCCTTTTCTAGGCCTCGGCCGCGAGTGGATACGCTGCTGTTGAACAGCAGAAACATCCCCCGGCCCTACTGCCATAAACAGGATTGATGTTTGCTACCAAGACATTTGACTTGATCCAGCAGTGCTTGAGAGGAATCATTCAGCTTCATTGAGCCGCTAAAGAGCTTTTTGAGGGAAATGTTTTCCTCTGTCATTTGACTCTTTCTCTAGTCACCACTGGCATCAATGTAATGGGGTGTTCTAAGCATATATAGGATAGATAGTCTATCTTTTCTACATCTTTTTGCTTTATTTTCAAGCTCTCTCACTCTCTCTATACAGTATAAGCAGTTTTTGATTAGGAATAGGATGTTTATTTCACCATACTGAAATTGGTTAGCTATAGTTTTGTGCAGATACGCAGGTAGTTCAAGCTTCATTGTTGATACGATATTGAAGTAATAAGTTAGAGTAAACAGCACATATTAAAGAGTCAACAGCACATATTTCTAACAGAATCAATGTAAATCCTGATATAATACAGCACATATTTCTAACAGAATCAATGTAAATCCTGATATAATTGAACATCTGGTGCCTAGACTACCATCAATGTTTGGGTGAGGAGGACATCATAGAGGAGGAGAGGGGGAGAGAGGAGAGGGAAACAGGGGGAGAGAGAGAGGGAGGAGAACGGGAGGGGAGAGAGAGGAGAGGGGAACAGGGGGAGAGAGAGAGGGGGAAGGGGAGGGGAGAGAGAGAGGAGAGGGAAATGGGGGGAGAGAGAGAGAGGAGAGGGAAATGGGGGGAGAGAGAGAGATACACAGATCCACAAAGAATTTGAAAACAAATCCAATTTTGATAAACTCCCATATCTACTGGGTGAAATTCCACAGTGTGCCATCACAGCAGCAATATTTGTGACCTGTTGCCACAAGAAAAGGGCAACCAGTGAAGAACAAACACCGTTGTAAATACAACCCATATTTATGCTTATTTATTTTCCCTTGTGTACTTTAACCATTTGTACATTGTTACAACACTGTATATATATATATATATATATATATATATATATATATATATATATATATATATAATATTACATTTGTAATGTCTTTATTGTTTTGAAACTTCTGTATGTGTAATGTTTACTGTTAATTTTTATTGTTTATTTCACTTTTGTATATTATCTACCTCACTTGCTTTGGCAATGTTAACACATGTTTCCCATGCCAATAAAGCCCCTTGAATTGAATTGAGAGAGGAGAGGGAAATGGGGGGAGAGAGAGAGAGGAGAGGGAAATGGGGAGGGAGAGAGAGAGGAGAGGGAAATGGGGAGGGAGAGAGAGAGGAGAGGGAAATGGGGAGGGAGAGAGAGAGGAGAGGGAAATGGGGGGAGAGAGAGAGAGGAGAGGGAAATGGGGGAGAGCGAGAGAGGAGAGGGAAATGGGGGAGAGAGAGAGAGAGGAGAGGGAAATGGGGGAGAGAGAGAGAGAGAGAGAGGGTAATGGGGGAGAGAGAGAGGAGAGGGAAATGGGGGAGAGAGAGAGGAGAGGGAAATGGGGAGAGAGAGAGGAGAGGGAAATGGGGGAGAGCGAGAGAGGAGAGGGAAATGGGGGGAGAGCGAGAGAGGAGAGGGAAATGGGGGGGAGAGGAGAGGGAAATGGGGGGAGAGAGAGAGAGGAGAGTAAGTGAGTAAGTAACACAGGAAACCGCATCCTAAGATGTATCCTAAGAAAGTATTCAGACCCCTCGACTTTTTCCACATTCTGTTAGTTTACAGCCTTATTCTAAAATGGGTTACATCAGTCTATGCACAATACCCCATAATGACAAAGCAAAAACAGGTTTAGTCATTTTTGCAAATGTATGAATAAAAACCAACTGAAATATCACATTTACATAAGTATTCAGACACCTTAGTCAGTACTTTGTGGAAGCACCTTTGGCAGCAATTACAGCCTAGAGTCTTCTTGGGTATGACGCTACAAGCTTGGCACACCTTTATTTGGGGAGTTTCTCCCATTCTTCTCTGCAGATCACCTCAAGTTGTGTCAGGTTGGATGGGGAGCGTTGCTATACAGCTATTTTCAGGTCCTTCCAGAGATGTTCGATCGCGTTCAAGTCCTCGGCCTATCTGGACCACTCAAGGATATTCAGACACTTGTCCCGAAGCCACTTCTGCGTTGTCTTGGCTGTGTTCTTAGGCTTGTTTTCCTGTTGGAAGGTGAACCTTCACCCCAGTCTGAGGTCCTGAGTGCTCTGGAGTAGGTTTTCATCAATGATTTCTCTGTACTTTGCTCCGTTCATCTTTGCCTTGATCCTGACTACTCTCCCAGCACCTGCCACCGAAAAACATCCCCACATGGTGCTGCCACAACCATGCTTCACCGTAGGGATGGTGCCAGGTTTACTCTAGACGTGGCACTTGGCCTTCAGGCCAAAGAGTTGAATCTTGATTTCATCAGACCAGAGAATCTTGTTTCTGATGGTCCGAGAGTCTTTAGGCAAACTCCAAGTGGGCTGCCTTTTACTGAGGAGTGGCTTCCATCTGGCCACTCTACCATAAAGGCCTGATTGGTGGAGTGCTGCAGAGATGGTTGTCCTTCTGGAAGGTTCTCCTATCTCCACAGAGGAACTCTAGAGCCCTGTCAGAGTAACTATTGTGTTCTTGGTCACCTCCCTGACCAAGGCCCTTCTCCCCCAAATGCTCAATTTGGCTGGGCGGCCGGCTGTAGGAAGAGTCTTGGTGATTCCAAACTTCTTCCATTGAAGAATGATTGAGGCCACTTTGTTTTTGGGGACATTCAATCCTGCATAAATGTTTTGGTACCCTTCCCCAGATCTGAGCCTTGACAAAATCCTGCCTTGGCGCTCTACGGACAATTCCTTTGACCTCATGGCTTGGTTTTTGTTCTGACATGCACTGTCAACTATGGGAGCCTATATAGACAGGTGTGTGCTTTTCCAAATCATGTCCAATCAATTGAATTTACCACAGGTGGACTCCAATCAAGTTGTAGAAACATCTCAAGGATGATTAATGGAAACAGGATGCACCTGAGCTCAATTTCCAGTCTCATAGCAAAGGGTCTAAATACTTATGTAAATAAGATTTCGATTTTTTAAATAAATGTACAAACATTTCTCAAACCCAGTTTTTGCTTTGTCATTATGGGGTATTGTGTGTAGATTGCTAAGGATTTGTATTTATTTAATCCATTTTAGAATAAGGATGTAATGTTCAAATGTGTAAAAAGTCAAGGGATCTGAATACTGGGTAGACAAAGTGCATAGTGTCAACCCACCAACAACATATCACGTCGACCTATAAAATGCAGGCTCAAAGTCTGCACAAATATTTAAAGCACAAAGCTATTGTGTTGCTGGCGTGTAGAATATAACTGTGTTTACGTGATTTCTGGAAAAGCTGTGTCTGTTATTTTCCCATTTTGAAACATGCATCTATTACCATTAATTGGCTCCTTTCTCTGGAAGCATCTTTAGTATTTTGAACTTTTTATTTTTACAGTAATTTATTATGGAATGTATTCAAACTCAATTCGCTGAGACTTTCTCTTTTGATGAATGTATCTATCTGATGTGATGAAACAACTTTATTTATCTAGGTTATCTATTATTTTCCTCTTGTCAGTTATTCTGGTATCCGAGGAAGATACCAAGTCAGCATTCCAGATTCCAAATCGATTGCGAAAGAGACAATAAATAATTCAACAAGAAAGCTCCATTTGGTGCAAGAAGAAGAATGTAGATGAAAATACCAATCCACATACCTACCTACCAAAATAACAGGCAGCATTAATATATATTGGAAATGGAGAAGAACGCATTAATATAGATTGCAGTGTTCCTAATAGGTCAGATTATCTGGTCAAAGGTCAGTCTGGTTATCTGAGGTTGGTTGAGAACAAAATGTCGTTAAATAAAGATTATATTTAGTAGATACTCAACTACCCTCTAAGATAAGCATTTACATTTAGAAAACTAAGAGGGAGATCTCAATATCTTGACTGTAATATGATTTAGATCACTGAATTGGAGCTAGAAGTAATTGGCACATTTTTATTATGTCATAGCTAAGAATGACTTGGAAATTAGAGTTCTGTTCTGTGTCTTGTCCTCTGGGCTTTGTGTTCTCTCTCTCTCTCTGTGAATCATATTATTTTGGTGACTGTTAAACGCCCGTAAAAACAATATTCAGTGATGCTTAAATGTTACCATGGGGTAACAGTTGTGACTGTAAATTTATATTGATGCATTATGTGAACGACAGCTACTATAAATTCTCAGATTTGACAAAATATTGAATTTTCTTGCCAGGTAAGGTGGAAAGAGGGACATTGAATATATGAATAAAATAGATATACTTTGTTGTTATATATAAACTTTAACAACACAGACATGAAAATGAATGTGTGCCTTCAAAACAGTAACTGCCGATCCCCCCTGCCAATGTGAAAATGGTAGCGGTCATACATGTACTCACCTATTGTAAAGGAGAATGTGGTTCATTCAATCAAAGACAGCTCTATCACAAACTACGCTACCCCATTCATATACACACAGTAGTCCAGTTCATACCCACCCCCTCTGCCATCCATCAACCTCCTGGCCTCATTTATAGATGAGTTGGTTTACATTAAGACTCAGTCTCCCCTGGTGCTCTGCTTTCCTCTCAGGCCATTGTTGCTAACCTAACCTTGGTCTAGAAACCTAGCCAGGCTCCGCTATGCTGGCTGTGGCCTGCCTGGCCTGGCCTGTGCTGCTCTGCCTGGGAGGGGGGAGGAACGAGGCGGGTGGGGGGGTTAGCTTGTGCCAGCTGGAGGCAGTCTGATGTCCTAGATCCTGGACTACTGTCACGGCACCTGCTGTGACTCACCTGCTGTCCTTGGGTTTCACCGCAACCCTGGAGCGAGAGAGATGGCTGTACTGGATGTGATCACAATATAACCCTAGAATAACACTGGCTGCACTGGATGTGATCACAATATAACCCTAGAATAACACTGGCTGCACTGGATGTGATCACAATATAACCCTAGAATAACACTGGCTGCACTGGATGTGATCACAATATAACCCTAGAATAACACTGGCTGCACTGGATGTGATCACAATATAACCCTAGAATAACACTGGCTGCACTGGATGAGATCACAATATAACCCTAGAATAACACTGGCTGCACTGGATGTGATCACAATATAACCCTAGAATAACACTGGCTGCACTGGATGAGATCACAATATAACCCTAGAATAACACTGGCTGCACTGGATGTGATCACAATATAACCCTAGAATAACACTGGCTGCACTGGATGTGATCACAATATAACCCTAGAATAACACTGGCTGCACTGGATGTGATCACAATATAACCCTAGAATAACACTGGCTGTACTGGATGAGATCACAATATAACCCTAGAATAACACTGGCTGCACTGGATGAGATCACAATATAACCCTAGAATGATTCTGACTGCACTGGATGAGATCACAATATAACCCTAGAATAACACTGACTGTACTGGATGAGATCACAATATAACCCTAGAATAACACTGGCTGTACTGTATAACATCACAATATAACCCTAGAATGACACTGGCTGTACTGGATGAGATCACAATATAACCCTAGAATAACACTGGCTGTACTGGATGAGATCACAATATAACCCTAGAATAACACTGGCTGTACTGGATGAGATCACAATATAACCCTAGAATAACACTGTCTGTACTGGATGAGATCCCAATATAACCCTAGAATAACACTGGCTGTACTGGATGAGATCACAATATAACCCTAGAATAACACTGGCTGTACTGGATGAGATCACAATATAACCCTAGAATAACACTGGCTGTACTGGATGAGATCACAATATAACCCTAGAATAACACTGGCTGTACTGGATGAGATCACAATATAACCCTAGAATAACACTGGCTGCACTGGATGAGATCACAATATAACCCTAGAATGACACTGGCTGCACTGGATGAGATCACAATATAACCCTAGAATAACACTGGCTGTACTGGATGAGATCACAATATAACCCTAGAATGACACTGGCTGTACTGGATGAGATGTATAACCCTAGAATAACACTGGCTGCACTGGAATAACTGCACTGGATGTGATCACAATATAACCCTAGAATAACACTGGCTGTACTGGATGAGATCACAATATAACCCTAGAATAACACTGGCTGTACTGGATGAGATCACAATATAACCCTAGAATAACACTGGCTGTACTCACCACCTGTTTACAGTTACATTTTAGAATAACATTTGGATGCAGATCACAATATAACCCTTAACACTCTGGGTGACTCACAATATAACCCTAGAATTTAACACTTCTCACTGGGTTGAGATCACAATATAACCCTAGAATAACACTGGCTGCACTGTTACAGTCACTGGCTGTACTGGATGCACATTTTAACCCTAGAATAACACTGGCTGCTGGATCATCACAAAGTAACCCTAGAATGCACTGGCTGTACTGGATGAATCAAATATAACCCTAGAATAAGTGGCTGTACTGTGTTAGTTCAAGAGATCAAATATAACTAGAATAACACTGTTGACTGGATGAGATCTATAACCCTAGAATACTGGCTGTACTCTGGCTGGATATCACAATATAACCATAACACTGGCTGTTGATGAGATCCAATATAACCCTAGAATAACACTGTACTGATAACATCACAATATAACCCTAGAATAACACTGGCTGTACTGGCTGAGATCACAATATAACCCTAGAATAACACTGGCTGTACTGGATGAGATCACAATCCAACCCTAGAATAACTGTACTGGCTGTACTGGCTGGATATACAGCATGTTGAAGTCCACTGTTGACTAACACTGTACTGTGTACTCTGGCTGGATATACAGCATGTTGAAGTCCACTGTTGACTAGAGAGCTGTACTGGCTGTACTCTGGCTGGATATACAGCATATTGAAGTCCACTGTTGACTAGAGAGCTGTACTGGCTGTACTCTGGCTGGATATACAGCATGTTGAAGTCCACTGTTGACTAGAGAGCTGTACTGGCTGTACTCTGGCTGGATATACAGCATGTTGAAGTCCACTGTTCCAGTGGGGAGTTTCCTCTGTCTGCAGTTCTCTGTGTACAGTTTTTGGTCACTGCACTGTTGACAGAAGCTGTACTGGCTGTGGCTGGATATACAGCATGTTGAAATGTTGAGTGTGTAAATATACAAGGAAATGGGGTGTTGTCCAATATACAAGCTGAAATGGCTGTGTGGAATACAGCAGGAAATGGGGTGTTGACTAAATATACAAGGAAATGGGGTGTGTAAATATACAAGGCTGTACTGGCTGTGGCTGGATAAATAAGTCCACTGTTGAAGAGAAACTGGGGTGTGTAAATATACAAGTTGAAATGTTCCAGTGTACAAATAGCAGTTCTCTGGGGTGTGTAAATATACAAGGAAATGGGGTGTGTAAATATACAAGGAAATGGGGTGTACAAATAGCAGGAAATGGGGTGTACAAATAGCAGGAAATGGGGTGTGTAAATAGCAGGAAATGGGGTGTGTAAATATACAAGGAAATGGGGTGTGTAAATAGCAGGAAATGGGGTGTGTAAATATACAAGGAAATGGGGTGTAAATATACAAGGAAATGGGGTGTGTAAATATACAAGGAAATGGGGTGTGTAAATATACAAGGAAATGGGGTGTGTAAATAGCAGGAAATGGGGTGTGTAAATATACAAGGAAATGGGGTGTGTAAATAGCAGGAAATGGGGTATGTAAATATACAAGGAAATGGGGTGTGTAAATAGCAGGAAATGCGGTGTACAAATAGCAGGAAATGGGGTGTGTAAATATACAAGGAAATGGGGTGTGTAAATAGCAGGAAATGGGGTATGTAAATATACAAGGAAATGGGGTGTGTAAATATACAAGGAAATGGGGTGTACAAATAGCAGGAAATGGGGTGTGTAAATATACAAGGAAATGGGGTGTGTAAATATACAAGGAAATGGGGTGTACAAATAGCAGGAAATGGGGTGTGTAAATATACAAGGAAATGGGGTGTGTAAATAGCAGGAAATGGGGTATGTAAATATACAAGGAAATGGGGTGTACAAATAGCAGGAAATGGGGTGTGTAAATATACAAGGAAATGGGGTGTGTAAATAGCAGGAAATGGGGTATGTAAATATACAAGGAAATGGGGTGTACAAATAGCAGGAAATGGGGTGTGTAAATATACAAGGAAATGGGGTGTGTAAATAGCAGGAAATGGGGTATGTAAATATACAAGGAAATGGGGTGTATAAAAAAATATACAAGGAAATGGGGTGTACAAATAGCAGGAAATGGGGTGTGTAAATATACAAGGAAATGGGGTGTGTAAATAGCAGGAAATGGGGTATGTAAATATACAAGGAAATGGGGTGTACAAATAGCAGGAAATGGGGTGTGTAAATATACAAGGAAATGGGGTGTGTAAATAGCAGGAAATGGGGTACAAATAGCAGGAAATGGGGTAAATATACAAGGAAATGGGGTGTGTAAATAGCAGGAAATGGGGTGTGTAAATATACAAGGAAATGGGGTGTACAAATAGCAGGAAATGGGGTATGTAAATATACAAGGAAATGGGGTGTGTAAATAGCAGGAAATGGGGTGTGTAAATATACAAGGAAATGGGGTGTGTAAATAGCAGGAAATGGGGTATGTAAATATACAAGGAAATGGGGTGTGTAAATAGCAGGAAATGGGGTGTACAAATAGCAGGAAATGGGGTATGTAAATATACAAGGAAATGGGGTGTGTAAATATACAAGGAAATGGGGTGTACAAATAGCAGGAAATGGGGTGTACAAATAGCAGGAAATGGGGTGTACAAATATCAGGAAATGGGGTGTGTACATAGCAGGAAACGGGGTGTGTAAATATATAAGGAAATGGGGTGTAACCTATACACTACACATCCATATACATTTACATATAAAGCACATATAGAGAGCCCTTTTGTCACGACCGTTGTTGGAATAAGACCAAGGTGCAGTGTGGTGAGTGTACAGACTTCTCTCCATCCTAGATACTGTTGCAGTGGTAGGGGTACTGGTGGTAGTAGTAGTAGTTAGTAGTAGTAGTAGTTAATAGTTAATGGTCGTTCGTCAACCTACATCAGTGCAGGCAGTCTTCGCACTATCTGACGTAACATCATGCATTCATTCACTAACTTCTCAACGATCTCAGTGACATTGTGAAAGGAGGTGAGGGGAGTACAGAGGCGTAGTTATCATCCTGCATGCATGCAGAGTAAATCAGCCATGAGCCAGCCATGAGCCAGCCATGAGCCAGCCATGAACCAGCCATGAGCCAGCCATGAACCAGTCAATTTCATTGCCATAAAATAAAGGTTGTGTCAGAAACAAATGACAAAACAACATATTGAGTGACAATAGCTGCTATCCCACCTGATACTGCTAGTTAATGACTGTCACCACCAGCCATCAACACAGTGGCCGGTTCTCGAAAGGTACCCTATGTCCTACGTGGGGCCTATGGGTCTCGGTCAAAAGTAGTGCACTACATAGGGAATAGGATGCCAGCCCTGGTCTAAAGTTGTGCACCACATAGGGAATAGGGTGCCAGTCCTGGTCTAAAGTAGTGCACTACATAGGGAATAGGGTGCCAGTCCTGGTCTAAAGTAGTGCACCACATAGGGAATAGGGTGCCAGTCCTGGTCAAAAGTAGTGCACCACATAGGGAATAGAGTGCCAATTGGGATGTAATCAGTGTATTTATTCAACCTTATATTCACGACTGAGGTTGATTAGCGCTGATACAATAAATGAAACGAATGTTTGGTATTGCCACCTTGAATACTGATTGATACAGACGGCAGAGTGCCTGGTATCATGTAGTTAAGGTGATTGCGTGATTGGACGTGTTATCTGATTGCTTGTTTGACCTCCTCTGAAGTACAGTAGTTGTCATGCATATGCATTGTAGGCAGTGGTAGGAGTTGATTGAATATACTGTGTAATGGTTACCCTTACAAAAAGAACAGCTTGAAAACAAATCACATTCAGACACGTGTGAACAAATCACATGAAAATTATCCCGAGTCAGAAGTGGTCAGAATTCTTCCAGAGTCAGATGTGGTTTTCAGACACGTGTGAAGTTTCACATGTACATTTTTCACATGTTTTTCCCACATGTTTATCATTCACTTGATTATTATCACCTCTGCCAGCTAGGTCTGGTCTCCCATCCAGGGACTGACCAGGACCAACCCTGCTTAGCTTCAGAGGTAAACTATCAGTGGGATGCAGGGTGCTATATATTGCTGGTAGGATTGTGGAAAGACTTGTGGAAAGCAAAGGCCAGGGTAAAATAAAGGACCAGGGTAACATAAAGGACCAGGGTAACATAAAGGACCAGGGTAACATAACAAAGGACCAGGGTATCATTACAAAGGACCAGGTTAACATAACCAAAGGCCAGGATAAAATAAAGGACCAAGGTAACATAAAGGACCAGGGTAACATAAAGGACCAGGGTAACATAACCAAAGGCCAGAGTAACATAACCAAAGGCCAGGGTAAAATAAAGGACCAGGGTAACATAAAGGACCAGGGTAACATAACCAAAGGCCAGGGTAAAATAAAGGACCAGGGTAACATAAAGGACCAGGGTAACATAAAGGACCAGGGTAACATAACCAAAGGACCAGGGTAACATAACAAAGGACCAGGGTAACATAACAAAGGACCAGGGTAACATAACCAAAGGCCAGGGTAAAATAAAGGACCAAGGTAACATAAAGGACCAGGGTAACATAAAGGACCAGGGTAACATAACCAAAGGCCAGAGTAACATAACCAAAGGCCAGGGTAAAATAAAGGACCAGGGTAACATAAAGAACCAGGGTAACATAACCAAAGGCCAGGGTAAAATAAAGGACCAGGGTAACATAAAGGACCAGGGTAACATAACCAAAGGACCAGGGTAACATAAAGGACCAGGATAACATAAAGGACCAGGGTAACATAACCAAAGGCCAGGGTAACATAAAGGACCAGGGTAACATAAAGGACCAGGGTAACATAACCAAAGGACCAGGGTAACATAACAAAGGACCAGGGTAACATAACCAAAGGCCAGGGTAAAATAAAGGACCAAGGTAACATAAAGGACCAGGGTAACATTCAGCTCATACAAGGAGAAGACTGATCAGAGATGCAGCCAAGAGGCCCATGATCACTCTGGATGAACTGCAGAGATCTACAGCTGAGGTGGGAGACTCTGTCCATAGGACAACAATCAGTCGTATATTGCACAAATCTGGCCTTTATGGAAGAGTGGCAAGAAGAAAGCCATTTCTTAAAGATATCCATAAAAAGTGTCGTTTAAAGTTTGCCACAAGCCACCTGGGAGACACACCAAACATGTGGAAGAAGGTGCTCTGGTCAGATGAAACCAAAATGTAACTTTTTGGCAACAATGCAAAACATTATGTTTGGCGTAAAAGCAACACAGCTCATCACCCTGAACACAACATCCCCACTGTCAAACATGGTGGTGGCAGCATCATGGTTTGGGCCTGCTTTTCTTCAGCAGGGACAGGGAAGATGGTTAAAATTGATGGGAAGATGGATGGAGCCAAATACAGGACCATTCTGGAAGAAAACCTGATGGAGTCTGCAAAAGACATGAGACTGGGACGGAGATTTGTCTTCCAACGTGACAATGATCCAAAACATAAAGCAAAATCTACAATGGAATGGTTCAAAAATAAACATATCCAGGTTTTAGAATGGCCAAGTCAAAGTCCAGACCTGAATCCAATCGAGAATCTGTGGAAAGAACTGAAAACTGCTGTTCACAAATGCTCTCCATCCAACCTCACTGAGCTCGAGCTGTTTTGCAAGGAGGAATGGGAAAAAATGTCAGTCTCTCGATGTGCAAAACTGATAGAGACATACCCCAAGCGGCTTACAGCTGTAATCGCAGCAAAAGGTGACGCTACAAAGTATTAACTTAAGGGGGCTGAATAATTTTGCACGCCCAATTTTTCAGTTTTTGATTTGTTAAAAAAGTTTGAAATATCCAATAAATGTCGTTCCACTTCATGATTGTGTCCCACTTGTTGTTGATTCTTCACAAAAAAATACAGTTTTATATCTTTATGTTTGAAGCCTGAAATGTGGCAAAAGGTCGCAAAGTTCAAGGGGGCCGAATACTTTCGCAAGGCACTGTACTTCGAAACTGTCTGCATCTGGGTGTTTTCCTGATTCTTGACAGAAACCCCATGCCCACATGCGCTCGTGAGCGCACACACGCATGCATGCACGCACACACACACACACACACACACACACACACACACACACACACACACACACACACACGCACGCACGCACGCACACACGCACACACGCGCACACACGCACACACACACGCACACTGAATACCAAATAGCTAACAATTAGTTCCTATAGTTTATGGTAAATAACAATAACACATTTCCACCATGTTATGTTATTGTACATTGTGTTATTGTACAGTCCCCTCTACTCAATTAAATAAACCTAATTTGCTAATAAATAGCAATTGTATATAACATCATGTTATTGATAATGTATTGTACAGTCCTATGCTCAATCCACCTGTAAATAAACCTTATAAGTACCTTGTCACTCATGAATGTTGTCTTATGACTAAATAAATGTAATTAAATTCTTTGTTCTATTCATATAAAAATATATATATTTGTTGAACAAATAAAACATTTTGCATTATATTCAACCTTTGTCCGTAACATCAGTTGTTTTTATTAAACAGTGGGTTAGAGGTAGCGAACATATACACAAATAAACAAACAAATACACAGACAGAATTATCTTAGTCTGCCAGGAGTGAATCCTTTATACAGGCCATTAGTGTCAGGGAAGGCATCTCTGGTGTGCCATACGCAGCAGCTGGAATAACAATTCTGTGACCCTGCTGAAGCATGCCACGCTGCCAACAGATAAACTACCGGTAGGCAGCATGCCTGTACTCCGCATGGTCTTCTCCCTGCTCCTCGCTCTCATCCAGGGCTAACAGGTCATTCCTGTAGACCCTGATGTTCCTCAGGTTTCCAGGCTCCAGGCAGGAAGTGTACATGTGCAGCGTTGTACTGATGCAGGTGGTTAGCCCCCCACCACAACACTTCTCCTCAGTCAGTTGGCATTTCACGACACCTGCCACAGGTGCATCTCCACCACCTCCCTGGTTGGTCTGGATGAGATGGACCACATCAAAAAGAGCCCCTGGTGTCCTCTCCAGCATCGTCATCAAATCACCATGTCAATCTCTCTCTCTCTGACAGCTGTTCAAGATACACCTAAAGTTAATGAGTAAAAAAAACAAGCTATACTTTCTGGTTGACATGAGTACCAGTGTTGACAATCTGGTCTAGATTTGGTTTAGACTACTCAGACATGGTGTTGTCTGAAAGCTGTGCACATCTATCTGGATGATGATGATCAACTCTCTCCCTGTCAGCCAGGGATATTTCCCAGATTCTGCTGCTTCTACCTCTTCCACTGTTCCCTTCCCTGGCCCTGTTTGATCCTCGTACCCTCTACATGGACCTTGTTTCTACACTGGCCCTCAGCAATCCTCCACAGACACTTGGACCTCTGCCCCTGGCTCTCCTTCTCTTTGTAGACCTATGTGTGCCATGTTCAGGCAGCAGATTCTCCTAAAAACAATCCTTGACTAATCAGAATCACCTTTATCCATCAAGTACGTTTACCTGTACTAGAAATTTGACATGGTGAAATGGTTCTGCCAGCAATTGACAGAAAATATACTATATGTAAGAATAGCAAGTAGTAGATGTTGATATTATTTCATAGACCTAGCTATGACTGACAGCTAACTTAGCTACAAATATTGATACATTCACAAGGTCATTAGATATTAGCTATATTACCTTGACATCTGATATAGTAATGCTAGCTCTTTAGAGGTTTATGTTGTGGAAGGGAGACAAACGTGACTAATTAGTTAACACAAATATACTCAATGTTTTACTAATACATGAAATTAAAACAAGCATTTTTGATTTACGATGAGCCTAACGTTAGCTAACTGTTAGTTTGCTAGCTAGCTAGTGAGCTAACTAATTTAGGCAGTTAGCTAGCTACAGTAGCTGCCTAGTCTAGAGAACAGGCAGAACACTACAGAACATGCAGAACAGGGCCCAGATTCACTAAACACTTCTTACACTAAAACTTACGAAGCTTTTTAAGAAGTTCATAAGAAGTTCATAAGATAGTTCGTAAGTGCAATTCCTCAACAATATCTTAAGTTGTTATGATTTTCTTATAAACTTCTCAAATATCTTCTTACAAATCTTCTTAAGATGTGTGTTGCTCGGCAACCATTTTAGCTAGCTATCTAGCTAACAATGGCAATCATGTTAGAATATTTCTTACTAAGATTACAGTTCTAAAACATGTTCTTGGGTTTAAAATAATCAATACTGAAACTTTCAGATGAAGTTTGTGTGTGAATTAAACATGTTCCATTGTTTTAATGAGCTTTTTCTCTCACTGCTCTGAGTTTAAGACAAGGGTTTAGCCATCTTAGAATTAAGAACATTTCCATGAACTTTATTTTCAAGAGTCACATTTTTTCTTAACTTTGTGCTTAAGGAGAAGCATAAGAAATAGCGCAAGAGAATGTCCAATAACCTTTTTAACTTTCTTCTTAAGTCTATAGTTAAGGAAACAATGGCAGTTAACCTTCTTAAGGTTTTGAAAATCTGGGCCCAGGTTGGTATAAACAGGTTGGTATAAACTAGCTATTTTCCAGATCAGAACAAAGTATACAATATAATGATTGGCTAATTACATAAAATAATTAAAAAATGTATTCCAAAAAGTACTCTTACCAGTATCTTTGGTTATAGTCCGGCTGGACTGACTGCAAGGTTAAACGGCACTATGGCAGACTGACAGTTGAGTTGTAAACATCACTCAGCACATGAGCGAGATTACATTTTGGCAACTCTCGATCATACATCATCACCTCGTCTGGCTGAGAAATTAGCTGCAAAATGTAAACAAGCCTGAAGGGGGGAAAATTGAAAAATGCTCCAGTATTTCCAGTGCTGTGGTGTCAAAGCACTAAATAAGTCAAATTAAGACTTAATATCTCTTATTTCAGAGATATAATCCAAAATCGAAAATCAATTTGATTTATTTTGCACTAACTGAATCTGGCTTTAACATGTGAACTCTAAATTCAACACGTGTGAACATATGGTTTCACATGTGACATTTAAGGTCAACATGTGAAACTGCAAATGTAACATGTTTTTGTTGTTGTTGTAAAGGATAGGTTGAATATATTTACAATCCCTCTACTCCAAATGTTTGAAACTGTATTCGTTGCTGAGGCTTACACAGAGGTTTCACCAGATGAAAACAGCATTTATCCATGTTGTTATCACTTAGTTGTGTAAATAGTGTCACTTAGCTGTGTAAATGGTGTCACTTAGCTGTGTAAATAGTGTCACTTAACTGTGTAAATAGTGTCACTTAGCTGTGTAAATAGTGTCACTTAACTATTGTAGCGGTTTCAGGGATTGTGTGGTGGATGGGACGGTATGTGCCTGCGAGGTTGCTTTGTTTCCTGGATGCCAGGACCACGGACAGCAATGTGAAGTATTCCCCAAAGGCAGGACCATGGACAGCTCAGGTGAAACTTCTAGACTGCATCAGAACAGCCACACATGTCTCCAGTTGTGATCAGAGCCTGCAGACAGGTGAAACCAATCAGGGCCTCTAATTAACCACGCCCTGTTTTTTTTTCTATTGGTCTTTTCTTTGACCCCGGAAGGGGAAGGAGTAGGAGGTTATTGGGGAGAGAGAACGTACGGTGGAGAAGGAAGTTTACTGGAAGAAAGGAACTGATGAGTTCAGCAATGATTGAACCCCCAAAGACCAAGATTTGACGATCTTCCACTGGTGACGAAGTGTTTACTCTGTTTGTTTAGAGTTTGGTAGAAATGGAACTCTGTCGACCTCTGATAATAAAACACTTTAACCCTTCCCTTGGACTGGTGGTGTGTGTTTATGTGTAAACCAGGCCTTACAGGGATCTTGGCACCGAAACCGCCAGATTGTGTAAATAGTGTGTCACTTAGCTGTGTAGATTTTGTCCTCTGAATACACTGAAAGTTATCCATCAGTTGAATGACACACAGATCCGACCCTTCTCTTAACAGGCCAGTTGACACGGATTCATCATCCTGGTTCTATCTGCTTTTACATTTCATCCATTATTTATCTTGCCTGTGTTTTGGCACCAAAACTGTATCATAAAGTGCCTTTTTACATCAAAGGAATGCGAGCACGATCCTGCCAAGTGTTCCCACTCTAAGGTATGGCAGTCCTATGCAGCAGCATGACAAGAAATCTGTTATTTTAGAAAATCAGCACCACACCAAAGGTGATCACCCTGGGATATGTAACACAGCTGTCAATGAAGGCAGGATCCCAGCAGAAGAGGAAATATACAGAGTAATGTACCGATATTAGGAGGAACCCAGGCTAAACATGACATACTTGTGAGTCATTGTATTGTGAGTGATGGAGACATAATGCATACTGCAGCTTTCAGCCATAGTGTGGGCTATTTTTACAAGACTTTTGATCTTGTAAAATATGAGAAATTACATGGAAATTCTTAATTTTTCTAATTGAATGAAACAGTAATCTCCTCAGTAACTACCTCACTGTACTCCTGAGTAACATCCTCACTGTACTCCCAATAACCACCTCACTGTACTACCCAATAACATCCGTCACTGTACCCCTCAATAATCTGACTGTACTCCTCAGGCACCTCACTGTACTCCTCACTATGCTCCTTAGTAACCACCTCACTGTGCTCCTCAGGGGTTAGATGGCATCAGTAGGTTAACCCATTCTACTGTCAATAGAGGTT
This sequence comes from Oncorhynchus nerka, assembly GCF_034236695.1. Taxonomy (NCBI): domain Eukaryota; kingdom Metazoa; phylum Chordata; class Actinopteri; order Salmoniformes; family Salmonidae; genus Oncorhynchus; species Oncorhynchus nerka. The sequence goes on from NC_088405.1 coordinate 49,220, forward strand.
AGATGCCATCAGTAGGTTAACCCATTCTACTGTCAATAGAGGTTAGATGGCATCAGTAGGTTAACCCATTCTACTGTCAATAGAGGTTAGATGGCATCAGTAGGTTAACCCTTTCTACTATCAATAGAGGTTAGATGGCATCAGTAGGTTAACCCATTCTACTGTCAATAGAGGTTAGATGGCATCAGTAGGTTAACCCATTCTACTGTCAATAGAGGTTAGATGCCATCAGTAGGTTAACCCATTCTACTGTCAATAGAGGTTAGATGCCATCAGTAGGTTAACCCATTCTACTGTCAATAGAGGTTAGATGCCATCAGTAGGTTAACCCATTCTACTGTCAATAGAGGTTAAATGCCATCAGTAGGTTAACCCATTCTACTGTCAATAGAGGTTAGATGGCATCAGTAGGTTAACCCTGTTAGATGGCATCAGTAGGTCAACCCTTTCTTAGGTCAATGGAGGTTAGATGGCATCAGTAGGTTAACCCATTCTACTATCAATAGAGGTTAGATGGCATCAGTAGGTTAACCCATTCTACTGTCAATAGAGGTTAGATGGCATCAGTAGGTTAACCCTTTCTACTATCAATAGAGGTTAGATGGCATCAGTAGGTTAACCCTTTCTACTATAAATAGAGGTTAGATGGCATCAGTAGGTTAACCCATTCTACTGTCAATAGAGGTTAGATGGCATCAGTAGGTTAACCCATTCTACTGTCAATAGAGGTTAGATGGCATCAGTAGGTTAACCCATTCTACTGTCAATAGAGGTTAGATGGCATCAGTAGGTTAACCCATTCTACTGTCAATAGAGGTTAGATGGCATCAGTAGGTTAACCCATTCTACTGTCAATAGAGGTTAGATGGCATCAGTAGGTTAACCCATTCTACTGTCAATAGAGGTTAGATGGCATCAGTAGGTTAACCCATTCTACTGTCAATAGAGGTTAGATGGCATCAGTAGGTTAACCCATTCTACTGTCAATAGAGGTTAGATGGCATCAGTAGGTTAACCCATTCTACTGTCAATAGAGGTTAGATGGCATCAGTAGGTTAACCCATTCTACTGTCAATAGAGGTTAGATGGCATCAGTAGGTTAACCCATTCTACTGTCAATAGAGGTTAGATGGCATCAGTAGGTTAACCCATTCTACTGTCAATAGAGGTTAGATGCCATCAGTAGGTTAACCCATTCTACTGTCAATAGAGGTTAGATGCCATCAGTAGGTTAACCCATTCTACTGTCAATAGAGGTTAAATGCCATCAGTAGGTTAACCCATTCTACTGTCAATAGTGGTTAGATGGCATCAGTAGGTTAACCCTTTCTACTGTAAATAGAGGTTAGATGGCATCAGTAGATTAACCCATTCTACTGTCAATAGAGGTTAGATGGCATCAGTAGGTTAACCCATTCTACTGTCAATAGAGGTTAGATGGCATCAGTAGGTTAACCCATTCTACTGTCAATAGAGGTTAGATGGCATCAGTAGGTTAACCCATTCTACTGTCAATAGAGGTTAGATGGCATCAGTAGGTTAACCCATTCTACTGTCAATAGAGGTTAGATGGCATCAGTAGGTTAACCCATTCTACTGTCAATAGAGGTTAGATGGCATCAGTAGATTAACCCATTCTACTGTCAATAGAGGTTAGATGGCATCAGTAGGTTAACCCATTCTACTGTCAATAGAGGTTAGATGGCATCAGTAGGTTAACCCATTCTACTGTCAATAGAGGTTAGATGGCATCAGTAGGTAATAAAATAATAAAATAATAAAAAATCTGTGAAACGTCTGATATAGAAAAAATATACTTCTAAATATTGTCTCTTCCCCCCGTTAGCTTTCACTCTCCCTCCTTCCCAAATAATCTCTCTTGGATGTGATTATTCAAGGGGATAATTAAATGTAAACTGCCCAGTGTAATTTGTCATGTCATGTGAAGGACCCAAGGCGTTCTCGCTGCCAACAGATGCTACTCAGCAGTTCTCCTGCGGATCAGAATCCTTCACATAGGTCAAACACACACACACACACAAACACACACACACACACACCCACACACAAACACACACAGACACACACACACACACACACACACGTTTTCCTTTGCAGACCGTGGTACAGAAACACCAGATGGCTAAAGTTGGAGGTGTATTTCCTTTCACCTCTGAGACTTGATGGCTACATTTCATCTACGACAGGACATTATGTCATGCTCAAGAGCTTCACATGGAGCGCTTCATCTAGATCACGTCAAACTCAAGGCCTGCGGGCCAGATCCAGTCTACATTGGAATGACTGAAGCCAAACTATGACTAAAGCCAAACCAAAACTCATTAGACCTACATTTGGGATGGCAGGTAGCTTAGTGGTTAGAGTGTTGGACTTGTAACTGAAAGTTTGCAAGATTGAATCCCAGAGCTGACAAGGTAAAAATCTGTCGTTCTGTCCCTGAACAAGGCAGTTAACCCACTGTTCCTAAGCTGTCATTGAAAACAAGAATGTGTCCTTAACTAACTTGCCTAGTTTTTAAAAATGTTTTATTTCACCTTTATTTAACCAGGTAAGCTAGTTGAGAACAAGTTCTCATTTACAACTAAAGCGTACAGTCAATAACACAATAGAAAAAAAGAAAGTCTATATACAGTGTGTGCAAATGGCGTGAGGAGGTAAGGCAATAAATAGGCCAAAGTAGCAAAGTAATTACAATTTAGCAGATTAACACTGGAATGATAGATGAGCAGATGATGATGAGCAGATGATGGTGTGTAAGTAGTGATACTGGTGTGCAAAAGAGCAGCAAAGTAAATTAAAACAATATGGGGATGAGGTAGGTAGATTGGGTGGGCTATTTACAGATGGCCTACGTACAGCTGCAGTGATCGGTTAGCTGTTCAGACAGCTGATGTTTAAAGTTAGTGAGGGAAATGTAAGTCTCCAGCTTCAGTAATTTTTGCAATTAGTTCCAGTCACTGGCAGCAGAGAACTGTAAGGAAAGGCGGCCAAAGGAGGTGTTGGCTTTGGGGATGACCAGTGAGATATACCTGCTGGAGCACGTGCTACAGGTGGGTGTTGTTATCGTGACCAGTGAGCTGAGATAAGGCGGAGCTTTATCTAGCATAGACTTATAGATGACCTGGAGCCAGTGGGTCTGGCGGCGAATATGTAGCGAGGGCCAGTCGACTAGAGCATACAGGTCGCAGTGGTGGGTGGTAACAAAATGGATGGCACTGTGATAGACTGCATCCAGTTTAATGAGTAGAGTATTGGAAGCTATTTTGTAGATGACATTGCCAAAGTCGAGGATCGGTAGGATAGTCAGTTTTACTAGGGTAAGTTTGGCGGCGTGAGTGAAGGAGGCTTTGTTGCGAAATAGAAAGCCGATTCTAGATTTGATTTTGGATTGGAGATGTTTGATATGGGTCTGGAAGGAGAGTTTACAGTCTAACCAGACACCTAGGTATTTGTAGTTGTCCACGTATTCTAGGTCAGAACCGTCCAGAGTAGTGATGCTAGTCGGGCGGGTGCGGGCAGCGAACGGTTGAAAAGCATACATTTGGTTTTACTAGCATGTAAGAGCAGTTGGAGGCCACGGAAGGAATGTTGTATGGCATTGAAGCTCATTTGGAGGTTAGTTAACACAGTGTCCAAAGAATATACAGAATGGTGTCGTCTGAGTAGAGGTGGATCAGGGAATCACTCGCAGCAAGAGAGACATTGTTGATATATACAGAGAAAAGAGTCGGCCCGATTATTGTACCCCTTGTATATAGACAAGTTATCATTACTCAGTACTGGTACCCCATGTTTATAAACAAGTTATCATGACTCAGTACTGGTACCCCATGTTTATTAACAAGTTATCATTACTCAGTACTGGTACCCCTTGTAAATAGACAAGTTATCATTACTCAGTACTGGTACCCCTTGTAAATAGACAAGTTATCATTACTCAGTACTGGTACCCCTTGTATATAACCCAAGAAAAAGTTGTTAAAAGTTGTTATCATTACTCAGTACTGGTACCCCGTGTATATAGCCAAGTTATGATGACTCAGTACTGGTACCCCGTGTATATAGCCAAGTTATGATGACTCAGTACTGGTACCCCGTGTATATAACCAAGTTACCATTACTCAGTACTGGTACCCCTTACAGACAGTATAGACATGTTATCATGACTCAGTACTGGTACCCCTTGCAGACAGTATAGACATGTTATCATGACTCAGTACTGGTACTCCTTGCAGACAGTATAGACATGTTATCATGACTCAGTACTGGTACTCCTTGCAGACAGTATAGACATGTTATCATGACTCAGTACTGGTACCCCTTGCAGACAGTATAGACATGTTATCATGACTCAGTACTGGTACCCCTTGTTTATTAACAAGTTATCATGACTCAGTACTGCTACCCCTTGTAAATAGACAAGTTATCATGACTCAGTACTGGTACCCCTTGTTTATTAACAAGTTATCATGACTCAGTACTGCTACCCCTTGTAAATAGACAAGTTATCATGACTCAGTACTGGTACCCCTTGTTTATTAACAAGTTATCATGACTCAGTACTGGTACCCCTTGTAAATAGACAAGTTATCATTACTCAGTACTGGTACCCCTTGTAAATAGACAAGTTATCATTACTCAGTACTGGTACCCCTTGTAAATAGACAAGTTATCATGACTCAGTACTGGTACCCCTTGTAAATAGACAAGTTATCATGACTCAGTACTGCTACCCCTTGTAAATAGACAAGTTATCATTACTCAGTACTGGTACCCCTTGTAAATAGACAAGTTATCATGACTCAGTACTGGTACCCCATGTTTATAAACAAGTTATTGTTACTCAGTACTGGTACCCCATGTTTATAAACAAGTTATCATGACTCAGTACTGGTACCCCATGTTTATAAACAAGTTATCATTACTCAGTACTGGTACCCCATGTTTATAAACAAGTTATCATGACTCAGTACTGGTACCCCTTGTAAATAGACAAGTTATCATGACTCAGTACTGGTACCCCATGTTTATAAACAAGTTATTGTTACTCAGTACTGGTACCCCATGTTTATAAACAAGTTATCATTACTCAGTACTGGTACCCCATGTTTATTAACAAGTTATCATTACTCAGTACTGGTACCCCTTGTAAATAGACAAGTTATCATGACTCAGTACTGGTACCCAAGTTATCATGTTCAGTACTGGTACCCCTTGTACAGTATAGACATGTTATCATGACTCAGTACTGGTACCCCTTGTTTATTAACAAGTTATCATGACTCAGTACTGCTACCCCTTGTAAATAGACAAGTTATCATGACTCAGTACTGGTACCCCTTGTTTATTAACAAGTTATCATGACTCAGTACTGCTACCCCTTGTAAATAGACAAGTTATCATGACTCAGTACTGGTACCCCTTGTTTATTAACAAGTTATCATGACTCAGTACTGGTACCCCTTGTAAATAGACAAGTTATCATTACTCAGTACTGGTACCCCTTGTAAATAGACAAGTTATCGGGATACTCAGTACTGGTACCCCTTGTAAATAGACAAGTTATCATGACTCAGTACTGGTACCCCTTGTAAATAGACAAGTTATCATGACTCAGTACTGCTACCCCTTGTAAATAGACAAGTTATCATTACTCAGTACTGGTACCCCTTGTAAATAGACAAGTTATCATGACTCAGTACTGGTACCCCATGTTTATAAACAAGTTATTGTTACTCAGTACTGGTACCCCATGTTTATAAACAAGTTATCATGACTCAGTACTGGTACCCCTGTTTATAAACAAGTTTACTCAGTACTGGTACCCCATGTTTATAAACAAGTTATCATTACTCAGTACTGGTACCCTTGTAAATAGACAAGTTATCATGACTCAGTACTGGTACCCCATGTTATAAACAAGTTATCACTGGTACCCCATGTTTATAAACAAGTTATCATTACTCAAATAGACCCATCTGTTTATAAACAAGTACATTACTCAGTACTGGTACCCCATGTTTATTAGTACAAAATAGACAAGTTATCATTACTCAGTACTGGTACCCCTTGTAAATAGACAAGTTATCATGACTCAGTACTGGTACCCCATGTTTATAAACAAGTTATTGTTACTCAGTACTGGTACCCCATGTTTATAAACAAGTTATCATTACTCAGTACTGGTACCCCATGTTTATTAACAAGTTATCATTACTCAGTACTGGTACCCCTTGTAAATAGACAAGTTATCATGACTCAGTACTGGTACTCCTTGCAGACAGTATAGACATGTTATCATGACTCAGTACTGGTACCCCTTGCAGACAGTATAGACATGTTATCATGACTCAGTACTGGTACCCCATGTTATCATGACTCAGTTGTTTATTAACAAGTTATCATGACTCAGTACTGCAGACAGTACCCTCTTGACTCAGTACTGCTACCCCTTGTAAATAGACAAGTTATCATGACTCAGTACTGGTACCCCTTGTTTATTAACAAGTTATCATGACTCAGTACTGCTACCCCTTGTAAATAGACAAGTTATCATGACTCAGTACTGGTACCCCTTGTTTATTAACAAGTTATCATGACTCAGTACTGGTACCCCTTGTAAATAGACAAGTTATCATTACTCAGTACTGGTACCCCTTGTAAATAGACAAGTTATCATTACTCAGTACTGGTACCCCTTGTAAATAGACAAGTTATCATGACTCAGTACTGGTACCCCTTGTAAATAGACAAGTTATCATGACTCAGTACTGCTACCCCTTGTAAATAGACAAGTTATCATTACTCAGTACTGGTACCCCTTGTAAATAGACAAGTTATCATGACTCAGTACTGGTACCCCATGTTTATAAACAAGTTATTGTTACTCAGTACTGGTACCCCATGTTTATAAACAAGTTATCATGACTCAGTACTGGTACCCCATGTTTATAAACAAGTTATCATTACTCAGTACTGGTACCCCATGTTTATAAACAAGTTATCATTACTCAGTACTGGTACCCCTTGTAAATAGACAAGTTATCATGACTCAGTACTGGTACCCCATGTTTATAAACAAGTTATTGTTACTCAGTACTGGTACCCCATGTTTATAAACAAGTTATCATTACTCAGGTACCCCATGTTTATTAACAAGTTATCATTACTCAGTACTGGTTAAATCATCATACTCAGTACTGGTACCCCTTGTAAATCATGACTCACTGGTAAGTTATCATCATGACTCAGTACTGGTACCCTTGTATTAACAAGTTATCATGACTCAGTACTGCTACCCCTTGTAAATAGACAAGTTATCATGACTCAGTACTGGTACATTAACAAGTTATCATGACTCAGTACTGCTACCCCTTGTAAATAGACAAGTTATCATTACTGACTCAGTACTGGTACCCCTTGTTTATTAACAAGTTATCATGACTCAGTACTGGTACCCCATTGTAAATAACAAGTTATCATTATCAGTACTGGTACTCAGTTATCATTACTCAGTACTGGTACCCCTTGTAAATAGACAAGTTATCATGACTCAGTACTGGTACCCCTTGTAAATAGACAAGTTATCATGACTCAGTACTGCTACCCTTGTAAATAGACAAGTTATCATTATCAGTACTGGTACCCCTTGTAAATAGACAAGTTATCATGACTCAGTACTGGTATAAACAAGTTATTGTTACTCAGTACTGGTACCCCTGTTTATAAACAAGTATCATGACAGTACTGGTTGTTTATAAACATTACTCAGTACTGGTACCCCATTTTATAAACAAGTTATCATTACTCAGTAACCCCTTGTAAATAGACAAGTTATCATTGTGTACTCAGTACTGGTACCCCATGTTTATAAACAAGTAAATACTGACCCCATGTTTATAAACAAACAATTTATCATTACTCAGTACTGGTACCCCATGTTTATTAACAAGTTATCATTACTCAGTACTGGTACCCCTTGTAAATAGACAAGTTATCATGTCTCAGTACTGGTACCCCTTGTAAATAGACAAGTTATCATGACTCAGTACTGCTACCCCTTGTAAATAGACAAGTTATCATGACTCAGTACTGGTACCCCTTGTAAATAGACAAGTTATCATTACTCAGTACTGCTACCCCTTGTAAATAGACAAGTTATAATTACTCAGTACTGCTACCCCTTGTAAATAGACAAGTTATCATGACTCAGTACTGGTACCCCTTGTAAATAGACAAGTTATCATGACTCAGTACTGCTACCCCTTGTAAATAGACAAGTTATCATTACTCAGTACTGGTACCCCATGTTTATTAACAAGTTATCATTACTCAGTACTGGTACCCCTTGTAAATAGACAAGTTATCATGACTCAGTACTGGTACCCCTTGTAAATAGACAAGTTATCATTACTCAGTACTGGTACCCCATGTTTATAAACAAGTTATTGTTACTCATTGTGGATTTATTATTTTTCTATTATTTTTCGTATTTACTCTCTGTATTGTTAGGAAGGACCTGTAAGTAAATATTTCACTGTTAGCCTACACATGTTGTTTACCAAGCTTGTGACAAATAACAATTGACTTGATTTTGATTCCCTGAAAGCTGGATAGTCATGGAGCATAGAACATTCCCAACCTGATGGATAAAGGACATCATATTGATCATTTTAACAGGGAGGAAATATAACACATTTTCAGTTCGGCCTTCTAGACCTCGTTAAGGACCGAATGCGGCCCGTGAGCAAAATGAGTTTGACGCCCCTTATCTAGATGGTCAAAATGGATTGATCAAGTTCGGGTGCTGCTGTCAACCATTGTCATGTCTTGTGGCTTTCGCTTATTGTTTACAGGATCCGTGTAGAGCAACAGGTGTACTTTCTTGAAATGTTTGCTTTGCTACTGGAACTATTGAACTGTTATAGGCCTATATGGAAATATAGGAATATATTTTTTACTTGGACTTACTTCTCAGTAAGCGTTCTTACTAGTATACAAATTGAAATGCGTTTTTTTTCTCTCTGAATGCACAGACCTGATAATGTGCTTAGGTAATGTTCTTGAGATTATGATTTTTTAAAAGTCTTTCACTCTGTTATCGTGACATCTTCCATACGACTCTTTTATCCCATCTTGTGATCTGTAAACTTTGATTTGATTTGTTTCTTTGCCGTCGTTTTGCTGGTACATTTGATGTGCCATGTTAGATAACGCATTCCCAGAATTAAATTGAAGAGAAAGCATGTCTCTCTCTGTTTCCAAGAGGTCTATTCTCTATTGTATACCAAGCCTGCCTTTAAACCCTGTGGAAAACATGTACTGTTACACTCAAAGATTCCACCTGCAGTACAGGAGTTTCAAGATGGCCAAACTATGTTAAATGTGCAGTAATTGGAAGGGGTACCTTTGTGATGTCATAATAGAAACATGTATAATTTGACTAACAATACATTTTCTTGGAAATGTGATTTTTTTTCTTAGACTCTTCCCCTGTATAAGTTAAGATGCACTTTCTTGCATAGCTCAGAGTACAAGTCCCCAGTATTTCCAGTGCCATTGCATTCTTTATCTTAGACACACTACATACTGAATACCCATGGCAGGCAAGTGGCTCATAAGTTAAACACAACTTCAGAATGAAAATAACTCCCTACAGATTGGCCCTCTGTAGAATATACCCTTGATTCTTCCACCCACTGCCACTACATGATATTAATCAGTTAAGGTCTTATCTGCCAGCTAACCTGAAGTTCACCTGCTTTGGGTTTTAAAAGGGTTCACATGCAGATAATTGTATCTCTCTTTTCAACCGTGCTTAGATTACATTCTCTTTCAATTATTAAGGGCCTCTGAGATCGTCGCAAGGCACTCATAGAAAGAACAGCATGGTACAATGTATTATGAGACATTAGTCAAAGAAGGGGCAATACATGGAGGAAGTCATTGATATGCATTTCTAGAAAGTACTTTATTTTCTACTCTTGTGTCTAATGCAGACGTATTGATGAATGGGAAGAGCATAATAATAATTATACAAATTAATATACAAAGTATGTTAATTATTATATTACTACTACTAATTATTGCACTAAATAATATATTAATTATTTGTATTATTAATTATACTAATTATTTAAAGTATTAGTATGTGAAAAGCAGCTAGATGACAAGCTTACAATTGTATTACTATTAACTAATAATGAACCATTTCTAAACTACTTAGAAACCCTTTATAAATCCTTAATAAATTATATCTTTATTGTTGTAGTTGTCTAGTTTCATGCTCCTCTCTCTCTTAACACTAAGACTCATTCATCTCCAACAAAGTGACATAGATTGTTACATTTCCCTAGTTTGGTCCCATGTGTTACATCACTTCACTAACAGGTTGTGTTACTGTAAAACGCTTCACTAACAGGTTGTATTACTGTAAAACGCTTCACTAACAGGTTGTGTTACTGTAAAACGCTCCACTAACAGGTTGTATTACTGTAAAACGCTTCACTAACAGGTTGTATTACTGTAAAACGCTTCACTAACAGGTTGTATTACTGTAAAACACTTCACTAACAGGTTGTTACTGTAAAACGCTTCACTAACAGGTTGTGTTACTGTAAAACGCTTCACTAACAGGTTGTATTACTGTAAAACGCTTCACTAACAGGTTGTGTTACTGTAAAACGCTTCACTAACAGGTTGTGTTACTGTAAAACGCTTCACTAACAGGTTGTGTTACTGTTAAACACTTCACTAACAGGTTGTGTTACTGTAAAACGCTTCACTAACAGGTTGTATTACTGTAAAACACTTCACTAACAGGTTGTGTTACTGTAAAACGCTTCACTAACAGGTTGTATTGCTGTAAAACGCTTCACTAACAGGTTGTATTACTGTAAAACGCTTCACGAACAGGATGTATTACTGTAAAACGCTTCACTAACAGGTTGTATTACTGTAAAATGCTTCACTAACAGGTTGTGTTACTGTTAAACACTTCACTAACAGGTTGTGTTACTGTTGAACACTTCACTAACAGGTTGTGTTAATGTAAAACGTTTCACTAACAGGTTGAGTTACTGTAAAACGCTTCACTAACAGGTTGTATTACTGTAAAACGCTTCACTAACAGGTTGTGTTACTGTTAAACACTTCACTAACAGGTTGTGTTACTTTAATTCCACTTACATCTGAGTGCTTTGCCTATGATCCTTAGATTGAATTTGGGCGCAGGAACAATTTCTGTAAGTTGGACTCATGCCCCTGGTAGGAACTGTCGTGAGTGCTTTAGAATTCTGTGCATGGATGCATCCCAAATGGCACCCTAATCCCTAAATAGTGCATTACTTTTAAGCAGAGCACTATGGACACTAAAGGAATAAGGTGCCATTTGGGATGCATACCATATCTACAGCCAGCTGTGTGAGCCAAACTAGATGATTTCTGCCAAGAAGTGTTTGAACACCTTGTAAGCATTTTAAATCAATGCCCTGTAGAAAATGTAAAAATCCATATTGAATTCACTCAACACAAGATATGAAGGAATTGAAGATATGAAGTTTACCATCCAGTGGGAAGTGTTTCATTGATCTTTATACCTTGATAACATGTACCGTTGCCAGATCTCCTCTCAGTTGAACATGTTGATAATCGTAACATGTGATAGGTGATTCACAAAACTACACCTACTGAACACCATTCAACCCCTTAGCACAACTCAACATGGTGGTGATGATGATGATGAGGATTATATTGATGATGATGGTGGTGGTGGTGGTTAGTGATGATGATGATGGTGGTGGTGGTTAGTGATGATGATGATGGTGGTGGTGGTTAGTGATGATGATGATGGTGGTGGTGGTTAGTGATGATGGTGGTGATGGTGATGATGAGGATTATATTGATGATGATGGTGGTGGTGGTTAGTGATGATGATGATGGTGGTGATGGTGGTGGAGGTGATGATGATTATATTGATGATGATGATGATGATGTTGTTGGTTATTGCTGGTGGTGGTGATGGTGGTGGTGGTGGTGGTGATGATGGTGGTGATGGTTGTGGTGGTGGTTAGTGATGGTGGTGGTGGTGGTGGTTAGTGATGGTGGTGGTGATGATGATGGTGATGATGATGATGGTGGTGGTGGTGATGATGGTGACGATGGTGGTGGTGGTGGTGATGATGATGGTGGTGGTGGTGGTGGTGGTGGTGGTGATGATGATGGTGGTGGTTGTGATGGTGGTGGTGGTGGTGGGGGTGGGGGGTGGTGGTGGTGATGATGGTGGTGGTGGTTAGTGATGGTGGTGGTGGTGGTGGTGGTTAGTCATGATGGTGGTGGTGGTGATGGTGGTGGTTGTGGTGGTGGTGGTGATGATGATGGTGGTGGTGGTTAGTGGTGGTGGTGGTTAGTGATGATGGTGGTGGTGGTGATGATGGTGGTTATGGTGGTGATGGTGGTGATGGTGAGTATTATATTGATGATGATGATGATGATGGTCGTTAGTGATGGTGGTGGTGGTGGTGGTGGTGGTGATGGTGGTGGTGGTGATGATGATGATGGTGGTGGTGGTGGTGGTGGTGATGATGATGATGATGTGGTGGTGGTGATGGTGGTGATGATGATGATGGTGGTGGTGGTGGTGGTGGTGGTGATGATGATGATGATGATGATGTGGTGGTGATGGTGGTTAGTGAAGGTGGTGGTGATGATGGTGGTGGTGATGATGGTGATGGTGATGATGGTGGTTAGTGATGGTGGTGGTGGTGATAATGGTGATGGTGGTGATGGTGGTGGTGGTGATGATGGTGGTGGTGATGATGGTGGTTAGTGATGGTGGTGGTGATGATGATGATGATGATGATGTGGTGGTAGTGGTGGTGGTGGTGATGATGGTGGTTAGTGATGGTGGTGGTGGTGGTGGTGGTTAGTGATGATGATGATTGTGGTGGTGGTGGTGATGGTGATGACGGTGATGATGGTGGTGGTGGTGGTGGTGATGGTGGTTAGTGATGATGGTGGTGATGGTGATGGTGGTGGTGGTGATGGTGGTGGTGATGATGGTGGTTAGTGATGATGATGATGGTGATGGTGGTGGTGATGATGATGATGATGATGGTGGTTAGTGATGATGGTGATGATGGCGGTGGTGGCGATGATGATGGTGGTGGTGGTGGTGGTGGTGATGATGATGATGATGATGAAGGTGGTGGTGGCGATGGTGGTGGTGGTGGTGGTGATGAGGATGATGATGATGATGATGATGATGATGATGGTGGTGGTGATGATGGTGGTGGTGATGATGATGATGATGATGATGGTGGTGGTGGTGGTGGTGATGATGTGAACAAGGATGCTGATTATTTTATCTCTCTGTCTCTCTGTAATGAAAGGTGTAATAACAGACTAATAAAAGCATCACTGGACCCAACAATCACTGAGGAAATAATGTATAATTAACAAACTATGAATGACCTGATTTTTACAGGAAGTATACAGAAGAGACTTCTTGTTTCTAACCATAGTTCTTTGGGGGATGAGATATACTCCAGCAGCATGTTTCACCTCTTGTAAACTCTTATAGACAGGACTGGAGATAAGTAACTCATCTCTCTGTCGTATAGATCATCTGTGTGGATGATACCCTGACCTGCCGGGGCCCGTGATCCATTGAATGGTACTGTAGCTCAGTAAGGACTTGGTGCTACAGCCACAAAACGTAGGTAAAAAGGTTAAAAAACTGCTGGTTTATGTATTGAGTATCCTTTTTACTGACAGTTTGATAACAGGTGTATACATACAGGTATAGGATCTAAATCTGATCAGCCTGTTAGAGGAGAACTTGTAGTGTATTTGAGGTTTAATAAAAAGACTTCTGAAGTTTGCAATTTCCATTTAGAAATGTAACTCTTGATTTTCCCTTACGAAAAATGTATCAACTCTTACAAAAATGTCTTAATTATAATCCACATAATAATTCACATTTCCTGTTTCTGCAGGATTATTTCCCTGCTGTAGCAAACTGGCTCAAATTAAGATCCTACATCTGTACAGAAAATGGAGTCAATTGACCCGTTAAAACAGTCAGTCAGAATGATCATATTATACACAAAACAGCAGAAATACTGGGAACGTCATGGGATATTATTACATGTGTTATTCAGTGACAGTGACTTACGGAGGCAGATCTGGTTTACACATTTTATATAGTTATTTCTCTGTTGACCAGTAATTAACAACACAGTGACTGGCACATTTTAGCTTCTCAACTTCCTGCTGTGGTTAATGTAACGTGTTTCATTTTATGACTTCTGTTTCACCACCATCAAAATAAATATCTCTATGGCATTACTTCACATCCTGTACAAAGACACACTGTTGGCATATCGTTTGGTACTGACTATTCAACTCACACTCTCTTTAATGAAGTTTCCCAATAAGACGTTCTGATATTGTTGGAAAAGTGCAGCGAATACAGGATTTCAGGTATGTTTTGATTAGTTCTGTCATATTAATATTTTGATAACATAAGAAGACAAAGTCAGGGAGAGAATTCACATCAGTGTTTTGAAATGAATGGTAATTTAGTGGTCATCTATATGTTTTTTTACACTCTCGTTTTAATGATACTTCACACCCTTTTAATGGTAGGTTGTACCCACTTGTTTTAATGAGACTTCACACCCTTTTAATGGTAGGTTGTACCCACTTGTTTTAATGATACTTCACACCCTTTTAATGGTAGGTTGTACCCACTTGTTTTAATGATACTTCACACCCTTTTAATGGTAGGTTGTACCCACTTGTTTTAATGAGACTTCACACCCTTTTAATGGTAGGTTGTACCAACTCGTTTTAATGATACTTGATACCCACTAGTTTTAATGATACTTTATAACGACTAGATTTAATGATACTATATTCCCTCTGGGTTTAATGATACTTTATTCCCTCTGGGTTTAATGATACTTTATATCCTCTAGTTTTAATGATACTTTATTCCCTCTAGTTTTAATGATACTTTATATCCTCTAGTTTAATGATACTTTATTCCCTCTAGTTTTAATGACTCTTTATACCCTCTAGTTTTAATGATACTTTATTCCCTCTAGTTTTAATGACTCTTTATACCCTCTAGTTTTAATGATACTTTATTCCCTCTAGTTTTAATGATACTTTATACCCTCTAGTTTTAATGATACTTTATACCCTCTAGTTTTAATGATACTTTATATCCTCTAGTTTCAATGATACTTTATACCCTCTAGTTTCAATGATACTTTATATCCTCTAGTTTCAATGATACTTTATACCCTCTTAGTGTCAAGTTGAAGGTGTTGATTAATAAAATATAATTTAAATAGTGAAAGCATCAAGTTACAGGCTCAGAATGTGTAATGGGGTAAATACTTACTATACAATCTATATCATATCAACTTAACATATCCTCTTGATTCTTAAGGACATCATGGACATGACTCCCACCCCCAGCTCTGGTAATAGTAACCTGAATGAAGCCAACAATTGTGGAGTGGACCTCAGCCAAGATGCCATCTACCTTCCTGTAATCTACAGTATCTTCTTCATCATTGGCACTCCACTCAATCTGATGGCCCTGTTCGGGCTCTATCGTCTGATCAAGTCTGAAAACGTCTTACCGGTGTACGTGATCAACCTGCTCCTTTCGGATCTCCTCCAACTGTTCACTGTACCTCTATGGATTGACTACTATCGCAGGGGTCACAACTGGCGATTCGGGTCCACTTCCTGCCAGTTATTGGGGGTCAGTTTCTACGTCAGCATTTACACTGGCATTGCCTTCATGTGCATCATCGCTTTGGAGCGCTACTTGGCCATCGCCAAGCCTCTGAGATTCCAAGCATTGAGAAAGCTGAAGTTTGCACGATGGATAGCCCTTAGCATATGGGTCGTGGTAGCCGTGCCTCCATCCATCGTCTTGCGTAAAATGCAACCCAACGACAATCACACCCTGTGTATCGAGAGCTACCCTTCCAAGGAGGGGTTCATCATCTACCGATTGATCACCTTATCCCTGTCCTTCATCATCCCTCTCGCCTTCATCGTGATCCTCCACCGGAAGACCCTGAGGTCTTTGTCGGCCATTGGTACCTTGGGAACGGAAGAGAAGCACCGCATCAGGGGGCTTCTCATTCTGCTGATGGTCATCTTCATCCTGGTCCTTGGCCCCTACCACATCACAGGATGTGTAAAGTACATTGGATTGCTTCTCCATGGTGACGCCTGTGAGTGGGAGAAGGCAGTGTTTGTGCCCTACCAGCTGGGCAGGGGTTTGCTGAGCCTCAACAGTGTGCTGGACCCTATACTTTATACATTCCTGAGGAGTGACTTCAGGGCGGCTGCGGGCCATTACCTGCCCTGCCTGAGGAGAATGCAGGAGTCTGTATGCAGGACTGTGAGTCATCAGAGGACCCCCACTAAGACCCCTAGTACTCTCTCAGATCACTCTGATTCTATCTAAACCCAAACCAGGCATTTGTAACATACCTGTACAGGATGTACAGTACCTAGCTATATGCTATCTGCTTGTATTATAATGTAATAACCAGGCTTCTAAAAACCATCACCAGGACCACTATTATCCTTGAAGACCCCACAGAGAGACCCTGATTCAACCTGTGATAAATATTAATACTGAACATTATTCATAAATGCTGCAGAACAAAGGTTATACTGTGGGAAAGGAAAATCTCTAAGATATACATATATTTCGTATTATTATAATAATTTTTTACAAAAACTGTTTGTTTCTTTAAACAGTGCCAGTGGGTTTTGGAAAGTACATTCTTGATTGAGACAGACGTGGTTTGCCTCATATTGCCACAGCCAGGAAGTTGCCAGATTTGGGATTTCATGTGGCAGGCAGCTGGTCTCGCAGAAGGACTGGTGTCCTCATAATAAATTCATATTTCCTCTTTCAAGCACCAAACAATTTCACAAAAAGGAACTTGCCTAGAAACATATCTTGTTCCAAATCAATTGGAAGTTGTTTTACAAACTTGTTTTACAACTTTGTTTAATCAAACTTACAAACTAGACCTGAAACATATAAGATAAACTGCTGAAGGACTGAACATAGTTGTAATCCTTGGTTGTCCACAATAGTGTATATTTGACACTGGGGAGAAAAAGAATGTAGTACTTTGATGATTTAGAGTTGCCTCTGGCAACTGAAAGGGATGGTTGGACGAGACTGTTCTACCTGTTTATAAATAGCATCGTACCCAACTGAAAGGGATGGTTGGACGAGACTGTTCTACCTGTTTATAAATAGCATCGTACCCAACTGAAAGGGATGGTTGGACGAGACTGTTCTACCTGTTTATAAATAGCATCGTACCCAACTGAAAGGGATGGTTGGACGAGACTGTTCTACCTGTTTATAAATAGCATAAACTGAAAGGGATGGTTGGACAGACTGTTCTACCTGTTTATAAATAGCCAACTGAAAGGGATGGTTGGACGAGACTGTTCTACCTGTTTATAAATAGCATCGTACCCAACTGAAAGGGATGGCTGGATGAGACTGTTCTACCTGTTTATAAATAGCATCGTACCCAACTGAAAGGGATGGTTGGACGAGACTGTTCTACCTGTTTATAAATAGCATCGTACCCAACTGAAAGGGATGGTTGGACGAGACTGTTCTACCTGTTTATAAATAGCATCGTACCCAACTGAAAGGGATGGTTGGACGAGACTGTTCTACCTGTTTATAAATAGCATCGTACCCAACTGAAAGGGATGGTTGGACGAGACTGTTCTACCTGTTTATAAATAGCATCGTACCCAACTGAAAGGGATGGTTGGACGAGACTGTTCTACCTGTTTATAAATAGCATCGTACCCAACTGAAAGGGATGGTAAGACGAGACTGTTCTACCTGTTTATAAATAGCATCGTACCCAACTGAAAGGGATGGTTGGACGAGACTGTTCTACCTGTTTATAAATAGCATCGTACCCAACTGAAAGGGATGGTTGGACGAGACTGTTCTACCTGTTTATAAATAGCATCGTACCCAACTGAAAGGGATGGTTGGACGAGACTGTTCTACCTGTTTATAAATAGCATCGTACCCAACTGAGGACCACATGTACACAAGAATTGGAAGTGGTTTTGTAATGTGGGGCAATGTGTAATATTGTATTTCTGTCAGCATTGCAATGCTAAATGTAAATCAATCTATATCACAAACCTATGTACCATTTAATTTAAAACATTTAATTTAAAACATAACTGTACATATCATGACACTGTAGTAAAAGGCCAAATGGATCTACCTCCTGGTCCTCTTCCCCTGTCTTACCCACCAAGGGTAGAGACAGAGATGACCTCGCCTACTGAAATACCGGATTGGGCAAAGCCACCAGAAGACGATTCAAGCCAACCAACTATTGAACCTGACTGGTGTCAGGAAGAATCACCCTCTGCCTCAAGTGACACCTCTGAATGGGAACAGCTGATAGACTCATTGCTGATAGAGTAAGGGCACTGTCATAAACAGAGGCCCATATGCGCACTGTAAGAAAAGTATTTCCTGTTGTAAGATATGTCATCACCCTCTCTGCTCTGAGGGAATGGGAGGAGCAGCGGATCGGGTGCAGAGAATCAAAAGGTATATAAAGAGACATTTTCCATTACTTTGGCGCTGACTTCTTGAATTCTGAATTCATAGAGACAACCATTTGAACCAGGTATTGGTGCCTGGCTCATCTCTAGATTCTAACTCTATTGAATTTGGACTAGATTCTTGTGCTGAGACTCCTCGTGTTCCTATCTATTCCAAACCATTACTACTGGCAGTGTGTGGTTCTTGAGGCTTTGTCCACTATATGACAGTCCCTGCTTTGTGATCGCCTGACCAAGGTCTAATCACCGGCATTACTGGAAATAGTTTGGCATCAGGACTTAAACACTGAACCCAGGGGGTTTTCGTTGGAGGATAGTGAAACATCAGTAGACGATCAGTTGACCAAGAACGACTCTAGTTTCCTCATTCAATATAACTTGAATCCAATTTAGTTAAAATAACGACTCCAATTCAATCTCTCGGCAGTTAGAGGGGAGTCGCTACACTAAACTAAATTTCTCAAATTCTGACCGATTGAAACTCTGCTCCTGATCTCGTGGGTCTCCTCGTCATCTCTCAAAGGTAATTAAATAACTATTATAAGCATTTAATATAGAGATAAGTGTTATCATTGTACCAGGCATTTTATAGAGCATTAAGGCATTTGCATGTTTTTGATTAACGCTGTGTGTGACCGAGTAACAAATGGTGTATTTTGAAGTGTGTTTGATTGTATAAAAAGACAAAAAAACAGAGTGTTTTCAAAAATAAACGGTAGTCTTATTTTGTCTCGAGTAAAAGGTTCTCTCAAAGACAGTTAACGGCACGGGAGATAACAACTCTGACACTCCCCGCTACCGGGACACTGGAAACGGGGATCAATGCTCTATGACAGAATGAGTTACCATTAAAAGACAAGGAGGAAGGTGTGTCCAGTAGTGATTCATTTATTTGTCTTATCGATCTATCTAAGTTTTATTTTCCAAGCGATACATAGCCGACGGGCAGAGTAGTGAGACTAAGTTGACTAAAGGTCTTCACACTTTAAACTAGATACATCACAGAGGGGAAACACTCAACCACAGGGAAATCATATAGAGACTGGTAGGACTAGTGCTTAATAATAACTCAAGGACCAATTAGTGGTGAAACAAAGAGTCTAGGGGATAAAGGTGGGGTTCACACATCCCAGCTAGAGCTAGACCGTTGAGAGTGACAAGGCAAAAGACCTCTCTACGCAGACAACGCTTGGATATAGAAAGAGAGGCAGGGCTATGCGAGCGGTCCTGGTCATACCGAGATAACCTGAAGTATCTATAGTGCCCTGTCCAATCCAGGGAACGGGATGCTAACCACCTCTAGCACCCCGCTGCCGGCCAAGGGGCAGGGCTGAAGGTTTCGTATCGCGACACTTGGCGCCCAACGTGGGGCCCCACACCTCTATTTAAGACTCTACTACTGTCACGACTTCCGCCGAGGTTGGCTCTCCTGCCCGTTCAGGCGGTGCTCGGCGGTCGTCGTCACCGTCCTACTAGCCACTACCGATCCCTTTTCGTGTATCTGTTGGTTTTGTCTGATTGGTTTCACCTGTGTGTTGTTTAGTTTATTAGTGTCTGTATATATAGTAGGTTGTCCCGCCCTTGTTTTGTGCGGGATTGTTTATTTGTCATCTATGTCTGTCGGTGTATCTTGTGTTCTTATTCTCCGGTTCGTCTTTTATCCTGTGTTGGATTGTTCACCCTGTGTTATTGGGTTGACCGTGTTTCTTGTTCACTGGAGAATAAACTTTCATATCGCTATCTGCTCTCTGCGCCTGATTCCACCCACCTTGATTAGACGTGACAGAATCCCGCACCACCCATGGAATCAGCAGGAGCAGCAGCGTCTCCTCTCCCATCGATGGAGGAGAGGGTCCTCCATCAGACCAGCGTGATTCACCAGATTGGTTCTGCTATGGACCAAATGATGGAAAGAATGGATCGATGGGAGAGGAGTGGCCTCCCCACCTCATCTCTAGCAACCCCTTCTCCAGCACCTCCTGTTTCTGTGACCACATCTGCCTCCGGGGCTCTTCGGCTGACACTCCCACGGGAGTATGACGGATCGGCGGCTGGGTGCCAGGGTTTCCTCCTTCAACTGGAACTATACCTGGCTACCGTGCGTCCTGCTCCCTCTGGAGAGGAGAGTGTGTGCGCCCTAGTCTCCTGCTTGACTGGGCAAGCCCTCGAGTGGTCCAACGCAGTGTGGAATGGTCCGGACTCGGCTAAGGATAATTACCCAGAGTTCACCCGCCGATTACGAGCTGTTTTTGACCATCCACCAGAGGGTCGGGCGGCGGGTGAACGGCTGTTCCACCTGCGTCAGGAGACGAGGAGCATACAGGATTTTGCTTTAGAGTTTAGGACTTTGGCAGCAGGAGCAGGATGGAACGACAGGGCCTTGATTGATCATTTTAGATGTAGTCTCAGGGAGGACGTCCGCAGGGAGCTGGCATGTCGGGACACCACATTCACACTGGATGGACTTATCGATCTGGCTATCCGTCTCGACAACCTGCTGGCTGCTCGCGGGCGTTTTCGGATCAGGTCCTGTCGTTTCCTATCCCCCAGCCCCCCTGTCCCTATCCCTATGGACTTAGGAGGTACGGCTTCGAGGGGGACCGGAGGAGGAGTGTCCTCCTGCACCAGTTGTGGTCGACGAGGGCACACGTCCGACCGGTGCTGGAGGAACTCGTCTAGGAGTCGGGAGGATAGGCGGAACACTGCTCGATCACCCCAGGTGAGTAAGCACCAAACTCATTCAGAGCTTCCTGTCGGTCATGTGTTTGTATTGATTTCTTTCCCTGGGTTTTCCCCCTCTCTACAGCATAAGGCGCTAGTCGATTCAGGCGCAGCTGGGAATTTTATGGATCGTGGGCTTGCGTTAAGGCTAGGGATTCCCCTGGTGTCGTTAGATCGACCTTTCCCCGTGCACTCCTTAGATAGCCGACCATTAGGGTCAGGAGTAATTAGTGAGGCTACGGTGCCGCTGGACATGGTAACGCAGGGTGATCATAAGGAGCAGATTAGCATGTTCCTTATAGATTCACCTGCGTTTCCAGTGGTGTTGGGGGTTCCCTGGTTAGCTCAACACAACCCGGTGATTTCCTGGTGACATGGGGCTCTTAAGGGGTGGTCAGAGGAGTGTTCAGGTAGGTGTATAGGAGTTGCCGTTGGTGCGACTACGGTGGAGAGTCCAGACCAAGTTTCCACCGTGCGCATTCCCTCTGAATATGCCGATTTGGCTATCGCCTTTAGTAAAGGGAAGGCGACCCAATTACCACCTCATCGTCAAGAGGACTGCGCGATAAACTTTCTGGAAAACGCTGCACTTCCTAGGAGTCACGTGTATCCATTGTCCCAGGAGGAGACAGTTGCGATGGAAACATATGTTTCTGAATCGCTGGGACAGGGGTACATTCAGCCCTCCATATCACCCATCTCCTCGAGTTTCTTTTTTGTGAAGAAGAAGGATGGAGGTCTGCGTCCGTGTATTGATTATAGAGGTCTAAATTCCATCACAGTGGGGTTTAGTTACCCACTACCTCTCATCGCTACGGCAATGGAATCATTTCACGGGGCGCGCTTCTTCACAAAACTGGATCTGAGGAGCGCGTATAATCTGGTACGTATCCGGGGAGGAGATGAGTGGAAAACCGCATTTAGTACTACTTCTGGTCATTATGAGTACTGCGTCATGCCATACGGGTTGAAGAATGCTCCAGCCGTTTTCCAATCCTTCGTAGATGAGATTCTCCGAGACCTGCTCGGGCAGGGAGTGGTAGTGTACATTGATGACATCTTGATCTATTCTGCCACACGCGCGGAGCATGTGTCTCTGGTGCGTAAGGTACTTGGGCGACTAC
Organism: Oncorhynchus nerka; assembly: GCF_034236695.1. NCBI lineage: Eukaryota > Metazoa > Chordata > Actinopteri > Salmoniformes > Salmonidae > Oncorhynchus > Oncorhynchus nerka. The sequence continues at coordinate 71,752 of NC_088405.1, forward strand.
TGGAGCATGACCTGTTGTTACGTTCCCCAGTTTATATATTGTAGTTTGTATATTTGCATGTGTTTATTTCAGGAAATGGCTTCCTGAAATCCCTCAAGCAGCTGATTGGTCGACTCCATGGCTAATTGGAGAGCTGACCCCGCCCCCTCGTTAAGACTCAGCTGTCTCCAATTACCCATTCAATCTGAAGCTATATAATAGCCAGTGTTCTGTTCAGGAGATGTTTTTGTAGAGAGATTTGCTGGGAGGTCAAGAGAGATTTTCTGGGAGGTCATTGCAGAGATATTTTGATAGAGGTTGATTTTGCTGAGAGTTCATTGCTGAGAGTTGGTATGTTTTGTGAGTTTGTTGGTCAGATAGAGCTTATTTGATGTCCTTTGTTTCTTAGTTTGTTTGTGAAATAGTTTAATATTCTGTTTCATTTGTTCCCAGGGGGGAAGGGGAAGGCACCTTGGGAGTGCTTAGGCAAGAGGCCCGCGGGCATACATATACCCGTAGCATATTCGCTGTCTAGGCACACTAGGTAAGACCTGGGCGGACCACCCCCTGTATTTTGGTTAGGGCACCAGGTGGTGCTAAATTAGGTAAGTAGTGGGTAGGCAGGTAAGATAGGAGAGGGGGGGCTTTGAGATTTAATTTCTTTGCTTTGGTTCCGTCCAGCCCCTTTTCCCTATATTACCGTGTAAAGGAATAAAGTCCTTGTAAACGGTACCACATTCTGCTTGTTGTCATTTTTACTCGCACCTACAGTCCATACCTTTTTCGCTTCACAGAGAGTTTAGTTGTAGCAGGGTGTTGCGTTCCCTCTTCCTAGAGGCGTGCGTAACACCTGTATTGCAAGGAGGAGAAATGTGAGTTTTTCAAACAGTCCGTTTCCTTCCTGGGGTATCGTATTTCCACCTCCGGGGTGGTGATGGAGGATGATCGCGTTACAGCCGTGCGTAATTGGCCGACTCCGACCACGGTGAAAGAAGTGCAGCAGTTTTTAGGGTTTGCCAATTACTACCGGAGGTTTATCCGGGGTTTTGGTCAGGTGGCTGCTCCCATCACCTCATTGCTGAAGGGAGGACCGGTGCGCTTGCGCTGGTCAGCAGAGGCGGGCAGAGCTTTCAGTCGTCTGAAGGAGCTGTTCACCAATGCGCCCGTGTTGGCGCATCCGGACCCCTCTTTAGCGTTCATAGTGGAGGTGGATGCGTCCGAGGCTGGGGTTGGAGCCGTGCTGTCCCAACGCTCGGGCGTGCCATCCAAGCTCCGCCCATGTGCTTTCTTTTCGAGCAAGCTCAGCCCAGCGGAGCGAAACTATGATGTGGGGGACCGGGAGTTGTTAGCTGTAGTCAAGGCTCTGAAGGTGTGGAGACATTGGCTTGAGGGGGCTAAATACCCTTTTCTCATCTGGACTGACCATCGTAATCTCGAGTACATCCGGGCAGCAAAGAGACTAAATCCACGTCAGGCTAGATGGGCCATGTTTTTTACCAGGTTCCAGTTTACCCTCACATATCGGCCAGGCTCCCAAAACACCAAAGCTGACGCACAGTCTCGCCTCTATGATACCGAGGAACGGTCAGTTGAGCCAACTCCCATCATTCCACCGTCATGTCTCGTGGCACCGGTGGTATGGGAGGTGGACGCTGAGATAGAGAGGGCCTCACGGTCAGAGCCGGCTCCTCCTAACTGTCCAGTAGGGACCAAGTACGTGCCGAGGGTGGTCCGGGACAAGCTGATTAGGTGGGCTCATACTCTTCCCTCCTCGGGTCATCCTGGTATCAAGAGGACAGTGCAGAGTCTGAAAGGGAGATACTGGTGGCCCACACTGGCTAAAGACGTGAGATTTTATGTCTCCTCCTGCTCAGTGTGTGCTCAGAGCAAGGCTCCTCGGCACCTGCCTAGAGGGAAATTACAACCCCTCCCCGTTCCACAACGGCCGTGGACACACTTATCGGTGGATTTTCTTACCGACCGTCCCCCGTCCCAGGGAAGTACTACGATCCTGGTCGATGTGGATCGGTTTTCTAAGTCCTGTCGCCTCATTCCGTTGCCCGGTCTCCCTACGGCCCTGCAGACTGCTGAGGCTTTGTTTACCCATGTCTTCCGGCACTATGGGGTGCCTGAGGACATTGTCTCTGATCGGGGTCCCCAATTCACGTCCAGAGTGTGGAGGGCGTTTATGGAGAGACTGGGGGTCTCGGTTAGCTTAACCTCAGGTTTTCACCCCGAGAGTAATGGGCAGGTGGAGCGCGTAAACCAGGATGTGGGCAGGTTTCTGCGGTCCTATTGTCAGGACCGGCCTGGTGAGTGGGCAAGGTATGTTCCATGGGCCGAACTAGCCCAGAACTCCTTACGCCACTCCTCTACTAACTTGTCTCCTTTTGAGTGTGTGTTAGGTTACCAGCCGGTCCTGGCTCCATGGCATCAGAGTCAGACCGAGGCTCCTGCAGTGGAGGAATGGGTACAGCGCTCCAAGGACACCTGGAAAGCCGTTCAGGACTCATTACGGTTAGCGGGAGAACGGCAGAAGAGGAGCGCTGACCAGCACCGCAGTGAGACCCCCGTGTTTGCACTGGTGGACAGGGTCTGGCTCTCAGGGTCTGGTTTTGTCTGATTGGTTTCACCTGTGTGTTGTTTAGTTTATTAGTGTCTGTATATATAGTAGGTTGTCCCGCCCTTGTTTTGTGCGGGATTGTTTATTTGTCATCTATGTCTGTCGGTGTATCTTGTGTTCTTATTCTCCGGTTTGTCTTTTATCCTGTGTTGGATTGTTCACCCTGTGTTATTGGGTTGACCGTGTTTCTTGTTCACCGGAGAATAAACTTTCATATCGCTATCTGTTCTCTGCGCCTGATTCCACCCACCTTGATTAGATGTGACAACTACTACCTGAGTTAACGGCCCCTACCAGCGCTCTACTTCCAAACAACTTACTAAAGTAGGTATCTTTAAAGAGTTAGAGATATGGCTACGGCAGTACCAACCTACCCAGACGCAGGAAGAGCATTGGCTCTACATGGGGACGAGGAGGAATTACAAAGGACTAGGCGAGCTAGTGCCTTACCTTACAAACCATCAGGATGTTTCTTCGTACCGGGTTTACCATGGGGTAAACTGAGAACGGTAGACCAGACAGCCATAAAATACCTTCTAGGATTTGAGGGTAGACAACTTTCTGGGATGATAAAAAATTCCAGAAAAGAACCCTAAATGGCAACTACCATAGATACTACGGCAGCTCATGAGGAGCAAAGTAGGGTAGAAAATAATGGTTCAGAACAGGAAATGATACGCAGGCAAAAGGCAGGTCTGCCCAGCACTAGGCTCGCAATATGCGTACCAGGAATACCCTGGGGCCGCTGACCAAGAGGGAACAGACGGCCCCTCCAATAACAGGATTAGGCAAATAGCCCTGAATCCTAAGAATTTCCCGTGAAGACTGATCAACTTCACTAGAAATTGTTGGAACAGGTGGAAATTAATTATAAAATGATTAAGGAACACCAGTCTCTATTCAAAGTCTATAACAAATAATTGTATTATTTCCTTGGGAAAGTAAAGCTAATATAGTGCGTAACTGTCACTATGGGCGTTGTATGAGGGAAAATCCCTGAGAAATAAGAAAGTACTATAGAGTTTATAACTAAATAGGAAATCTAAATTAAATCTCGAGGTAAAGAGCAATGACGGGTTAGAGTCTACTCTTTGAGGGAAAATCCCTGAGAAATAAGAAAGTACTATAGAGTTTATAACTAAATAGGAAATCTAAATTAAATCTTGAGGTAAAGAGCAATGGCGGGTTAGAGTCTACTCTTTGAGAAAAAAATCCCTGAGGAAACTACTCTTTGAGAAAAAAATCCCTGAGGAAACTAGAAAATATTATAGAGTTTAACTAAATAGGAAATTTATACAAACCTCAAGGTGAAGATATGTTAACAAGAGTGAATTATTTTTTAAGTCAGCGCTCTTATCCAGTTAAAATTGGCAGGCAGACCAATAGTGCATCTAGGTCTTTTAGTAATTACTTTATCCTATCCTAGGTAAATTGGGTTTCTGTCTCCAGAATTAAAGGTCATTCCAGAAAAAGAAGGGGGCCAGAGGATGTGAGTGCCCTTGTTTTGTGGCAAAGTGGCCTTCTATGCACAGCCCTGGTACCCCTTGGGATGGCAAGTGGCCCTGCTGACAAGATGGGACTCCAACATGAACCTCTAGGAGACACTAGTGTAATGTTGAGAGCCATGCAGGAAGAGTTATGTTAAATATTTAGGGTATATTTTAAGTCCAACCTTTAGGGACAGAAAAAAGATGAAGGTAGAAAAGAGTGATTTTATAAGACATTAAATTTAATTATGAAAATAAATATGTTGCAGTTCTTAGGGATAATAAAGTACTGTAGGTAATGGATCCCATACCACGCACATCATGACATATATAAACTTACAGATAAGATTAACTCCAGGTTATTGTTAAATACCAATTACAGTGGACTTTATATGTAACTGCTGTAACAGAACACCACCAGTCCTCTCCACCTCCCAGAGAGACAGACCCTTTCACAGAACCTTTGGTGAATCTGTCTGGATGGACAGAAAACATATTTCTGTTCCCTTCAGACAGAGAGAGGCGTGTGTGTGCTGTGTTTGGGTCCAGTGTGAGCTGACAGGAATATTGTAACAATTGTTCAGCGGTGTTCTGGCCTTATCTAATCATTTGAAGATTTGTCTTCAAATAGTAGAAAGATGACAAGAATATATGGCATCTGTTGTGACACAGGGTCATTGAGAGTATCGGGTTAATTAAGTTGAACTATATAATTATCTTATAGGTTACTACATAGAAATGTTGAGTTCTATAAAATGCATTAGTGTAAACAGGGAGACAGTGAGACAGTCAGTCAATATTTGGAAACAGAGACCATATCTGCTACTGACAGCATTTAGCTGCGGCAACAGGAAGCAGATGCAGAAGCGAAAAAGGCCGGTTTTAAACCACAGCTATTAAAAGCAGCAGTTAAGAGGAAGTTAAACATAGACATAACTACATTGAAAGAGCTGAGACAGATAGTGACCCATGTGCATATGTATTAGGTCAGTTAGACACTGACACAGGAGTAGGGGAATGGGACGTTTACAGGGAAGTAAATAATGCAAAGAGTGGACGCCTCAGGGTAAAATTTCAGGATGGTCTTTAAAAAAAAGGATCTGAAAATAATAAACCACATAGGGATAAATATGCTACAAGGAGAAGAAAATCTCCTCAGCTTATCGGACGCAAAAAAATTATAAGTAAGGGGAGTCATAAAAAATGATTTTTTTTTTGGTTCCAGACCAAATAGAGAGAGTCAGAACACACAGAGGCAGTAATAGCAGCCCCAGACAGACTCAACAGAGCAGGCATGAAACTGAACTTGACAAAGAGCCAAATAGGTCGAGAGGAAGTGAACTTTCTCGGTTTCACTATAGGCACTGGAATCACCGCAAGCCAACATTTCTTTGAAAAAGTAGCAGAGCTCAGCAAGCCTCACACAGTAAAGGAAATGCAGAGGGCCCTAGGCAAAATAGGGTATCTAAGAAACCACGTCAAAGGTTATAACAGAGCTGCAAAGCATTGCTACAGAGGCATAACAAGAGAAGGGCATCAAAAGGCCATGTCACACAAAGAATATGGTAGACAAACCATGACATGGGACAAGAAAATTGAAGAATCCTGGGAAAAATTGAAATTAATGGCCATAGAAGCCCAAGAAAATAAGCCCAGAGACCCCAACGTACCCCTCTGGCTGTGTCTGAAACTTGAAGGGCCAGAGGTGGTGAGGGATGGCTACATTTGGATTTCGAATGAGCTATCAGGAAAAACAATTCAAATGTTACAGCAAACAGCTGAAAGGGCCCACAATGAAGTACTCCAGTACAGGGACTAAAATGGCCCTGGTAGAGCTATTCTGGAACAAAATAGTGTCCCTTGCCCAAGGACAGGCCATAATCATAAAAGACACAGAACTAAACGAACTATGGGCCACTAACCATACGAAAAAATGGTAGGTATTACAACCACCACTTGGGATAAGTGGAGGAACGTACATGCCACCAAAGGAGTTATGTTCATCAGTGACCAAGGATGGGACACTGACGAACCAGGACCAGGACCTACAACAGTCAAGGTAAAACCAAAAGAGGATAAACCTAGGGACATAGTAGTGCTCACGGATGGAAGTGAGAAAACAGGATTAACCAAGTGGGGTTTTATTGAAAAAAACAATGCCACTGGCGAAACACTCATAAAAAGGAAACAAGAAATAGCAGGCACTGCCCAGAAAGCAGAAGTCATGGCCATAATGGAAGCACTGCTACACTGTTATACACCCAATCTAAAGAGAATAGAACTGGTTACAGACAGTTACTACAGTGCCCAGGCCATGACTTCTGACAAAAAGATATGGCAGAACAATGGTTACAGAAGTGCTAAAAACTAAACAATTCAGCACGAAGGAGAGTGGAGAAAGATCCATGAGTTAATGGATAGAATGGATATTGTTGTCAGTCACCAAAAAGCCCACACAGTAGATGGGGTGGAAAGGAAGCTGACTTCAATCAACAAGGCAACAGGGAAGTAGATGAACTAGTCCAGATGGGCAGAATAATTCTCTACAAAACTGAAGCAGACTAACTCAAGGCGTTACACATAGATTGGGGACATCTAGGTCCCAAAATCTTTATGAAGCGTCTTAGACAGGACCAGATTGAATTTGACACAGTAGAGGCCAAACTGGTGTGCCAGCAGTGCATTACCTGTCAAGAGCAAAAGCCTAGTAATCTACATTTACATTTAAGTCATTTAGCAGACGCTCTTATCCAGAGCGACTTACAAATTGGTGCGTTCACCTTAAGACATCCAGTGGAACAGCCACTTTACAATAGTGCATCTAAATCTTTTAAGGGGGGGGGTGAGAAGGATTACTTTATCCTATCCTAGGTATTCCTGAAAGAGGTGGGGTTTCAGGTGTCTCCGGAAGGTGGTGATTGACTCCGCTGTCCTGGCGTCGTGAGGGAGTTTGTTCCACCATTGGGGGGCCAGAGCAGCGAACAGTTTTGACTGGGCTGCGCGGGAACTGTACTTCCTCAGTGGTAGGGAGGCGAGCAGGCCAGAGGTGGATGAACGCAGTGCCCTTGTTTGGGTGTAGGGCCTGATCAGAGCCTGGAGGTACTGAGGTGCCGTTCCCCTCACAGCTCCGTAGGCAAGCACCATGGTCTTGTAGCGGATGCGAGCTTCAACTGGAAGCCAGTGGAGAGAGCGGAGGAGCGGGGTGACGTGAGAGAACTTGGGAAGGTTGAACACCAGACGGGCTGCGGCGTTCTGGATGAGTTGTAGGGGTTTAATGGCACAGGCAGGGAGCCCAGCCAACAGTGAGTTGCAGTAATCCAGACGGGAGATGACAAGTGCCTGGATTAGGACCTGCGCTGCTTCCTGTGTGAGGCAGGGTCGTACTCTGCGGATGTTGTAGAGCATGAACCTACAAGAACGGGCCACCGCTTTGATGTTAGTTGAGAACGACAGGGTGTTGTCCAGGATCACGCCAAGGTTCTTAGCGCTCTGGGAGGAGGACACAATGGAGTTGTCAACCGTGATGGCGAGATCATGGAACGGGCAGTCCTTCCCCCGGGAGGAAGAGCAGCTCCGTCTTGCCGAGGTTCAGCTTGAGGTGGTGATCCGTCATCCACACTGATATGTCTGCCAGACATGCAGAGATGCGATTCGCCACCTGGTCATCAGAAGGGGGAAAGGAGAAGATTAATTGTGTGTCGTCTGCATAGCAATGATAGGAGAGACCATGTGAGGTTATGACAGAGCCAAGTGACTTGGTGTATAGCGAGAATAGGAGAGGGCCTAGAACAGAGCCCTGGGGACGCCAGTGGTGAGAGCGCGTGGTGAGGAGACAGATTCTCGCCACGCCACCTGGTAGGAGCGACCTGTCAGGTAGGACGCAATCCAAGCGTGGGCCGCGCCGGAGATGCCCAACTCGGAGAGGGTGGAGAGGAGGATCTGATGGTTCACAGTATCGAAGGCAGCCGATAGGTCTAGAAGGATGAGAGCGGAGGAGAGAGAGTTAGCTTTAGCAGTGCGGAGGCCCTCCGTGATACAGAGAAGAGCAGTCTCAGTTGAATGACTAGTCTTGAAACCTGACTGATTTGGATCAAGAAGGTCATTCTGAGAGAGATAGCGGGAGAGCTGGCCAAGGACGGCACGTTCAAGAGTTTTGGAGAGAAAAGAAAGAAGGGATACTGGTCTGTAGTTGTTGACATCGGAGGGATCGAGTGTAGGTTTTTCAGAAGGGGTGCAACTCTCGCTCTCTTGAAGACAGAAGGGACGTAGCCAGCGGTCAGGGATGAGTTGATGAGCGAGGTGAGGTAAGGGAGAAGGTCTCCGGAAATGGTCTGGAGAAGAGAGGAGGGAATAGGGTCAAGCGGGCAGGTTGTTGGGCGGCCGGCCGTCACAAGACGCGAGATTTCATCTGGAGAGAGAGGGGAGAAAGAGGTCAGAGCACAGGGTAGGGCAGTGTGAGCAGAACCAGCGGTGTCGTTTGACTTAGCAAACGAGGATCGGATGTCGTCGACCTTCTTTTCAAAATGGTTGACGAAGTCATCTGCAGAGAGGGAGGAGGGGGGGGGAGGGGGAGGAGGATTCAGGAGGGAGGAGAAGGTGGCAAAGAGCTTCCTAGGGTTAGAGGCAGATGCTTGGACTTTAGAGTGGTAGAAAGTGGCTTTAGCAGCAGAGACAGAAGAGGAAAATGTAGAGAGGAGGGAGTGAAAGGATGCCAGGTCCGCAGGGAGGCGAGTTTTCCTCCATTTCCGCTCGGCTGCCCGGAGCCCTGTTCTAATCTATTCTATTATTATTTAATCTAGGAAGTGTGTCTGATCAACACATCAAAACATGCACGCCCTGGAGTCAAATAGCATTAGAGACTATGGGTCCCATGAAAAGTGCTACGGTACTGGGACATAGGTATGCTATAGTAGCGGTGTGCATGGCAACAGGCTACACAATGGTACACACAGCGAAAACATGCAATGCTCTGCCTGTGTTGACAATGCTTAACCTTTTGACTTTGACCCTAGGACGGTTTCAATCGATCAGGACTGACGATGGACGTCAGTATAAAAACAAAAAGGTAGAGGAATGGTGCACCCAGAGGGGAGTAAAGCACACTTTCTCACCTCCCTACACACCTCAAGCAAATGGGTGTGCAGAGAGGACCTTTGGCAAACTCAAAACAACTTTGGGGTTGTGGAGAGCGGACAAAGATTGGGCACCAAAGCTAGTGCAAGCATGCATAGAGTTAAGTAGCACCCCAACCAGTTCAGGGCCTAGTCCAAGAGAGTTAATGGGATTACCAGGACAAAATAGTACAGTGGATGTTCCTAATCCCCAGTCTACCCCTCTACCTTGTGTTTTAAAGGTAGGAGACTGAATCAGGATTAGAAAAAATCCAGCGGCAGACAAAAGTGACCTGGTAGTACCAAAGAAATACGGTAAAAGGCGTATTATTGAGGAAGTAATAAGCGCTAATACTGTGAGGACAGCTTGCGGAAGAACAGTTGACATAGCACAACTTAAGAAAGTATGTCTTCCATAATCGTACCAGACTGGAAATACCTCCTAGAGTGCAGAGCAGGCCTCCAAGTCAGGAGGAGTCCAAACACCATTTGGGTAGGCAGGCACTTTAGACATGAGGAATTAGCCAGACAGGGCTTCAAAGGAGGGAGCACAGGAAGAGTAGTCTGGGAACGAAGCGTTCCGACAGGTCTACCTGGCTCAAGCAGACTGAAGTGTGTCCCTTGTGACGTATGCAATGAGCCCACTGGCGATATGCAATACAAAGGGCCCGCTGAGCTAAGCATCAGGCAACTAGAGATGTGCTCTGATGGAGCCTCAGGAGAGTATAGGTGCAGGTATGGAAGAGTTCAGACGTGTGGCAGGTGAAACTGCAACACCATGACCAACTGTGCACTGGACATAAGGACCATTAATGGTTCCTGGGACCTCAGAGGGTGCCAGTGTGCCTAGGATAGATATGGAAACATCTCAGACAAAGATTCCCTGGAATGTCGCAGACAGAGGGTCACAGAGGTCAAACTAACCAGAAGTGCCCTCTTAACCCCAGTTAGAATACAAGCACCACTCTGGCCCATTCCCACTGGAACTAAAAAAAAAATACCTAGAGCAACAAAAAATGTGAAAGTGACTTAATCACATTTAGAACATACACAAAGAAATGGGGCATACTGGTACAATGTGACACAGCCAATGAAACTGAGTGTCCAGGTTTCCCCACTGTAAAGCTAAAAAGCAGAACTAATTACACTAAGTGGAACAACAGCCTAGGTGAAAATGTCACAATAATGGCAGCGTTAGGGTATGCAAAAGAATTAGGCATGCCGATAGACAAAGTGTTCAAGAGAATTTGGAAAGGGCTGTTTAAACTACTGGTCAAAATAAGTAAACTGGCCCTAACATTTACCTGGTCAATCTTCAAGGGGATCAGATGGTTGTTAAAAGGACTGATCATCTGGAGCATGGTATATGAGAGAGTGCATCCTCCTAGAAGACAGGGACCAGCAGTTCCTGTTGAACAGGATGTACTGCTCATGACCCCGAGAGGAACGGATGTGACCCAAGTTTAAGGGGCAAAAAGTGACTACATAAGTGAACCCTGAACAACTCAGGTCACGACACCTTCCTGATCAGAGATAAAGAATCATCCTGCTCTTAACACAACTTAAATAAACAACCAGAATCTTTAGGCAGTGAAACTTAAAGATATCCTCTACCATGACTTCCAACGAAACTGACCATGACACCTCGGCTGAGGCATGCAGTCCCTTCACTGACCAGGTATGGGAAAACATCTGTTGTCAAATATTAGTTCTCATAGTTTTTGGGAAAATAGCATGGGAAAATAGGCATAATAATGGCTTAGTAACTTGGGTTGCTCTATTTATCAATTCATTAGTGGCCATTGATAAACTAGGGTTAACCAGTTGAAGCTAGGGGGGCGCTATTTCATTATTGGATAAAAAAACGTGCCCGTTTTAAGCGCAATATATTCTCAAGAAAAGATGCTCGACTACGCATATAATTGCCAGCTTTGGAAAGAAAACACTCTGACATTTTCAAAGCTGCAAAGATATTATCTGTGCGTGCCCCAGAACTGATCTTACAGGCGAAACCAAGATGCAACTTCAAACCGGAAATGAGCAGGATTTTTGAGGCTCTGTTTTCCATTGTCTCCTTATATGGCTGTGAATATGCTGTGAACGAGCTTATGCGCTCTGCCGTTCCTCCAAGATGTCTGCAGCATTGTGACGTATTTGTAGGCATATCATTGGAAGATTGGCCATAAGAGACTACATTTGCCAGGGTCCCGTCCAGTGTCCTTTGTCTACGTTGGTGCGTAACTCTCAGTGGCAATCATTTTACCATGCGACACAGACAGAGAAGTATCGTTCCTGGAAGTGTGCATCATTGAAGAGATATGTGAAAAACACTTTGAGGATTGGTTCTAAACAACGTTTGCCATGTTTCAGTCGATATTATGGAGTTAATTTGGAAAAAAGTTTGGCGTTTGGATAACTGAATTTTCGTTTTTTTTTGGTAGCCAAACGTGACGAACCAAACGGACCGATTTCTCCTGCACAAAAAAATCTTTCAGGAAAAACTGAACATTGCTATCTAACTGAGAGTCTCCTCATTGAAAACATCCGAAGTTCTTCAAAGGTAAATTATTTATTTGAATGTTTTTGCTGGTTTTTGTGAAAATGTTTCCTCCTGATGCTAACGCTAAATGATACGCTAGCTATCAGTACTGTTACACAAATGCTAATTTGCTATGCTTGAGAAGCATATTTTTTTAAATCTGAGATGACAGTGTTGTTAACAAAAGGCTAAGCTTGAGAGCTAGCATATTAATTTCATTTCATTTGCGATTTTCATGAATAGTTAACGTTGCGTTATGGTATTGAGCTTGAGGCTATGATTACGCTACCGGATCCGGCATGGCTCCACGCAAGAAGTTAACAATGGGACAAAAAATAATGCTGTCCGTTGTACCGATAATACTAATCCAGAGAATGTACACAATATTAGGAAAATGTTATTTGGTCTGTCTATGCTTAGAAGCCTTAGCTGCAGCTATGACTGTAGTAAGTCAAATAGGTGCAATAGAGAAGAACGGAACAGACGGTAAAATGGAACCTATGTGTGCTACCATAATTGGAATACACTATGTGGCGCGGATCATTGAAGCAGGCCTAGTTGGCATGCTATGTGTCCAAATAGTCAAATTAATGAGAAAACTAAAACCAAAAGATCAGTGGAACACAGTCTTAAAGGCCGTCCCACTGGTCCTCTGGATAACTGTCCTATTGATCCTAAGTTGCGGAGAAGAAATGGGGAGGCCCACAAACATTTTGAAAGTAGTTTGGGGATTGTGTTTACCCATATTCTTCCCCCCCACTCCCAGCAGGACCAGGAGGAACACGTCAAGCCATGGGATGGGGTAAGGATGGCTAAAGTAATAGTGCCCCCCCCAGTGACAGAACCAATAGGGGAAGCAGGGGTATTAATAGAGGTAGAGGAGAGTAGAATATGGTTCATAGACATGTGGGCAAGACATTTAGATGCCTTTCAGACATATACAAATTGTGGGGGTTGTGGCCAATTGGAACCATTGCCACTAGGGATAGACTCTACCAACGGGGTAGTGTTAGGCGGAACCACCTTCATATGTGATCATTGTTACCAAGGGCGTGTAGCATACCGCATTAGGCGTAGCCATGACCCCATTGGTACTTATGCGGGCCCAGTGACTTCGTGGGGAGCCACGGGGCCAGTAACAGAGGAGGGGGACAGATGGATCAGGAAGTTGAGTCCCAACGGACCCAACCTGAATCTCTGGAAAAGCGAATCATGGCCCAGAAAGGCATGGAGAAAGCCGGGATACCGAACCTTGACCCTTAACCACCGGAGGGTGGCTGGGGACATAGGAAATGGTACGCTGACCGGGCAGTGGGACGAGGCTCTGGTAGTCAAAGACCTGGAAGCCCATTGGTCTCAGGAAGACCTCACCATGCTAAAACAGAGCCCTTGGTTCATGTACGGGAGTGCTAGACCACTACTGAGTTGCCAAATCTTCCCACCAAAAAGGGAAAGACTCTGTCCACTGTGACCAGTGGAACCTAAGCAATTATGTGGCCGTAAAGGACCACTGGTTCCCTAGCGCAGATGATAAAATAGCCATTAGAAAGGCTAGGAGAGAGCCAATGTCCAAAGTGATTGGGTGTACTGAGACAGGGGGAAGTGAAACTCTGGCTGACTTCAGTAGGAAGCACAGAAGGGGAACCCAAAGAGGCCTTAGGAGGCAAAATGGGTTCAGGCTTAGGGAGCCAGGGAATCATAGACATTCTTACGGGCACACTTGTATTACCTCAGTGCCCCCCAGACCCCAGCAAAGAGGGCCTGAAAGGAATGGTCCAGACACAAAGTTAGAGCTAAGATATAGGGAGAACCTCGCAGGCTTAGGCCATAGACTGGCCGACTTGACCCTGGCCGCAGAAAGAGCTGTAGGAGCTCTGACCCAGAAAGACCCCCAGGGGAACGATGGACCTCAAAGTCGCAGGGACAAAAAGAGAACCAGGAAGGGGCAAGGTAGACAATAGGAGAATAACCTTTCTTTCTCCAGGGCCCCATGGAAGACACCCAGTCCGGGGAAGAAGATTGGGAAGAAGAAGAAGGTAATAGGCCAATAGGGCACAGAGTAATAACCAGATGGCAAGAATTAGAACGTAAGGGTATGACTGAGTCCCAGACACTAGGGATTATCCTGTAGGGTGTATCCTGTAGGGTGGATAGCACCAGTAGTAATAATTCCTCACCCTCACCCTTAAAACATGTGGCTCATGTGATAGTACTGAAGGGGTACTCAGCGGGAGATTAATGTTAAGAGGACGGATGTTAGACCACGTACGTATGTTATGTCTAGCCCGCAGAGATAAGTGGCCAACCCTAAAACCCATAGTAAACAAGGGAGATAGATGGGGACATGTAGAAGAGCCAGAAGAGTTACATTTAACAATGGTTTACAAGGGACAAGAAGTAGACTGGGATAAGAGAACTGGCACTGTTGAATTACATGGGATTGCTTACGAGACCTATTCAACAGGTTGGAGAAGAAGGACAACAGAGACGGGTTCAAAGATGCACAGGCTGTGAATCAGGAATCAGAGGAAAGTACACCTGCCAGTGGGGCAATAAGGATGGTGTTAGTGTTATGCCGCTTTGCAAGAGATGCTTATGTTGTCAGAGTTGTGCTAGAAAAAGGCAGGAGTGGTATAGCGAGGACGAACATGAGGTTTGGCCTATGGAGAGAGAATATGCTGATATATTTGAACATGGTAGAATAGCTACTAGATGTAGACATACAGATGGTGTATATTTGAGAATGAGGGCCAGAGCTGATAATAAGGCAACAATGCCGGGACATCGTAGCTGGGCAACAGTATGGGGAATAACGGCTAGGTCAGACGGACTAGTGCTAGGGATAACCAGAGTTGGAAATCAGAGTCCGGTTAAAGGCACTAAGAGAAAAGAGACAGGGGAAGATCCTGGAGAGGGTGTAGCAAAACGCCAAATGGATCTACCTCCTAGTCCTCTTCCCCTGACTTACCCACCAAGGGTAGAGACAGAGATGACCTCGCCTACTGAAATACCGGATTGGGCAAAGCCACCAGAAGACGATTCAAGCCAACCAACTATTGAACCTGACTGGTGTCAGGAAGAACCACCCTCTGCCTCAAGTGATACCTCTGAATGGGAACAGCTGATAGACTCATTGCTGATAGAGTAAGGGCACTGTCATAAACAGAGGCCCATATGCGCACTGTAAGAAAAGTATTTCCTGTTGTAAGATATGTCATCACCCTCTCTGCTCTGAGGGAATGGGAGGAGCAGCGGATCGGGTGCAGAGAATCAAAAGGTATATAAAGAGACATTTGCCATTACTTTGGCGCTGACTTCTTGAATTCTGAATTCATAGAGACAACCATTTGAACCAGGTATTGGTGCCTGGCTCATCTCTAGATTCTAACTCTATTGAATTTGGACTAGATTCTTGTGCTGAGACTCCTCGTGTTCCTATCTATTCCAAACCATTACTACTGGCAGTGTGTGGTTCTTGAGGCTTTGTCCACTATATGACAGTCCCTGCTTTGTGATCGCCTGACCAAGGTCTAATCACCGGCATTACTGGAAATAGTTTGGCATCCCGAGACAGGACTTAAACACTGAACCCAGGGGGTTTTCGTTGGGGGATAGTGAAACATCAGTAGACGATCAGTTGACCAAGAAAGACTCTAGTTTCCTCATTCAATATAACTTGAATCCAATTTAGTTAAAATAACGACTCCAATTCAACCTCTCGGCAGTTAGAGGGGAGTCGCTACACTAAACTAAATTTCTCAAATTCTGACCGATTGAAACTCTGCTCCTGATCTCGTGGGTCTCCTCGTCATCTCTCAAAGGTAATTAAATAACTATTATAAGCATTTAATATAGAGATAAGTGTTATCATTGTACCAGGCATTTTATAGAGCATTAAGGCATTTGCATGTTTCTGATTAACGCTGTGTGTGACCGAGTAACAAATTGTGTATTTTGAAGTGTGTTTGATTGTATAAAAAGACAAAAAAACAGAGTGTTTTCAAAAATAAACGGTAGTCTTATTTTGTCTCGAGTAAACGGTTCTCTCAAAGACAGTTAACGGCACGGGAGATAACAACTCTGACACTCCCCGCTACCGGGACACTGGAAACGGGGATCAATGCTCTATGACAGAATGAGTTACCATTAAAAGACAAGGAGGAAGGTGTGTCCAGTAGTGATTCATTTATTTGTCTTATCGATCTATCTAAGTTTTATTTTCCAAGCGATACATAGCCGACGGGCAGAGTAGTGAGACTAAGTTGACTAAAGGTCTTCACACTTTAAACTAGATACATCACAGAGGGGAAACACTCAACCACAGGGAAATCATATAGAGACTGGTAGGACTAGTGCTTAATAATAACTCAAGGACCAATTAGTGGTGAAACAAAGAGTCTAGGGGATAAAGGTGGGGTTCACACATCCCAGCTAGAGCTAGACCGTTGAGAGTGACAAGGCAAAAGACCTCTCTACGCAGACAACGCTTCGATATAGAAAGAGAGGCAGGGCTACGCGAGCGGTCCTGGTCATACCGAGATAACCTGAAGTATCTATAGTGCCCTGTCCAATCCAGGGAACGGGACGTTAACCACCTCTAGCACCCCGCTGCCGGCCAAGGGGCGGGGCTGAAGGTTTCGTATCGCGACAACACCTTTCAGATTCAGTTGATTAAAAGAGTTTCATGTTTGCATAAAAATGATATAGATTATATCCCATATGTTACTATAGCCTATAGGGGGGCAAAACTAATGAAATCTATAGTGAGTTCCTAATGTTTCCATCTGTGCTACAACACTGAAGGTGCTAAAGACGCTGCCGTTGACATAGTAACACGTACCACTTGACATTATGTGCATTGCATGTCCAATGTATCTGCCCACAGAGACTAATGGCATAATTCTAGCTCTATGGTTGAGGCAGTCATTCCACACGACACTAAATTGAAGGGAGCGAGACTCCTGTAAAATTGCTCTTGATTCATAGAACTGCCAAATCAATAAAAGTGTATTTTATCTAATTACACATTATTAAAGCGAAGACATATATATATATATATTTTTTTAATCAACTCCTTGCCTCTGTGAATGAGC
Organism: Oncorhynchus nerka; assembly: GCF_034236695.1. Taxonomy (NCBI): domain Eukaryota; kingdom Metazoa; phylum Chordata; class Actinopteri; order Salmoniformes; family Salmonidae; genus Oncorhynchus; species Oncorhynchus nerka. Next base: position 88,584 of record NC_088405.1, read on the forward strand.
CAAGCATTATTGCACTGATTCAGATTGATACCAGTTAATTGTTGTACAAAGCATTAAAGAGTGTTTTAATTATAGACGGCACTCTGTCTTCTCTCTGCTGCCACTCTTATCCTGCTCTGTCATTTGTTCATTAGGCCCTGCAGACCTGATTAGTCAATGGATGCATTGTAATAACCCTGGCTCTTAAAGAGTGGTAGCTCCAGCTCAATGCAGTCAGGCTCCCACATCCCAAGTTATTGATCCAATAGACTGTAATGCCCACCCCGATCCATATCACAGTCTGCTTCTTATCAGTGACACACAGGGATGCTTGCCATGCTTAGATTTTCAATAAGGTTCCATGCATCAAATCAAATCAAATCAAATCAAATTGTATTTGTCACATACACATGGTTAGCAGATGTGAATGCGAGTGTAGCGAAATGCTTGTGCTTCTAGTTCCGACAATGCAGTGATAACCAACAAGTAATCTAACAAACAATTCCAAAACTACTGTCTTATACACAGTGTAAGGGGATAAAGAATATGTACATAAGGATATATGAATGAGTGATGGTACAGAGCAGCATACAGTAGATGGTAGAGAGTACAGTATATACATATGAGATGAGAATGTAGACAAAGTAAACGTGGCATAGTTAAAGTGGCTAGTGATACATGTATTACATAAGGATGCAGTCGATGATGTAGAGTACAGTATATACGTATGCATATGAGATGAATAATGTAGGGTAAGTAACATTATATAAGGTAGCATTGTTTAAAGTGGCTAGTGATATATTTACAATATTTCCCATCAATTCCCATTATTAAAGTGGCTGGAGTTGGGTCAGTGTCAATGACAGTGTGTTGGCAGCAGCCACTCAATGTTAGTGGTGGCTGTTTAACAGTCTGATGGCCTTGAGATAGAAGCTGTTTTTCAGTCTCTCGGTCCCAGCTTTGATGCACCTGTACTGACCTCGCCTTCTGGATAATAGCGGGGTGAACAGGCAGTGGTTCGGGTGGTTGATGTCCTTGATGATCTTTATGGCCTTCCTGTAACATCGGGTGGTGTAGGTGTCCTGGAGGGCAGGTAGTTTGCCCCCGGTGATGCGTTGTGCAGACCTCACTACCCTCTGGAGAGCCTTACGGTTGAGGGCGGAGCAGTTGCCGTACCAGGCGGTGATACAGCCCGCCAGGATGCTCTCGATTGTGCATCTGTAGAAGTTTGTGAGTGCTTTTGGTGACAAGACGAATTTCTTCAGCCTCCTGAGGTTGAAGAGGCGCTGCTGCGCCTTCTTCACGACGCTGTCAGTGTGAGTGGACCAATTCAGTTTGTCTGTGATGTGTATGCCGAGGAACTTAAAACTTGCTACCCTCTCCACTACTGTTCCATCGATGTGGATAGGGGGGTGTTCCCTCTGCTGTTTCCTGAAGTCCACAATCATCTCCTTAGTTTTGTTGACGTTGAGTGTGAGGTTATTTTCCTGACACCACACTCCGAGGGCCCTCACCTCCTCGTCGTTGTTGGTAATCAAGCCTACCACTGTTGTGTCGTCCGCAAACTTGATGATTGAGTTGGAGGCGTGCGTGGCCACGCAGTCGTGGGTGAACAGGGAGTACAGGAGAGGGCTCAGAACGCACCCTTGTGGGGCCCCAGTGTTGAGGATCAGCGGGGAGGAGATGTTGTTGCCTACCCTCACCACCTGGGGGCGGCCCGTCAGGAAGTCCAGTACCCAGTTGCACAGGGCGGGGTCGAGACCCAGGGTCTCGAGTTTGATGACGAGCTTGGAGGGTACTATGGTGTTGAATGCCGAGCTGTAGTCGATGAACAGCATTCTCACATAGGTATTCCTCTTGTCCAGGTGGGTTAGGGCAGTGTGCAGTGTGGTTGAGATTGCATCGTCTGTTGACCTATTTGGGCGGTAAGCAAATTGGAGTGGGTCTAGGGTGTCAGGTAGGGTGGAGGTGATATGGTCCTTGACTAGTCTCTCAAAGCACTTCATGATGACGGAAGTGAGTGCTACGGGCGGTAGTCGTTTAGCTCAGTTACCTTAGCTTTCTTGGGAACAGGAACAATGGTGGCCCTCTTGAAGCATGTGGGAACAGCAGACTGGTATAGGGATTGATTGAATATGTCCGTAAACACACCGGCCAGCTGGTCTGCGCATGCTCTGAGGCGCGGCTGGGGATGCCGTCTGGGCCTGCAGCCTTGCGAGGGTTAACACGTTTAAATGTCTTACTCACCTCGGCTGCAGTGAAGGAGAGACCGCATGTTTTCGTTGCAGGCCGTGTCAGTGGCACTGTATTGTCCTCAAAGCGGGCAAAAAAGTTATTTAGTCTGCCTGGGAGCAAGACATCTTGGTCCGTGACTGGGCTGGGTTTCTTCTTGTAGTCCGTGATTGACTGTAGACCCTGCCACATGCCTCTTGTGTCTGAGCCGTTGAATTGAGATTCTACTTTGTCTCTGTACTGACGCTTAGCTTGTTTAATAGCCTTGCGGAGGGAATAGCTGCACTGTTTGTATTCGGTCATGTTGCCAGACACCTTGCCCTGATTAAAAGCAGTGGTTCGCGCTTTCAGTTTCACGCGAATGCTGCCATCAATCCACGGTTTCTGGTTAGGGAATGTTTTTATCGTTGCTATGGGAACGACATCTTCAACGCACATTCTAATGAACTCGCACACCGAATCAGCGTATTCGTCAATATTTTTATCTGACGCAATACGAAACATGTCCCAGTCCACGTGATGGAAGCAGTCTTGGAGTGTGGAGTCAGCTTGGTCTGACCAGCGTTGGACAGACCTCAGCGTGGGAGCCTCTTGTTTAAGTTTCTGCCTGTAGGCAGGGATCAACAAAATGGAGTCGTGGTCAGCTTTTCCGAAAGGGGGGCGAGGCAGGGCCTTATATGCGTCGCGGAAGTTAGAGTAACAATGATCCAAGGTTTTACCACCCCTGGTTGCGCAATCGATATGCTGATAACATTTAGGGAGTCTTGTTTTCAGATTAGCTTTGTTAAAATCCCCAGCTACAATGAATGCAGCCTCCGGATAAATGGTTTCCAGTTTGCAAAGAGTTAAATAAAGTTCGTTCAGAGCCATCGATGTGTCTGCTTGGGGGGGATATATACGGCTGTGATTATAATCGAAGAGAATTCTCTTGGAAGATAATGCGGTCTACATTTGATTGTGAGGAATTCTAAATCAGGTGAACAGAAGGATTTGAGTTCCTGTATGTTTCCTTTACATTTACATTACATTACATTTAAGTCATTTAGCAGACGCTCTTATCCAGAGCGACTTACAAATTGGTGCATTCACCTTATGACATCCAGTGGAGCAGCCACTTTACAATAGTGCATCTAAATCTTTTAAGGGGGGGTGAGAAGGATTACTTTATCCTATCCTAGGTATTCCTTAAAGAGGTGGGGTTTCAGGTGTCTCCGGAAGGTGGTGGTGGTCTCCGGAAGGTGGTGATTGACTCCGCTGTCCTGGCGTCGTGAGGGAGTTTGTTCCACCATATCACACCATGTCTCGTTAGTCATGAGGCATACGCCCCCGCCACTCTTCTTACCAGAAAGATGTTTGTTTCTGTCGGCGCGATGCGTGGAGAAACCCGTTGGCTGCACCGCCCCGGATAGCGTCTTTCCAGTGAGCCATGTTTCCGTGAAGCAGAGAACGTTGCAGTCTCTGATGTCCCTCTGGAATGCTACCCTTGCTCGGATTTCATCAACCTTGCTGTCAAGAGACTGGACATTGGCAAGAAGAATGCTGGGGAGTGGTGCGCGATGTGCCCTTGTCCTGAGTCTGAGTCTGCATGTGAATATGGTCGTGTGGGATTTACATTATCAGGGGATTTTATAGCACGCAATTATAAACTGGCCCTCACAAGTTGATGGTAATCTGTTTTAAAGGTGCTGGGTAGATAACTGGCCCTCACAAGTTGATGGTAATCTGTTTTAAAGGTGCTGGGTAGATAACTGGCCCTCACAAATTGATGGTAATCTGTTTTAAAGGTGCTGGGTAGTTAACTAGCCCTCACAAATTGATGGTAATCTGTCTTTAAGGTGCTGGGTAGATAACTGGCCCTCACAAATTGATGGTAATCTGTCTTTAAGGTGCTGGGTAGATAACTAGCCCTCACAAGTTGATGGTAATCTGTCTTTAAGGTGCTGGGTAGATAACTAGCCCTCACAAGTTGATGGTAATCTGTTTTAAAGGTGCTGGGTAGATAACTGGCCCTCACAAGTTGATGGTAATCTGTTTTAAAGGTGCTGGGTAGATAACTGGCCCTCACAAGTTGATGGTAATCTGTTTTAAAGGTGCTGGGTAGTTAACTGGCCCTCAGAAGTGGATGGTAATCTGTCTTTAAGGTGCTGGGTAGTTAACTAGCCCTCACAAGTTGATGGTAATCTGTTTTAAAGGTGCTGGGTAGATAACTGGCCCTCACAAGTTGATGGTAATCTGTTTTAAAGGTGCTGGGTAGATAACTGGCCCTCACAAATTGATGGTAATCTGTTTTAAAGGTGCTGGGTAGTTAACTAGCCCTCACAAGTTGATGGTAATCTGTCTTTAAGGTGCTGGGTAGATAATTGGCCCTCACAAATTGATGGTAATCTGTTTTAAAGGTGGTGGGTAGATAACTGGCCCTCACAAGTTGATGGTAATCTGTTTTAAAGGTGCTGGGTAGATAACTGGCCCTCACAAGTTGATGGTAATCTGTTTTAAAGGTGCTGGGTAGATAACTGGCCCTCACAAGTTGATGGTAATCTGTTTTAAAGGTGCTGGGTAGATAATTGGCCCTCACAAGTTGATGGTAATCTGTTTTAGATAACTAAGGTAGATAACTAGCTAGCCAGCCCTCAAGTTTTTTAAAAACCTTTATTTAACTAGGCAAGTCAGTTATGAACAAATTCTTATTTTCAATGACAGCCTAGGAACAGTGGTTTAACTGCGTATTCAGGGGCAGAAAGACCAATTTTTATCTTGTCAGCTCGGGGGATTCGATCTTGCAACCTTCCGGTTACTAGTCCAACACTAACGACTAAGCTACCTGCCACCCCGCAGGTGCGATGATGATAATCTCTTAAAGGTGGTGGGTAGATATCCTCCAATGAACAATGAACAAAAATGAACAAAAAACACAATTTGCCTCATACAGCGACACATCTCCTTCACATAGAGTTGATCAGGCTGTTGATTGTGGCCTGTGGAATGTTGTCCCACTCCTCTTCAATTGCTGTGTGAAGTTGCTGGATATTGGCGGGAACTGGAACACACTGTCATACACGTAGATCCAGAGCCAGAGTCTGGTGAGTATCCAGGTCATGGAAGAACTGAGACATTTTTAGCTTTCAGGAGTTGTGTACAGATCCTTGAGACATGGGACGGTGCATTATTATGCTGAAACATGAGGTGATGGCGGCGGATGAATGGCATGACAATGAGGCTCAGGATCTCGTGACAGTATACGGGGCACCCTGTTCACAAAGTTGACATCATCAAATCGCTCGCCCACATGACGCCATCCACTATGTTCTGCTGTTGTGAGGTCATTTGGACATACTGCCAAATTCTCTAAAACGACATTGGAGGCTGTAGAGAAATGAACATCACCAGGCGGTATGAGTTAATAGACCAATAACAAAGACAGTTTCAAACCTCTCTGCCAATAACAGCTACTTTTCAGGTACATATCCCTTGCATTAAGCTCATCCAATTAGGCCCCTCATTCAGACCATTCCCA
>NC_088405.1:94408-121908 GCF_034236695.1 Oncorhynchus nerka
ACATGGAACTCTATTCCACAGTACTACATAGAGCCATGACTACATGGAACTCTATTCCACAGTACTACATAGAGCCATGACTACATGGAACTCTATTCCACAGTACTACATAGAGCCATGACTACATGGAACTCTATTCCACAGTACTACATAGAGCCATGACTACATGGAACTCTATTCCACAGTACTACATAGAGCCATGACTACATGGAACTCTATTCCACAGTACTACATAGAGCCATGACTACATGGAACTCTATTCCACAGTACTACATAGAGCCATGACTACATGGAACTCTATTCCACAGTACTACATAGAGCCATGACTACATGGAACTCTATTCCACAGTACTACATAGAGCCATGACTACATGGAACTCTATTCCACAGTACTACATAGAGCCATGACTACATGGAACTCTATTCCACAGTACTACATAGAGCCATGACTACATGGAACTCTATTCCACAGTACTACATAGAGCCATGACTACATGGAACTCTATTCCACAGTACTACACAGAGCCATGACTACATGGAACTCTATTCCACAGTACTACATAGAGCCATGACTACATGGAACTCTATTCCACAGTACTACATAGAGCCATGACTACATGGAACTCTATTCCACAGTACTACATAGAGCCATGACTACATGGAACTCTATTCCACAGTCCTACATAGAGCCATGACTACATGGAACTATATTCCACAGTACTACATAGAGACATGACTACATGGAACTCTATTCCACAGTACTACATAGAGCCATGACTACATGGAACTCTATTCCACAGTACTACATAGAGCCATGACTACATGGAACTCTATTCCACAGTACTACATAGAGCCATGACTACATGGAACTCTATTCCACAGTACTACATAGAGCCATGACTACATGGAACTCTATTCCACAGTACTACATAGAGTCATGACTACATGGAACTCTATTCCACAGTACTACACAGAGCCATGACTACATGGAACTCTATTCCACAGTACTACATAGAGCCACATCACTCTTTACATGGAACTCTATTCCACAGCATCACATAGAGCCATGACTACATGAACTCTATTCCACAGTACTACATAGAGCCATGACTACATGGAACTCTATTCCACAGTACTACATAGAGCTAAGACCACATGGAACTTATTCCACAGTACTACATACTTCGCTGACTACATGGAACTCATTCCACAGTACTACATAGAGCCATGATCATGGAACTCTATTCCATACTACAAGAGTAGGAGCCATAGACTACACGTGCACCGATGCAGCAGTGAATCTGATTTAAGAAACAGATCAAAAATACACCTCATTGAACATTGGGGACTTTAGAGACACACACACACACACACACACACACACACACACACACACACACACACACACACACACACACACACACACACACATGGATTGTGTTGTAGTAGAGTAGTGGCCAGAGGGCACACAATGTATTGAAATCTGTTGTAAAATGTATTTTAATGTTTTTAAAAATGGTATTATTATGTATGTTACTGCTTCGTTTGTGCTGACCACAGGAAGAGTAGCGGCTGCCTTGTACAGTCTGACTTGGTGATGGGACTGTTCACCAAAAGTGAGCCTTCATGTTAGATTCTAGGGGCTACTTTCACCAACTACCTCGTACCCTCTACACACTGACTCGCTAAGTCACTCCTTGTATAGCCTCGTTATTGCTATTTTATTGAGTAACGTTAACTATTTGCTTGTTTTATTTTTATTTAAGACATTCTTACGTTTTCAATCTGTATTATTCGTTAATAGCTCGTAAATAATTGTTCCACGGTCAAATCTACACCTGTTGTATTCGGCGCAAGCGACAAAATACAATTTGAACTCCGTGTTTACTTGGTAAGTTATGCAGTGAAAGTTAGCCAGTTAGCAGATAGTTGTAAACTGACTTTGACCTTCTGCCAGCCTGACAAGATAACATTAGCCAAATGACAAGCTTGCTACCAGAATATTACTGTGAATACTTGTGTTTCTCTTGTTTGACAGACTGCGGTTGTCCTAAATAACAGAATTACTACATTCATGTAAAGCTAGATAGCAAGATGGCTAACTATTTCATTTGAGCTAGTACTATCTAACTAACCCGTTAGCTTGGCTAACTATTAAGGTCATTTGCAGGGCCTGCGATGGACTAACAACTGACTGTAACCCCTGATAAGACCCCAAAACGTACCATTCTGGAGGAGATGACTGCAGGACTGTGCTTTGTGTTGGAAAGGCTCTGCAACGCCTGAGGTTGCAGTTCAATCGCAGGACGTTTCTCAAAAGAGAGATACATTGCGTTATTAACCCAGCTGTCCTTCCAGACCAGGGCGGAACTAAAAATGAGCCAACTACACGTCTGTGTTAGGGGCGGAAACATATATTTGCAACATTTCTTGTGCACGTGAGGGGGTATCATTTAAAGCAGCACACCGAATCAAAAGCGATATAAAATGTTATATTACATTTGACTGTTCGTGCCGTTGAAACAAGTGACGTTGTTTGATATTACTGTATTTGTCATTACATTTTTAGGCGTTTTGGTTTGTCTAAACTAGCGTTGGGAAAATGCAAATGTGTAAGCGATCATGTATCCTGTATAGTCGCTAGTGGGCGCTATTAACATGTCTTTGACGGATCTCCACGTCAAAAAGAATTTTAAATAGCGGACACGCGGCTTTCCAGGCCAGAAATCATGCAATGTTGAGTCCTAAACTGCTATCTCTAATAACTGATAGGCACAGAGGATAGGTGAGCACTGCAGCTACCAATTTAATTGTCTAAAACTTTGAATTTATGCTATGAGGATTTTCAGGCTGTTGTTTTAAGCCTTTGTGTGTTTGTTGATGTAGCAGTACTAACTTTAGACCGTCCCCTGCCCATACCCGCTGAACTAGGACCCTCTGCACATCAACAACAATCGATGGGCACATCGTTCCACAAAAGCCGCGGCTCTTGCAGAGCAAGGGGAACTGCTACTTCAAGGTCTCAGGCAAGTGACGTCACTGATTGAAACGCTATTACATTGCCGCCTGAGAGGAGTCCCAGATCAGTTTTTCAGAGTTGCCACCACTCCTGCTTTTACTTGAGCAGGAACATAAAAGTAAGGCATGTGATCCATTAGAAATTGTGAAATTGAATTATAGACAATTTAAAATATTGCCAGTAAAAGTAGCACTCACCCTGTCATCATTAAGTGCTTTGAGAGGCTCAAGTATGATCATATCACCTCTACTTCTACCTGTCACCCTAGACCCACTTCAATTTGCTTACTGCCCCAATAGATCCACAGGACGATAAAATCCCCACCAAACTGCACACTGCCCTATCCCATCTGGACAAGAGGAATACCTATGTAAGAATGCTGTTAATAATTTCAAATGTATTCTAATGTTTTAGTCAATGCCACTCCGACGCCGTCGTCCTAATATTTATATATTTCTTAATTACATTGTTTTTTCTTTTAGATGTGTGTGTATTGTTGTGAATTGTTAGATATTACTGCACTGTTGGAGCTAGAAACACAAGCATTTAGTTAGATATTACTGCACTGTTGGAGCTAGGAACACAAGCATTTAGTTAGATATTACTGCACTGTTGAGCTAGGAACACAAGCATTTAGTTAGATATTACTGCACTGTTGGAGCTAGAACACAAGCATTTAGTTAGATATTACTGCACTGTTGGAGCTAGAAACACAAGCATTTAGTTAGATATTACTGCACTGTTGAGCTAGAAACACAAGCATTTAGTTAGGTATTACTGCACTGTTGGAGCTAGGAACACAAGCATTTAGTTAGGTATTACTGCACTGTTGAGCTAGAAACACAAGCATTTAGTCAGATATTACTGCACTGTTGGAGCTAGAAACACAAGCATTTAGTCAGATATTACTGCACTGTTGGAGCTAGGAACCACAAGTATTTAGTTAGATACTACTGCACTGTTGGAGCTAGAACACAAGCATTTAGTTAGATACTACTGTACTGTTGAGCTAGGAACACAAGCATTTAGTTAGATACTACTGCCCTGTTGGAGCTAGAAACACAAGCATTTAGTTAGATATTACTGCACTGTTGAGCTAGAAACACAAGCATTTAGTTAGATACTACTACAATGTTGGAGCTAGGAACACAAGCATTTAGTTAGATACTACTGCCCTGTTGAGCTAGAACACAAGTATTTAGTTAGATATTACTGCACTGTTGAGCTAGAACACAAGCATTTCACATCCGCAATAACATCTCCTAAATATTTGTATGTGACAAATAAAATTAGATTTGATTAGATTTTTAATTATAGATACAGTTCATATGGGCTTAATACCAATTTTCTGTATAAAACAGCCTCAATATAGCCTCTTCAGTATCACCAGCGAAGCACCATCACACCTCCTCCTCCATGCTTCACGTGGGAACCACACATGCAGAGATCATCCGTTCACCTACTCTGTGTCTCACAAAGACATCACACCTCCTCCATGCTTCACGGTGGAACCACACATGCGGAGATCATCCGTTCACCTACTCTGTGTCTCACAAAGACATCACACCTCCTCCATGCTTCACGGGGAACCACACATGCAGAGATCATCCGTCTCACCTACCTGTGTCTCACAAAGACATCACACCTCCTCCTCCATGCTTCACGGTGGGAACCATACATGCGGAGATCATCCGTTCACCTACTCTGTGCCTCACAAAGACATCACACCTCCTCCTCCATGCTTCACGGTGGGAACCACACATGCGGAGATCATCCGCTCACCTACTCTGTGCCTCACAAAGACATCACACCTCCTCCTCCATGCTTCACGGTGGGAACCACACATGCGGAGATCATCCGCTCACCTACTCTGTGTCTCACAAAGACACTGCAGTTGGATGCAAAATCACACATTTGAACTCATCAGACCAAAGGACAGATTTACATTTACATTTAAGTTATTTAGCAGACGCCTTATCCAGAGCGACTTACCACCGGTCTAATGTCTATTGCTCGTGTTTCTTGCCCAAGCAAGTCTTTTCTTTTTCTTCTTATTGGTTTTTTAGTGGTGGTTTCTTTTGCAGCAATTCAACGATGAAGGTCTGATCCACGCAGTCTCCTCTGAACAGTCGATGCTGAGATGCGTCTGTTACTTGAACTCTGTGAAGCATTCATTTGGGCTGTAATCTTAGGTGCAGTTAATCTCTAATGAATTTATCCTCTGCAGCAGAGGTAACTCTGGGTCTTCCGCTCCTGTGGCGGTCCTCATGAGAGCCAGTTTCATCAAAGCGCTTGATGGTTTCTTTTTTTTTGCGACTGCACTTGAAGAAACTTTTAAATGCTCTTGAAATCTTCCCCATTGACTGACTTTCATGTCTTAAAATCATGATAGACGTTGTTTCTCTTGCTTATTTGATCTGTTCTTGCATAAATATGGACTTGGTCTTACCAAATAGGCCATCTTCTGTATACCACCCCTACCTTGTCACAACACAACTGATTGGCTCAAACTCATTAAGAAGGAAAGAAATTCCACAAATGAACTTTACCAAGGCACACCTGTTAATTGAAATGCATTCCAGGTGACTACCTCATTAAGCTGGTTGAGATAATGCTAAGAGTGTGCAAAGCTGTCATCAAGAAAAAGTGTGGCTACTTTGAAGAATCTTAAATATAAAGTATATTTTGATTTGTGTAACACTTTCTGGTTTACTACATGATTGCATGTGTGTTATTTTATAGTTTTGATGTTCACTGTTATTCTACAATGTAGATGAGTAAGTCGCTTCTGGATAAGAGCTGCTAAATGACTTAAATGTAAATGTAATGTAAATGTAATGTAATAACAAATGTAATGTAAATGTAGAAAATAGTACAAAATAAAAAACATGAATGAGAAGGCATGTCCAAACTTTGGACTGGTACTGTATGTTTTTTAAAAGGCAGTAAATGAGGCTGAATGAACTGTTTCTCTGCAAGACAAGGCTCCGCTGACAACCAGGTAGCAGTGGTAAGGAGTCACCCATGGTGCTGAAAAGAAAGCTCTGCTGTTGGGACATCTTTATGTAGGTCCTAACAGTTTGTCACCGTTATATAGTGCACAATTAATGTATTGTTTCCCGTGTTGTGATGTGTAGTGGCTTTGCTGGCATGCATAAAATCTTTTTGAGTTTGCCATACCAAGATTTTACATGCTTAATATCGCCACTGATTCTAGTATTCTAATTCCTAATTCTATGGAAAATACTGTATCTTGAAAACCGGAAACATCCGCTTTCAGCCCTCCCTGGTGAGATTTTGGCTGGCTGAGCCATATTAGAAAAAGGAGGAGATAAGAATCCCAGCAGGAAATGAATAGAGGAACATATATAACGCTCCGCCCCGCAGACTGTCGACCAATCACGCCCGGCTATCAGCGGTTGCTGCTAATCGTCACAATCCCTGTAAAGGTCTGGGTATGACCCAGAAACGCCCCTATATTCTCGAAAGTACTTAATGTCATGATTTCAACGCTTTACGATATTGCAGAGGACAAGTTAAGTTTTAGATAACTGTAATATAAAGCGCCAAACAAATTAAATGTATTATTATTATTATCTCAAATACTGGATAATATTTAATATGTTGAGTTTCTGTTCACATAATTGGTGCTCAGGTTGGATTTTTGTTCTAGCGCCCAATTGACTCCTTGAATGAGAGAGGAGTGAGAAGGAGAGATCAGTTTTAAAACTTCAACTTTTTCTCTCATTTGCATGGCAAAAATGTGTGTAGAATTGCAGGAAATTAGCTTTTAAAACTACATACATTTCTCAACACCATCGAGATGGGGGGCCTTTTCTAAAATCCCTTATCACGCCACCATATCAGCCCCTTTTGATCTGGTTTTGGCTTGTTCTATTTGAGGTTGTTTGTTCACGTGACATTTTGTGAAAATTCTGGATCCGAAGTCCACGCCCTTTTCGTCGGGGTGATTGGTCAACAGTACTACTCCTAGTAGGAGTGGGAACATGACATGTTTGTTGTTTGTCATTCAATAAGAGATGCACAGTTTTTACCCTTCAGAAATAAAAACTAGTCTGCTCTGTATATCTATCTTCCTGTAGATGGCAGCAATGATGCTCCTTCTGTTTAGGTGGTCCATAAATCACACAGGCAGGCGGCACTCAATGGGGAAAAGTGAAACCATTGTTTTTAATCTAACCTTTATTTACCTTTTATTTAACTAGGCAAGTCAGTTAAGAAAAATATTATTCACAATGACGGCCTACTGGGGAATAGTGGGTTAACTGCTTTGTTCAGGGGCAAAACGACAGATTTTTACCTTGTCAACACGGGGATTCAATCTAGCAACCTTCGGTTACTAGTCCAACGCTCTAACCACTAGGCAGCATAAATCAGGTCGCAAACCATGAGCATTTTAATTGTTGTCGAATAATCTATGATGTTACTTGGTAACCTGGGGGCAGATAAACTGTAATTACATGTAGGTAGCCTAATCACCATAATGAGTCCTTCATTTCAACACTATGAACCTAATCAGGTGATAACAGGCGCTGAAGACCCCGTTTGTATAATTAGTTGAAAACGAATATCCATCTGTGACACAACAGATTATGGTCCTAAAGCCTGTGGCTACACCTCTTACTTTCTCTGTAGACTGGATAAAGTAGCCTAGACGGCCTATGGATATTCATGGGATTAGCTTTAATAATATACCACATATTTAGAATAGATACAGTTGGGTGTTTGATGATAATTGATTTGATTAAAAACCGTTTTTATGAATTGACTCCATTAAATTCAAAAACATCTCTAAAATCGGCCTTGTGTCGCCAACAACGTCGGTGCGGCTCGACGACATTAGACAGCGATGACCACCCACCCTGCTCTCTGTAACTATCAGCTGTTGTCGGAACAGAAGTCCGACGCCACCCGATCAATTCACTGCAATCATTGTCAAAGTCCAAATATTAGCCATCCTAGTGATTTGACTTTCATGTGAGGCTATATGTCTCAGCTTCTCTCATATCAGTGTTTATTCTTCGGTCTCTTTTATCTAAATTACGACGTTAGAAAGTTTTCTTTAGTAGAGTGACTCGCTTGTAGAAAAATCGAATCGGCTAATCAGTGGAACTATTGTCAATGGGATTTCAGCTTTGCGGCACAATTTTGCATCAAGACAAAGAAAAAATAACTGTTAAAAGAGCTGAAAAGAGCCGAGTTACAAAATTGCACCTTCAGTGAATATAGAATACACCCAAATAGGCTGCGAAATATTACACAAATGTTCAACGTGTAGGCTAGGGCCTGCTCGTAGTCATGACTCTGTTTTAAACTGAGAGAGCACAGATGACTTATTATTGATCAAACTGAAACATTAGAGAAGTTATAACGGAATGTATTCATTACTGTTTAACAGAGAAGAGGAAACGATGCGGGAATAATCCGATAGAGCCCCCTACTCGGTTAGCTATTTAAAACCACTAACATTCATAATAGACCCACAACACACAGCACTGTTATACTGACGGGCTACTATAGTGTCTCTCTATTGGCTCACTGATACAGGAATCAGCCTCAGGATCATTGCAATCATCCACATCATGAGTTAATCACCTGTCACAGATACAGTTGTATTTTACAATCTGTTGTTGCCGTTTAAATCTGAAGTAATATTCTGTGATAATGTACTCCAAATATCCGAATGATTCAGGCCATTATAATTTACTTTTTACAGATTAGAAGTTTTTTTTTCTACGTTTTATGCACATGGAAAACCACGTGTATAGCCTGTTCTATTGAATCTGGAAAACCACGTGTATAGCCTGTTCTATTGAATCTGGAAAACCACGTGTATAGCCTGTTCTATTGAATCTGGAAAACCACGTGAATAGCCTGTTCTATTGAATCTGGAAAACCACGTGTATAGCCTGTTCTATTGAATCTGGAAAACCACGTGTATAGCCTGTTCTATTGAATCTGGAAAACCACTGAATAGCCTGTTCTATTTAATCTGGAAAACCACGTGAATAGCCTGTTCTATTGAATCTGGAAAACCACGTGAATAGCCTTATTCTATTGAATCTGGAAAACCACGTGTATAGCCTGTTCTATTGAATCTGGAAAACCATGTGAATAGCCTGTTCTATTGAATCTGGAAAACCACGTGTATAGCCTGTTCTATTGAATCTGGAAAACCACGTGAATAGCCTTATTCTATTGAATCTGGAAAACCACGTGTATAGCCTGTTCTATTGAATCTGGAAAACCACATGAATAGCCTTATTCTATTGAATCTGGAAAACCACGTGAATAGCCTGTTCTATTGAATCTACATGAATGACCTTTATTCTATTGAATCTGGAAAACTACGTGAATAGCCTGTTCTATTTAATATGCCTATTGAATCACTTATAAAGAAATGTCTTTTAACATGTGCCACATCTCCTGAGATGTTCATACCATCTTTCTTTCTTTAACAGATAACACGTAAAGGCCTATTTTATGAATGAACATAGGCTCTTATAGGTAAGATAAAGGATAGCCTAATGATTGGATATTATTGAATTATAAAGTGTATTTGCCGAGGGGACCAATCGCAGTGTGTGTGTGTACCTGCAGGAAGTGGCCTGCTTGTTATCTCCTCCTCTAATGCTGAGATATGAAGTAGCTTTAACTGAGGTCACACTCACCAGCCAACTCATGGAGAGAGAGAGAGAGAGGCGCCTATAGGTTTCCTACACTTTCCTACACTTCTTCCTTTGACAGCAGAAGATAATATAGTTGAATAGAGATATTATTCAGTACCAACACAGTGTGATCATGCAGTACCAACACAGTGCGCCTTCAGCCATGGGTGTTCCTCTTTACGCGCCGACCCCTATCCAGCCCGTCCACCCAACTCCTTTCTACATCGAAGACATCCTGGGGAGAAATGAGACCCTGACCCAGTCTTCAGCGGTGGTCTCCACGCCAAATCTACCGTCACCCAATTCATCCTTCACCAGTTTGGTCTCTCCGTACCGGACCCCCATCTATGAACCGACACCGATCCACCCTGCGTTTTCTCACCACCCTGCGCTCACCGCCACGTATGCCTCCGGGGCTTTCGCTAATTCACTGTATCCATTCCACCGCTCTATGGGGGACTATACTCTGATCAGGCACGACCCGCTTGGTGAGTTCAACTCATATCAATCTCTTACCTGTTTGGATGTTTTTTCTGCTGAAATTCGTTAAAGATACTTTAATGTTGACAACTACTATACGTCTGTAATAACCTATGTACAATGTGTCGGCGAAAGGAGATTAAAAGTTTGTGCGTGTACTTGATTTTGAAACTAGATTCTCATATTCTCTGCGTGCTGCAGGTTTCCTTCCTAAAGTGGTAGTATGTTTTAGAGGTAAAAATGTGTAAGCATTATATGATGCTTGAACATAGTTTATTTACTTCAGGCATAATTTACCTAAATACATTAAGTTATCTGTTTCATTTGCTAATTGTTAAAGTGTTGGGCCACTTAAATCAACCACCTTGAGTTTTTTGGGGGTGAAAAATCCGTTATTGTTTCAAACATCCGATGTATCCTGCGACTAAAACATGCTCTAAATCACTTGTTATTTCAGCATTAAAGTGTCGCCCTGGGGTGAACTGCCTCTCTGTTCAGCAAGCCTGACCCTTTCCGTTCATACAGGAAGTCTTGAGCTCTCGATAGGAGTAAATCTGCTTTCAGAAGCTGTTGAATGTTTTCCTGGCGGCCTCGAGCAGCCTCTTCCCCGGGAGTCGTGCATGATGCTGATTATTTTATCGACATCCTCAATACAGACACATTCAGGAAACACTCGACTTCTGATAGCCGGGATCCGTTTGTCTGATATTGTTCATTTCCTCTGCGGTGGATTGTGACTTTATGGTTGCTAAAATAATCAAACTGCAAAACATGAAATAGGCCTATGAACTGACGCAATTTAAAATCTTTAGGGTGACTTTTGAAGTTATTTGAATTTCACTATTTCATCCAATTGATTTCATTTATTAAATAATTCAATTCATGCCTATAAGAAAAATATGGGTTTGATCATTGTGCCACAAAACCAAAATATTTTTGGGGTATAACGAATCATATAATTTTTTTTAAAGCGATTATTTATTTTTTGCCTTTTGGAAGATATATATGTGTGTGTATGTATATATATGTGTGTGTGTGTATATATATGTGTGTGTGTGTATATATATGTGTGTGTGTATATATATGTGTGTGTGTGTATATATATGTATGTGTATGTATATATATGTGTGTGTGTATATACACATATAATATATGTTTTTTTTAAAGGATTTAACTATTGTAATGGTGATTATTATTGTAGTAAAATGAGAGAAACTGGTGAGGCAAAGCAACAGGAAACACAGGACGGATATTTTGCCATAGTTCTACTCTCTCCACTCTGCTTCAAGTTTCAACTCACGGCCTTCCTTTAAAAACGGAGGTTAAACGGATGCCTGCAAAACACCGACAAAATAAAGATTATAAACAGTGTAAATATTTGCATAGAATCATTTAGGCCTCTGCTGGAGGAGAAACGAATCAAGTTTAACGAAAACCATTTTGATTTATTTTCACTTTTTTTTGTGGGGGGGCTACTTTAAAGGTCTAACATTCAGCATATAATTCTGCCCCATTTGTCTAAAACATGTTTTTCAACATTAAATCATTATTTTGTATTTTTTTTGTCTACAAAGGTAAACAACTTCTATGGAGCCCGTTCATTCAGCGTCCACTGCACAAGAGAAAAGGTGGACAAGTCCGATTCTCCAACGACCAGACAATAGAGCTGGAAAAGAAGTTTGAGACACAGAAATATCTTTCACCCCCCGAACGAAAACGACTGGCTAAAATGTTGCAACTGAGTGAACGACAGGTCAGCAGTATGTTTTATTAGGGTCCACATCCAGTATCTATTCATGTCAGTTGGGTTTTATCCGTTTCACCCGTATCATCAATTACATTCTTCTTCTTTTTTTAAAGACATTTCGTTCAACTGATTTCCGCATAGGCCTATAGTCTTAGGTAAATGATCTGACACACAATCTAGTAGACTAACATTTTAAAACATTTCTCGTTGACATTGTTTTCCAGGTGAAGACGTGGTTCCAAAATCGAAGAGCCAAGTGGAGGCGACTGAAGCAGGTATGAATAAATTAGGACGGGGTTTAATGTACTTTTCGATTAAAGGTGTCAATTATGAATAGAGAAAAGGCTATTTATATCCAATTTCAAGCTAAAAAAACCAAACATTTATTATAGATTTCGTGCTTGAGTAGCCTGTGCGTAACATTCATGCACAATGCCAATGGCATACCCAATGTGAAATGTACGCTGTGGCTGATTGGTCACCGTTGTTGTTATTTCCCCCCAGGAGAACCCTACCGGCAGTAAGACAGATCTGGAGGACGATAGCACCGGGAGAAACTGCGAGGAGGGACCGGAGTCAGGTGTGAGCCTCAGTCCGGGCCGGGACCAGAGATGTAGGGCTACAGAGATGACGCACACTCACAGTCGGTTGCAGTGTTCCACGTCGCCTCTATCACAAGGACAAATAGAGTCAGACATTTCAGACGATACAGACCAAGAGCTGGACATAGAGGATGACATGGAGTTCCCACTAAATCCACCGATATGAAGTCATCAGATCACTGTTTACAGGTCAATCTGGACGTTGTCCCACTGGGTGACTGACGGCCCGGGAAAAGGACCAATAGCCCGTCAGTAAACATTGTTGTAGCATCTTTCTGGGACATAGATTTGTTTTTGTATATAATTACCTGTATATTTTGTGATGTTGTTTTATTGTCATTATGAGTTTTTAAAAAATAAAACATTAATTGAGCAAAGAAATGAGCGTCGGAACGGTTAGGCCTACAAACGACATGTTTTACTCTAGGACGTCCATAAGCCTCACTGGACGTGAACGTGAGCATTTCACGGTACTGACATATACAATTTGATTTGAAGATCCCCTCGTACCGGTTAAAAACACGGAAGGACGTATGTGGAAGTAGTTTAGTGACATTTATTTTTTTGTTAAATATTGGTACAAATATTAAAATTACAATCCTGATCTTTCTTATACCTCTCAGATATAGGACAGACACTTTAAAACAAACTTCCTTTTGATGCATTTTTTTGTTGTTGGCTAAATCAAAAAGCTAAATCTTTCTTGGTATGACCATCTTAACAACAATTCCACATGTTAGGTTAGTAGAACCCTTTTGAAATACACTCTTAATTAAACTAACGATATCTGGGTTGCGTCTCAATATACCACATCCGCGGGTTTTGGCGCTGGTTTTGGGTTTTGTAGATGGGATGCAGTTTATGTCAGAATTGACCATAATTGACTTTTGCGTAGCAGGTGTGTTTGTCAGACCATTATGTGACGTCCCGAAAATCTGTCTTCTCAGGAAAATGTCTCCAGAGTCTAAACAGTTTTGTTTTGATCTACCACGCCCACAAGACTGTCTGAAGGGACCCAGTACTGACTGTCTGAAGGGAACTCAGTACTGACTGTCTGAAGGGAACCCAGACCTGACTGTCTGAAGGAAACCCAGTACTGACTGTCTGAAGGGAACCCAGACCTGACTGTCTGAAGGGAACTCAGTACTGACTGTCTGAAGGGAACCCAGACCTGACTGTCTGAAGGGAACCCAGACCTGACTGTCTGAAGGGAACCCAGACCTGACTGTCTGAAGGGAACCCAGTACTGACTGTCTGAAGGTAACCCAGTACTGACTGTCTGAAGGTAACCCAGTACTGACTGTCTGAAGGAACCCAGACCTGACTGTCTGAAGGGAACCAGACCTGACTGTCTGAAGGGAACCCAGTACTGACTGTCTGAAGGTAACCCAGTACTGACTGTCTGAAGGGAACCCAGTACTGACTGTCTGAAGGTAACCCAGTACTGACTGTCTGAAGGGAACCCAGACCTGACTGTCTGAAGGGAACCAGACCTGACTGTCTGAAGGGAACCCAGTACTGACTGTCTGAAGGTAACCCAGTACTGACTGTCTGAAGGGAACCCAGACCTGACTGTCTGAAGGGAACCCAGACCTGACTGTCTGAAGGGAACCCAGACCTGACTGTCTGAAGGGAACCAGACCTGACTGGCTGAAGGGAACCCAGACCTGACTGTCTGAAGGGAACCCAGACCTGACTGTCTGAAGGTAACCCAGTACTGACTGTCTGAAGGGAACCAGACCTGACTGTCTGAAGGGAACCCAGACCTGACTGTCTGGAGGGAACCCAGACCTGACTGTCTGAAGGGAACCCAGACCTGACTGTCTGAAGGGAACCCAGACCTGACTGTCTGAAGGGAACTCAGTACTGACTGTCTGAAGGGAACCCAGACCTGACTGTCTGAAGGTAACCCAGTACTGACTGTCTGAAGGGAACCAGACCTGACTGTCTGAAGGGAACCCAGACCTGACTGTCTGGAGGGAACCCAGACCTGACTGTCTGAAGGGAACCCAGACCTGACTGTCTGAAGGGAACCCAGACCTGACTGTCTGAAGGGAACTCAGTACTGACTGTCTGAAGGGAACCCAGACCTGACTGTCTGAAGGGAACCCAGACCTGACTGTCTGAAGGGAACCCAGTACTGACTGTCTGAAGGGAACCCAGTACTGACTGTCTGAAGGGAACCCAGTACTGACTGTCTGAAGGGAACCCAGACCTGACTGTCTGAAGGGAACCCAGACCTGACTGTCTGAAGGTAACCCAGACCTGACTGTCTGAAGGGAACCCAGACCTGACTGTCTGAAGGGAACCCAGTACTGACTGTCTGAAGGGAACCCAGTACTGACTTTCTGAAGGGAACCCAGTACTGACTGTCTGAAGGGAACCCAGACCTGACTGTCTGAAGGGAACCCAGTACTGACTGTCTGAAGGGAACCCAGACCTGACTGTCTGAAGGGAACCCAGACCTGACTGTCTGAAGGGAACCCAGACCTGACTGTCTGAAGGGAACCCAGTACTGACTGTCTGAAGGGAACCCAGTACTGACTGTCTGAAGGGAACCCAGACCTGACTGTCTGAAGGAAACCCAGACCTGACTGTCTGAAGGTAACCCAGACCTGACTGTCTGAAGGGAACCCAGACCTGACTGTCTGAAGGGAACCCAGTACTGACTGTCTGAAGGGAACCCAGTACTGACTGTCTGAAGGGAACCCAGTACTGACTGTCTGAAGGGAACCCAGACCTGACTGTCTGAAGGGAACCCAGACCTGACTGTCTGAAGGGAACCCAGTACTGACTGTCTGAAGGGAACCCAGACCTGACTGTCTGAAGGGAACCAGACCTGACTGTCTGAAGGGAACTCAGACCTGACTGTCTGAAGGGAACTCAGACCTGACTGTCTGAAGGTAACCCAGTACTGACTGTCTGAAGGGAACCAGACCTGACTGTCTGAAGGGAACCCAGTACTGACTGTCTGAAGGTAACTCAGTACTGACTGTCTGAAGGGAACCAGACCTGACTGTCTGAAGGGAACCCAGTACTGACTGTCTGAAGGGAACCCAGACCTGACTGTCTGAAGGGAACTCAGTACTGACTGTCTGAAGGTAACTCAGTACTGACTGTCTGAAGGGAACCAGACCTGACTGTCTGAAGGTAACTCAGTACTGGGCCAGGGGAAATGACTGTCTGAAGGGAACTCAGTACTGACTGTCTGAAGGTAACTCAGTACTGACTGTCTGAAGGTAACTCAGTACTGGGCCAGGGGGAAATGACTGTCTGAAGGGAACTCAGTACTGACTGTCTGAAGGTAACTCAGTACTGACTGTCTGAAGGGAACCAGACCTGACTGTCTGAAGGTAACTCAGTACTGGGCCAGGGGAAATGACTGTCTGAAGGTAACTCAGTACTGGGCCAGGGGGAAATGACTGTCTGAAGGTAACTCAGTACTGGGCCAGGGGAAATGACTGTCTGAAGGTAACTCAGTACTGGGCCAGGGGAACTGACTGTCTGAAGGTAACTCAGTACTGGGCCAGGGGGAAATGACTGTCTGAAGGTAACTCAGTACTGGGCCAGGGGAAATGACTGTCTGAAGGTAACTCAGTACTGGGCCAGGGGAACTGACTGTCTGAAGGTAACTCAGTACTGGGCCAGGGGGAAATGACTGTCTGAAGGTAACTCAGTACTGGGTCAGGGGGAAATGACTGTCTGAAGGTAACTCAGTACTGGGCCAGGGGGAATGACTGTCTGAAGGTAACTCAGTACTGGGCCAGGGGGAAATGACTGTCTGAAGGTAACTCAGTACTGGGCCAGGGGAAATGACTGTGAAGGTAACTCAGTACTGGGCCAGGGGAAATGACTGTCTGAAGGTAACTCAGTACTGGGCCAGGGGAAATGACTGTCTGAAGGTAACTCAGTACTGGGCCAGGGGAAATGACTGTCTGAAGGTAACTCAGTACTGGGCCAGGGGAAATGACTGTCTGAAGGTAACTCAGTACTGGGCCAGGGGGAAATGACTGTCTGAAGGTAACTCAGTACTGGGCCAGGGGAAATGACTGTCTGAAGCTAACTCAGTACTGGGCCAGGGGAAATGACTGTCTGAAGGTAACTCAGTACTGGGCCAGGGGGAAATGACTGTCTGAAGGTAACTCAGTACTGGGCCAGGGGAAATTACTGTCTGAAGGTAACTCAGTACTGGGCCAGGGGAAATGACTGTCTGAAGCTAACTCAGTACTGGGCCAGGGGAAATGACTGTCTGAAGGTAACTCAGTACTGGGCCAGGGGAACTGACTGTCTGAAGGTAACTCAGTACTGGGCCAGGGGGAAATGACTGTCTGAAGGTAACTCAGTACTGGGCCAGGGGAAATGACTGTCTGAAGGTAACTCAGTACTGGGCCAGGGGAACTGACTGTCTGAAGGTAACTCAGTACTGGGCCAGGGGGAAATGACTGTCTGAAGGTAACTCAGTACTGGGCCAGGGGAAATGACTGTCTGAAGGTAACTCAGTACTGGGCCAGGGGAACTGACTGTCTGAAGCTAACTCAGTACTGGGCCAGGGGAAATGACTGTCTGAAGGTAACTCAGTACTGACTGTCTGAAGGTAACTCAGTACTGGGCCAGGGGAAATGACTGTCTGAAGCTAACTCAGTACTGGGCCAGGGGAAATGACTGTCTGAAGGTAACTCAGTACTGGGCCAGGGGAAATGACTGGTGAAGTGAACTCAGTACTGGGCCAGGGGGAAATGACTGTCTGAAGCTAACTCAGTACTGGGCCAGGGGAAATGACTGGTGAAGTGAACTCAGTACTGGGCCAGGGGGAAATGACTGTCTGAAGGTAACTCAGTACTGGGCCAGGGGAAATGACTGTCTGAAGGTAACTCAGTACTGGGCCAGGGGGAAATGACTGTCTGAAGGTAACTCAGTACTGGGTCAGGGGGAAATGACTGGTGAAGTGAACTCAGTACTGGGCCAGGGGAACTGACTGTCTGAAGGTAACTCAGTACTGGGTCAGGGGGAATGACTGTCTGAAGGTAACTCAGTACTGGGTCAGGGGAACTGACTGTCTGAAGGTAACTCAGTACTGGGTCAGGGGAAAATGACTGTCTGAAGGTAACTCAGTACTGGGTCAGGGGAAAATGACTGTCTGAAGGTAACTCAGTACTGGGCCAGGGGAAATGACTGTCTGAAGGTAACTCAGTACTGGGCCAGGGGGAAATGACTGTCTGAAGGTAACTCAGTACTGGGCCAGGGGGAAATGACTGTCTGAAGGTAACTCAGTACTGGGCCAGGGGAACTGACTGTCTGACCATCTCTAGCCACATCTCAGAATGTCCTTTTGGTTGTGGTTGAAAACATACTTATTGTTTCGTAGTTGACTGTCTGACCATCTCTAGCCACATCTCAGAATGTCCTTTTGGTTGTGGTTGAAAACATACTTATTGTTTAGTAGTTGACTGTCTGACCATCTCTAGCCACATCTCAGAATGTCCTTTTGGTTGAAAAGGCCTTGTTTGTTGGGTTTTCGCCGTCGAATGGAATGCATTCTAAACTCAGTGTATTTTTTAATTGATTATTAATAAACAGTATTTAGTGATAAGAAATCTTCATTAATCTGGATGATTATTGAATGCTCTTATCGTGGCGATAAGGGACCATGCCCGACCAACTGGTGACTCATTGTCGTGGCGATAAGGGACCATGCCCGACCAACTGGTGACTCATTGTCGTGGCGATAAGGGACCATGCCCGACCAACTGGTGACTCATTGTCGTGGCGATAAGGGACCATGCCCGACCAACTGGTGACTCATTGTCGTGGCGATAAGGGACCATGCCCGACCAACTGGTGACTCATTGTCGTGGCGATAAGGGACCATGCCCGACCAACTGGTGACTCATTGTCGTGGCGATAGGGACCATGCCCGACCAACTGGTGACTCATTGTCGTGGCGATAAGGGACCATGCCCGACCAACTGGTGACTCATTGTCGTGGCGATAAGGGACCATGCCCGACCAACTGGTGACTCATTGTCGTGGCGATAAGGGACCATGCCCGACCAACTGGTGACTCATTGTCGTGGCGATAAGGGACCATGCCCGACCAACTGGTGACTCATTGTCGTCGCGATAAGGGACCATGCCCGACCAACTGGTGACTCATTGTCGTGGCGATAAGGGACCATGCCCGACCAACTGGTGACTCATTGTCGTCGCGATAAGGGACCATGCCCGACCAACTGGTGACTCATTGTCGTGGCGATAAGGGACCATGCCCGACCAACTGGTGACTCATTGTCGTCGCGATAAGGGACCATGCCCGACCAACTGGTGACTCATTGTCGTGGCGATAAGGGACCATGCCCGACCAACTGGTGACTCATTGTCGTGGCGATAAGGGACCATGCCCGACCAACTGGTGACTCATTGTCGTCGCGATAAGGGACCATGCCCGACCAACTGGTGACTCATTGTCGTGGCGATAAGGGACCATGCCCGACCAACTGGTGACTCATTGTCGTGGCGATAAGGGACCATGCCCGACCAACTGGTGACTCATTGTCGTCGCGATAAGGGACCATGCCCGACCAACTGGTGACTCATTGTCGTCGCGATAAGGGACCATGCCCGACCAACTGGTGACTCATTGTCGTCGCGATAAGGGACCATGCCCGACCAACTGGTGACTCATTGGAGGGGAGAAAAGTCCATGTCAGTGTGTAATGACACTTCAGTGATAAAGACGTGTTGTCGTCAGATATTCACTTGGACATTTTAACAGCTTCTGTGCGTCATCACTTGGTTGCTGAGAAAAGACGAGGGATGTGTCAAGTGTCTTTATCACGTCTTCAGTTCAATATAGCTTCCTGGATCCCCTTAGTTACCAATATAAATACTGGTAGAAACAAGGCTTCCAAAACGGTTCTTCAGCTGTCCCTGTACCATAACCCTGTTGGGTTCCAGGTAGAACCCTTTTTGGGTTCCAGGTAGAACCCTTTTGGGTTCCAGGTAGAACCTTTTTTGGGTTCCAGGTAGAACCCTTTTTGGGTTCCAGGTAGAACCTTTTTTGGGTTCCAGGTAGAACCCTTTTTGGTTCAAGGTAGAACCTTTTTGGTTCCAGGTAGAACCCTTTTTGGTTCCAGTTAGAACCCTTTTTGTTCCAGGTAGAACCCTTTTTTGTTCCATGTAGAACCCTCTGTAGAAAGGGTTCTACATGGAACCCATAAGGGTTCTACCTGCAACCAAAGACGGTTATTCAAAGGGTTCTCCTATGGGGACAGCTGAAGACCCCTTAAAGGGTTCTCCTATGGGGACAGCTGAAGACCCCTTAAAGGGTTCTCCTATGGGGACAGCTGAAGACCCCTTAAAGGGTTCTCCTATGGGGACAGCTGAAGACCCCTTAAAGGGTTCTCCTATGGGGACAGCTGAAGACCCCTTAAAGGGTTCTCCTATGGGGACAGCTGAAGACCCTTTAAAGGGTTCTCCTATGGGGACAGCTGAAGACCCCTTAAAGGGTTCTCCTATGGGGACAGCTGAAGACCCCTTAAAGGGTTCTCCTATGGGGACAGCTGAAGACCCCTTAAAGGGTTCTCCTATGGGGACAGCTGAAGACCCCCTTAAAGGGTTCTCCTATGGGGACAGCTGTATCTTCCTTTTAAGTTAAAAATAAATTTCCTTGTAAATGTGCTCAATGGTTTCTACTCTATTCCTATTGGTTATTGACTAAATCCATGTTATGAGTGTGAATACAGGACATGCATTCCATTTCCAGGAAGCCTATTTCCTGTTGTATCATCAGGATGTAGACCTGGTACATTGTCCAATACAGCTCTGTTGAATCAGGATGTAGACCTGGTACATTGTTCAACAACACAGCTCTATTGTATCAGGATGTAGACCTGGTACATTGTCCAATACAGCTCTGTTGAATCAGGATGTAGACCTGGTACATTGTCCATCAACACAGCTCTGTTGAATCAGGATGTAGACCTGGTACATTGTTCAACACAGCTCTGTTGAATCAGGATGTAGACCTGGTACATTGTTCAACAACACATCTCTGTTGAATCAGGATGTAGACCTGGTACATTGTTCATCAACACAGCTCTGTTGAATCAGGATGTAGACCTGGTACATTGTTCAACAACACATCTCTGTTGAATCAGGATGTAGACCTGGTACATTGTTCATCAACACAGCTCTGTTGAATCAGGATGTAGACCTGGTACATTGTTCATCAACACAGCTCTGTTGAATCAGGATGTAGACCTGGTACATTGTCCAATACAGCTCTGTTGAATCAGGATGTAGACCTGGTACATTGTTCATCAACACAGCTCTGTTGAATCAGGATGTAGACCTGGTACATTGTTCAACACAGCTCTGCTCTTCATCCACTCCTCTACCTGCAGATTGAACATTAAATAGCTTATCATTCAGCAGAAAGACAAACCCCTACAGAGTTTACATGAAGCAATATGACCTGCAATGAACTAAGCTCTGAGAGTGTGTGATAAATATTTAAACTGTATGCAACTACGAGGAATACTCATCGGGTTCAATGGCCCGTAGATCACCTAGACCATCCCAAAACCAATAGAATGTACATTGATTTTCACCTGTATTGTGTAATGGTTCACAAATTGTGCTCAATAGAATCAACAACGGTGAAAGAACACACAGTTTGGTCTGTGGATATTAGGTGAAACATTGAGTGGATTGCTTCAGGCTCCAAAGGCCCCGTCTGATAGACATATAACTAAATAGAGTCCCTCACATCTGTCTGTTTGAATGAGGTGAGGTGCACCAATGTCATGTCCTCTGTCTCTGTGTCTCTGTGTCTCCCTGTGTCTCTGTCCTCTGTCTCTGTGTCCCTCTGTGTCCCTCTGTCTCTGTGTCCTCTGTCTCTGTGTCCCCCTGTCTCTCTGTCCCTCTGTCTCTGTGTCCCTCTGTCTCTGTGTCCCTCTGTGTCGCTCTGTCTCTGTGTCCCTTTGTCTCTGTGTCCCTCTGTGTCGCTCTGTCTCTGTGTCCCTTTGTCTCTGTGTCCTCTGTGTCGCTCTGTCTCTGTGGCCCTCTGTGTCCCCTCTGTCTCTCTGTCCCTCTGTCTCTGTGTCCCTTTGTCTCTGTGTCTCTGTGTCCCTCTGTGTCGCTCTGTCTCTGTGTCCCTTTGTCTCTGTGTCCCTCTGTGTCGCTCTGTCTCTGTGGCCCTCTGTGTCCCTCTGTCTCTGTGTCCCTCTGTCTCTGTGTCCCCCTGTCTCTCTGTCCTCTGTCTCTGTGTCCCTCTGTCTCTGTGTCCCTCTGTGTCGCTCTGTCTCTGTGTCCCTTTGTCTCTGTGTCCCTCTGTGTCGCTCTGTCTCTATGGCCCTCTGTGTCCCTCTGTCTCTGTGTCCCTCTGTCTCTGTGTCCCCCTGTCTCTCTGTCCCTCTGTCTCTGTGTCCGTCTGTCTCTGTCTCTGTGTCCCTCTGTCTCTGTGTCCCCCTGTCTCTGTGTCCTCTGTCTCTGTGTCCCCTGTCTCTCTGTCCCTCTGTCTCTGTGTCCCTCTGTCTCTGTGTCCCCCTGTATATCTGTCCCTCTGTCTCTGTGTCCCTCTGTGTCTGTGTCCCTCTGTCTATCTGTCCCTCTGTGTCCCTCTGTGTCTGTGTCCTCTGTCTCTGTGTCCCCTGTCTCTGTGTCCCTCTGTGTCCCTCTGTCTCTGTGTCGTTGATATGACATTGATCAAATCTAATCAAATCAAATCACATTTTATTAGTCACATGTGTCGTGTAGTAGACCTTACAGTGAAATGCTGAATACAACAGGTGTAGTAGACCTTACAGTGAAATGCTGAATACAACAGGTGTAGTAGACCTTACAGTGAAATGCTGAATACAACAGGTGTAGTAGACCTTACAGTGAAATGCTGAATACAACAGGTGTAGTAGACCTTACAGTGAAATGCTGAATACAACAGGTGTAGTAGACCTTACAGTGAAATGATGAATACAACAGGTGTAGTAGACCTCACAGTGAAATGCTGAATACAACAGGTGTAGTAGACCTCACAGTGAAATGCTGAATACAACAGGTGTAGTAGACCTTACAGTGAAATGCTGAATACAACAGGTGTAGTAGACCTCACAGTGAAATGCTGAATACAACAGGTGTAGTAGACCTCACAGTGAAATGCTGAATACAACAGGTGTAGTAGACCTCACAGTGAAATACTGAATACAACAGGTGTAGTAGACCTTACAGTGAAATACTGAATACAACAGGTGTAGTAGACCTTACAGTGAAATGCTGAATACAACAGGTGTAGGAGACCTCACAGTGAAATGCTGAATACAACAGGTGTAGTAGACCTTACAGTGAAATGCTGAATACAACAGGTGTAGTAGACCTCACAGTGAAATGCTGAATACAACAGGTGTAGTAGACCTTACAGTGAAATGCTGAATACAACAGGTGTAGTAGACCTTACAGTGAAATGCTGAATACAACAGGTGTAGTAGACCTTACAGTGAAATGCTGAATACAACAGGTGTAGTAGACCTTACAGTGAAATGCTGAATACAACAGGTGTAGTAGACCTCACAGTGAAATGCAGAATACAACAGGTGTAGTAGACCTTACAGTGAAATGCTTAATACGAGCCCCTAAGTAATTAAAGAGCAGCAGTAAAATAACAACAGCGAGACTATATACAGGGGGTACCGGTACAGAGTCAATGTGGAGACTATATACAGGGGGTACCGGTACAGAGTCAATGTGGAGGCTATATACAGGGGGTACCGGTACAGAGTCAATGTGGAGACTATATACAGGGGGTACCGGTACAGAGTCAATGTGGAGGCTATATACAGGGGGCCGGTACAGAGTCAATGTGGAGGCTATATACAGGGTACCGGTACAGAGTCAATGTGGAGGCTATATACAGGGGGTACCGGTACAGAGTCAATGTGGAGGCTATATACAGGGGGTACCAGTACAGAGTCAATGTGGAGGCTATATACAGGGGGTACCGGTACAGAGTCAATGTGGAGGCTATATACAGGGGGTACCAGTACAGAGTCAATGTGGAGGCTATATACAGGGGGTACCGGTACAGAGTCAATGTGGAGGCTATATACAGGGGGTACCGGTACAGAGTCAATGTGGAGGCTATATACAGGGGTTACCGGTACAGAGTCAATGTGGAGGCTATATACAGGGGGTACCGGTACAGAGTCAATGTGGAGGCTATATACAGGGGGTACTGGTACACAGTCAATGTGGAGGCTATATACAGGGGGTACCGGTACAGAGTCAATGTGGAGGCTATATACAGGGGGTACTGGTACACAGTCAATGTGGAGGCTATATACAGGGGGTACTGGTACACAGTCAATGTGGAGGCTATATACAGGGGGTACCGGTACAGAGTCAACATGGAGACTATATACAGGGGGGTACCGGTACAGAGTCAATGTGGAGACTATATACAGGGGGTACTGGTACAGAGTCAGTGTGGAGGCTATATACAGGGGGTACCGGTA
Source organism: Oncorhynchus nerka (assembly GCF_034236695.1). Classification (NCBI taxonomy): domain Eukaryota; kingdom Metazoa; phylum Chordata; class Actinopteri; order Salmoniformes; family Salmonidae; genus Oncorhynchus; species Oncorhynchus nerka. The sequence goes on from NC_088405.1 coordinate 118,450, forward strand.
CAGAGTCAATGTGGAGGCTATATACAGGGGGTACCAGTACAGAGTCAACGTGGAGGCTATATACAGGGGGTACCGGTACAGAGTCAATGTGGAGGCTATATACAGGGGTACTGGTACACAGTCAATGTGGAGGCTATATACAGGGGGTACCGGTACACAGTCAATGTGGAGGCTATATACAGGGGGTACCGGTACAGAGTCAACGTGGAGACTATATACAGGGGGTACCGGTACAGAGTCAATGTGGAGACTATATACAGGGGTACTGGTACAGAGTCAGTGTGGAGGCTATATACAGGGGTACCGGTACAGAGTCAATGTGGAGGCTATATACAGGGGGTACCAGTACAGAGTCAACGTGGAGGCTATATACAGGGGGTACCGGTACAGAGTCAATGTGGAGGCTATATACAGGGGGTACGGTACAGAGTCAATGTGGAGGCTATATACAGGGGGTACCGGTACAGAGTCAATGTAGAGGCTAAATACAGGGTATTACGGTACAGAGTCAATGTGGAGGCTATATACAGGGGGTACCGGTACAGAGTCAATGTGGAGGCTATATACAGGGGGTACCGGTACAGAGTCAATGTAGAGGGGCACCGGTTAAATGAGGTATTATGTATATGTAGGTAGAGTTATTAAAGTGACTATGCATAGATGACAACAGAGAGTAGCAGCGGTGTAGAAGAGGGGGTCAATGTAAATAGTCTGGGTAGCCATTTGATTAGGGGAGGGGCAATGCAAATAGTCTGGGTAGCCATTTGATTAGGGGGGAGGGGCAATGCAAATAGTCTGGGTAGCCATTTGATTAGGGGGGAGGGGCAATGCAAATAGTCTGGGTAGCCATTTGATTAGGGGGGAGGGGCAATGCAAATAGTCTGGGTAGCCATTTGATTAGCTGTTCAGGAGTCTTATGGCTTGGGGGGTAGAAGCTGTTTAGAAGCCTCTTGGACCTAGACTTGGCTCTCCGGTACCGCTTGCCGTGCGGTAGCAGAGAGAACAGTCTATGACTAGGGTGGCTGGACTCTTTGATAATTTTTAGGGCCTTCCTCTGACACCGTCTGGTATAGAAGTCCTGGATGGCAGGAAGCTTGGCCCCAGTGATGCACTGGGCCGTTCACACTACCCTCTGTAGTGCCTTGCGGTCGGAGGCCGAGCAGTTGCTGTACCAGGCAGTGATGAAACCAGTCAGGATTCTCTCGATGGTGCAGCTGTAGAACCATTTGAGGATCTGAGGACCCATGCCAAATCTTTTCAGTCTCCTGAGGGGAATAGGTTCTGTCGTACCCTCTTCACGACTGTCTTGGTGTGTTTGGACCATGATAGTTTGTTGGTGATGTGGACACCATGGAACTTGAAGCTCTCAACCTGCAGCCCCATCGATGAGAATGGGGGCGTACTCGGTCCTCTTTTTCCTGGAGTCCACAATCATCTCCTTTGTCTTGATCACGTTGAGGAAGAGGTTGTTGTCCTGGCACCACCAGGTCTCTGACCTCCTCCCTATAGGCTGTCTCATCGTTGAGGGAGAGGTTGTTGTCCTGGCACCACCAGGTCTCTGACCTCCTCCCTATAGGCTGTCTCGTGGTTGAGGAAGAGGTTGTTGTCCTGGCACCACACGACCAGGTCTCTGACCTCCTCCCTATAGGCTGTCTCGTCGTTGAGGGGGAGGTTGTTATTCATGCACCACACGACCAGGTCTCTGACCTCCTCCCTATAGGCTGTCTCGTGGTTGAGGGAGAGGTTGTTGTCCTGGCACCACACGACCAGGTCTCTGACCTCCTCCCTATAGGCTGTCTCGTGGTTGAGGGAGAGGTTGTTGTCCTGGCACCACACGACCAGGTCTCTGACCTCCTCCCTATAGGCTGTCTCATCGTTGAGGGAGAGGTTGTTGTCCTGGCAACACACGACCAGGTCTCTGACCTCCTCCTTATAGGCTGTCTCATCGTTGAGGGAGAGGTTGTTGTCCTGGCAACACACGACCAGGTCTCTGACCTCCTCCCTATAGGCTGTCTCATCGTTGAGGGAGAGGTTGTTGTCCTGGCACCACACGGCCAGGTCTCTGACCTCCTCCCTATAGGCTGTCTCGTCGTTGTCGTGATCACTGTTGCGTCATTGGCAAACTTAATGATGGTGTTGGAGTCGTGCCTGGCCGTGCAGTCATGGGTGAACAGGGAGTACAGGAGGGGACTGAGCACGCACCCTGAGGGGCCACCATGTTGAGGATCAGCGTGGCGGATGTTTTGTTACCTACCCTTACCACCTGGGGCGGACCGTCAGGAAGTCCCGGATCCAGTTGCAGAGAGAGGTGTTTTGTCCCAGGGTCCTTAGCTGCCTTATCCTGCCGGTGCAGCGTATAACCAGCCAGCTGTATGTTGATAGTGTCGTCGTTCAGCCACGACTCCGTGAAGCATAAGATGTTACCGTTTTGAATGTCCCTTCGGTAGTTTAATCATCCGCGTAGGTCATCGATTTTATTCTCCAAAGAAAAGCCCGTTTGCTAGGAGAATGGAAGGAAGTTGGGGGTTTATTCGATCGCCTACGAAGGGAGCCTGTGAATCCTCAGAGCCTGTGAATCCTCAGAGCCTGTGAATCCTCAGAGCCTGTGAATCCACAGAGCCTGTGAATCCTGTGAATCCTCAGAGCCTGTGAATTCTCAGAGCCTGTGAATCCTCAGAGCCTGTGAATCCTCAGAGCCTGTGAATCCTCAGAGCCTGTGAATCCTCAGAGCCTGTGAATCCTCAGAGCCTGTGAATCCTCAGAGCCTGTGAATCCTCAGAGCCTGTGCTTTGGCCCCTTTTTCTCCACCTTCTTTTTCACGTAAACCACGGGGATCTGGGCCTGTTCTCGAGAAAGCAGTATATCATTTGCGTCGGGCTCGTCAGACTTGTTAAAGGAGAAAAAGGATTGTGCCAGTCCGTGGTGAGGAATCACAGTCCTGATGTCTAGAAGTATATATTACATTTTATATTGATATAAATGAATAACTTATAATGCCTCATATTACATTGATATGATATTGATATAAATGAATAACTTATCAAATCATGGTGACATATCAAAGCTATCATGGGAGATCCAATCACTTGATGAAGCAAACAAAGTATCAAATAAACACATTCAGGTTATAGGTTATTGGAGAGAGGGAGAGAGAGAAGAGGGAGATTGGGGAGAGAGAGGGAGAGAGGGAGAAAGGGAGAGGGAGAGGGGAAGAGGGAGAGAGGGAGAGAGGGAGAGAGGAGAAAGGGGAGAGGGAGAGAGGGAGAGAGGGAGAGGGGGAGAGAGGGAGAAAGGGAGAGAGAGAGGGAGGGAGAGGGAGAGGGAGAGGGAGAGAGGGAGAAGAGAAGAGGGAGATTGGGAGAGAGAGGGAGAGAGAGAGGGTTAGAGGGAGAGGGAGAGGGAGAGGGAGAGAGGGAGAGGGAAGAGGGAGAGGGAGAGAGGGAGAGAGAGAGGGAGAGA
>NC_088405.1:124408-154408 GCF_034236695.1 Oncorhynchus nerka
ACCATTACAAATACTCTGCAGCTGTGGTATTAAACCATGACCAATACTCTGCAGCTGTGGTATTAAACCATGACCAATACTCTGCAGCTGTGGTATTAAACCATGACCATTACTCTGCAGCTGTGGTATTAAACCATGACCAATACTCTGCAGCTGTGGTATTAAACCATGACCAATACTCTGCAGCTGTGGTATTAAACCATGACCAATACTCTGCAGCTGTGGTATTAAACCATGACCAATACTCTGCAGTTGTGGTATTAAACCATTACCAATACTCTGCAGCTGTGGTATTAAACCATGACCAATACTCTGCAGCTGTGGTATTAAACCATGACCAATACTCTGCAGCTGTGGTATTAAACAATGACCAATACTCTGCAGCTGTGGTATTAAACCATGACCAATACTCTGCAGCTGTGGTATTAAACCATGACCAATACTCTGCAGCTGTGGTATTAAACCATGACCAATACTCTGCAGCTGTGGTATTAAACCATGACCAATACTCTGCAGCTGTGGTATTAAACCATGACCAATACTCTGCAGCTGTGGTATTAAACCATGACCAATACTCTGCAGCTGTGGTATCATTCAGGCTGATAATTTGAGGAGAGTCTCTCGTCCAGATAATCACCTTAAACCCTAAATGATCCTAACGTTTAAAAGGTCTAGTTTAGGTCTAGATGTGATCCATCAGCCAGATGAGACAGAGTTTGTTATCTTTACAAATTAAACGTCCTCACGGTCCATTTCACATTGAGTCCCTTCTAAGTTCCCCCTGATGAGGCGGATAGAGGCCTCCGGCCGCCCGCTGCCAGGCCGCGTGTTAGCTTAGCTCCGCCTTCAGATTTATAGCTCCGCCTTCAGATTTATAGCCCCGCCTTCAGATTTATAGCCGTGCTCCGGGTAATGGCAGCGTTCAACGCACTAACGCTCATTTATTAGTCCGTTTGGTTCCGTGTCACTCCCGTCACCGAGTGGAGACACAGCCTGGGAGAGACTGTATCAATGCAAACACCGTCCTCGTTCATTTATCAACTGGACTCACAGGGCAGATAATGGTGTCCATGTATCCAAGGTCAACAGACAGACGCTGGCGCAGGAGCCGGTGAACGGCATCCCAAATGGCACCCTATTCCCTCTGTAGTGCACGACTTTAGACCAGAGCCCTATTCCCTCTGTAGTGCACGACTTTAGACCAGAGCCCTATTCCCTCTGTAGTGCACGACTTTAGACCAGAGCCCTATTCCCTCTGTAGTGCACTACTTTAGACCAGAGCTCTATTCCCTCTGTAGTGCACTACTTTAGACCAGAGCCCTATTCCCTCTGTAGTGCACGACTTTAGACCAGAGCCCTATTCCCTCTGTAGTGCACGACTTTAGACCAGAGCCCTATTCCCTCTGTAGTGCACGACTTTAGACCAGAGCCCTATTCCCTATATAGAACACTACTGTTGACCAGAGCCCATTTCCCTTTATAGTGCACGACTTTAGACCAGAGCCCTATTCCCTATATAGTGCACTATTGTTGAGCAGGGCCCGTAGGGAGCCAGCCAGTCAGCCAGCCAGCCAGACAGCCAGCCAGTCAGCCAGTCAGCCAGTCAGCCAGTCAGTCAGCCAGCCAGCCAGCCAGCCAGTCAGCCAGCCAGCCAGTCAGCCAGCCAGACAGCCAGACAGCCAGCCAGTCAGCCAGCCAGTCAGTCAGTCAGTCAGCCAGTCAGCCAGCCAGCCAGCCAGTCAGCCAGCCAGCCAGTCAGCCAGCCAGTCAGCCAGTCAGCCAGCCAGCCAGTCAGCCAGTCAGCCAGTCAGCCAGCCAGCCAGTCAGCCAGCCAGCCAGTCAGCCAGCCAGTCAGCCAGTCAGCCAGCCAGTCAGCCAGTCAGTCAGCCAGCCAGTCAGCCAGCCAGTCAGCCAGCCAGCCAGTCAGCCAGCCAGTCAGCCAGCCAGCCAGTCAGCCAGCCAGTCAGCCAGTCAGCCAGCCAGTCAGCCAGTCAGCCAGCCAGCCAGCCAGTCAGCCAGTCAGCCAGCCAGTCAGCTACATTCCACTGTCGTTTCAATTGTAATAACACATTAACTGATGTCTACCTTCCTCTCTACCTGATTGATTATTACAGGATGGTGCTGATACCTTTCTGTACTCTACTGGAGTGTTCCGTGGCACTGGCCCTGGTCAAAAGTAGTGCACTCCATAGGGAACAGGGTGCTATTTGGGCCAGGTGCCTGGCTGTTTGTTCCAGAGTTGCTCCAAGGCCCCAGAATGTATAGTCACTGAGAAGAGGATGAGGCAATAGAGGCTTTGACATTCTAGTGGTGGATTTTCTACAGATTAGCCCTGTATTAGCCCTGTACTAACCCTGTACTAGCCCTGTACTAGCCCTGTACTAACCCTGTACTAACCCTGTACTAGCCCTGTATTAACCCTGTATTAACCCTGTACTAGCCCTGTATTAACCCTGTACTAACCCTGTATTAGCCCTGTACTAACCCTGTATTAGCCCTGTATTAACCCTGTATTAACCCTGTATTAACCCTGTACTAGCCCTGTATTAACCCTGTATTAGCCCTGTATTAACCCTGTATTAGCCCTGTATTAGCCCTGTACAAGCCCTGTATTAGCCCTGTATTAACCCTGTACTAGCCCTGTACTAACCCTGTACTAGCCCTGTATTAACCCTGTACTAGCCCTGTACTAGCCCTGTATTAGCCCTGTATTAGCCCTGTACTAGCCCTGTATTAACCCTGTACTAGCCCTGTATTAACCCTGTACTAGCCCTGTACTAGCCCTGTACTAGCCCTGTATTAACCCTGTACTAGCCCTGTACTAACCCTGTACTAGCCCTGTATTAACCCTGTATTAGCCCTGTACAAGCCCTGTATTAGCCCTGTATTAACCCTGTATTAGCCCTGTACAAGCCCTGTATTAGCCCTGTATTAACCCTGTATTAACCCTGTACTAGCCCTGTACTAGCCCTGTATTAACCCTGTACTAGCCCTGTATTAACCCTGTACTAGCCCTGTACTAGCCCTGTACTAGCCCTGTATTAACCCTGTATTAGCCCTGCACAAGCCCTGTATTAGCCCTGTATTAACCCTGTATTAACCCTGTACTAGCCCTGTATTAGCCCTGTATTAGCCCTGTACTAGCCCTGTATTAACCCTGTACTAGCCCTGTATTAACCCTGTACTAGCCCTGTACTAGCCCTGTACTAGCCCTGTATTAACCCTGTATTAGCCCTGTATTAACCCTGTATTAGCCCTGTATTAACCCTGTACTAGCCCTGTACTAGCCCTGTACTAACCCTGTATTAGCCCTGTACAAGCCCTGTACTAGCCCTGTATTAACCCTGTATTAACCCTGTATTAGCCCTGTATTAGCCCTGTATTAGCCCTGTATTAGCCCTGTACTAACCCTGTATTAGCCCTGTATTAACCCTGTACTAGCCCTGTATTAGCCCTGTACTAACCCTGTATTAGCCCTGTATTAACCCTGTATTAACCCTGTATTAACCCTGTATTAACCCTGTACTAGCCCTGTGTTAACCCTGTGTTAACCCTGTATTAACCCTGTATTAACACTGTATTAACCCTGTGTTAACCCTGTATTAACCCTGTATTAACCCTGTATTAACCCTGTACTAACCCTGTATTAGCCCTGTAATAACCCTGTATTAACCCTGTATTAACCCTGTACTAGCCCTGTACTAACCCTGTACTAGCCCTGTATTAACCCTGTATTAACCCTGTATTAGCCCTGTATTAGCCCTGTATTAACCCTGTATTAACCCTGTACTAACCCTGTATTAACCCTGTACTAGCCCTGTATTAACCCTGTACTAGCCCTGTACTAGCCCTGTACTAGCCCTGTATTAACCCTGTACTAGCCCTGTACTAACCCTGTACTAGCCCTGTATTAACCCTGTATTAGCCCTGTACAAGCCCTGTATTAGCCCTGTATTAACCCTGTATTAGCCCTGTACAAGCCCTGTATTAGCCCTGTATTAACCCTGTATTAACCCTGTACTAGCCCTGTACTAGCCCTGTATTAACCCTGTACTAGCCCTGTATTAACCCTGTACTAGCCCTGTACTAGCCCTGTACTAGCCCTGTATTAACCCTGTATTAGCCCTGCACAAGCCCTGTATTAGCCCTGTATTAACCCTGTATTAACCCTGTACTAGCCCTGTATTAGCCCTGTATTAGCCCTGTACTAGCCCTGTATTAACCCTGTACTAGCCCTGTATTAACCCTGTACTAGCCCTGTACTAGCCCTGTACTAGCCCTGTATTAACCCTGTATTAGCCCTGTATTAACCCTATATTAGCCCTGTATTAACCCTGTACTAGCCCTGTACTAGCCCTGTATTAGCCCTGTACTAACCCTGTATTAGCCCTGTACAAGCCCTGTACTAGCCCTGTATTAACCCTGTATTAACCCTGTATTAGCCCTGTATTAGCCCTGTATTAGCCCTGTATTAGCCCTGTACTAACCCTGTATTAGCCCTGTATTAACCCTGTACTAGCCCTGTACTAGCCCTGTATTAGCCCTGTACTAACCCTGTATTAGCCCTGTATTAACCCTGTATTAACCCTGTATTAACCCTGTATTAACCCTGTACTAGCCCTGTGTTAACCCTGTGTTAACCCTGTATTAACCCTGTATTAACACTGTATTAACCCTGTGTTAACCCTGTATTAACCCTGTATTAACCCTGTATTAACCCTGTACTAACCCTGTATTAGCCCTGTATTAACCCTGTATTAACCCTGTATTAACCCTGTACTAGCCCTGTACTAACCCTGTACTAGCCCTGTATTAACTCTGTATTAACCCTGTATTAGCCCTGTATTAGCCCTGTATTAACCCTGTATTAACCCTGTACTAACCCTGTATTAACCCTGTATTAGCCCTGTATTAGCCCTGTACTAGCCCTGTACTAACCCTGTATTAACCCTGTATTAGCCCTGTACTAGCCCTGTACTAGCCCTGTATTAGCCCTGTATTAACCCTGTACTAACCCTGTATTAACCCTGTATTAACCCTGTATTAACCCTGTACTAGCCCTGTATTAACCCTGTATTAACCCTGTATTAACCCTGTATTAACCCTGTACTAGCCCTGTATTAACCCTGTATTAACCCTGTATTAACCCTGTACTAGCCCTGTACTAACCCTGTATTAACCCTGTATTAGCCCTGTATTAACCCTGTATTAACCCTGTATTAGCCCTGTATTAACCCTGTATCAACCCTGTATTAACCCTGTATTAGTCCTGCATTAGTCCTGTATTAACCCTGTATTAACCCTGTATTAGCCCTGTATTAGCCCTGTATTAACCCTGTATTAACCCTGTATTAACCCTGTATTAACCCTGTATTAACCCTGTACTAGCCCTGTATTAACCCTGTATTAACCCTGTACTAGCCCTGTATTAACCCTGTATTAACCCTGTACTAGCCCTGTATTAACCCTGTATTAACCCTGTATTAACCCTGTACTAGCCCTGTACTAGCCCTGTATTAACCCTGTATTAACCCTGTACTAGCCCTGTATTAACCCTGTACTAGCCCTGTATTAACCCTGTATTAACCCTGTATTAACCCTGTACTAGCCCTGTACTAGCCCTGTATTAACCCTTTATTAACCCTGTACTAGCCCTGTATTAACCCTGTATTAGCCCTGTATTAACCCTGTATTAACCCTGTATTAACCCTGTACTAGCCCTGTACTAGCCCTGTATTAACCCTGTATTAACCCTGTACTGTTCCAGATGTGTGACAGATCACCCTGTTGTAATAGTTAAAGGTTTGCCGTTGTGGAAGTGTCTGAATGGATTGAGGACATTGTGTTGCTTCTGTAACATCAGTGGTTCCATGTTCCCAGGACCAGACATATGGAAAACATGACTGGAAGTCTCTTAGGATGAACCCATGGCAGATATCTGATTATTATTATCTTGGACATTTACCGTGTGCTATGTTTTCAGACATGACAAGTTTAACATTAGGATGGTCTGAACCCCAGTGGCTGATGGGAGCAGGAAGTCAAACCAAGCGATACTGTATCTGTCATAGTTGTTTAACCTTGTACGCCAACATAGTTGTCTAGCCTTGTACGCCAACATAGTTGTCTAGCCTTGTACGCCAACATAGTTGTCTAGCCTTGTACGCCAACATAGTTTATCATAGATAATTGCGTAATTATCGTATTTCGTCGTCCTAACGCAGTCTACACTGCCCTGCAGCTAGCCAGCTAGCTAACGTCCACCGTTAGCTAGTCCACCGTCTACCGATTAGCAGCACAACTATTACACTCAACTGAACGACTTGATTAGTGTAGTGTTAGCTAGCTACATAGTTGTCTTTGCTGTCTTCGTACCCAAGATAATTGTGTAGTTTAGAGTGTGTAGTTTTATGTCGTCCTTAACATAGGAGACTCTGCTAGCTAGCCAACAGCTAGCCAACGTCTACCGAACAGAACTTCTGCACTCAACAATCTGTCGCATTTCGCTCGCTCCACAGGTAGTATCACATTTTTCATTTCATTTCATTACAGTACAACGGCTTGATTTGTTTGATCGTAGCTAGCTACATAGCTAGCTACATAGCCGTCTTTGTATCAAAGATAATTGTGTAGTCTAGAGCGATTTCCTAGGTTAACTAGCCAGCTATTGTCGTTCTTTTAACGCAACGTAACGTAATCAACACTGCTAGCTAGCCAGCTAGCCCCGAATAGCAGCACAGTAGAAACTATTACACTCAACGGAACGACTTGATTAGTGTAGTGTCAACAACGCAGCCAATGCCAACTAGCCTACTTAGTCAACAACGCAGCCTCTGCCAGCTAGCCTACTTCAGCAGTACTGTATCATTTTAATCATTTTAGTCAATAAGATTCTTGCTACGTAAGCTTAACTCTCTGAACACTCGTGACGTGTAGTCCACTTGTCATTCCAATCTCCTTTGCATTAGCGTAGCCTCTTGTGTAGCCTGTCAACTATGTGTCTGTCTATCCCTGTTCTCTCCTCTCTGCACAGACCATACAAACGCTCCACACCGCGTGGCCGCGCCACCCTAATCTGGTGGTCCCAGCGCGCACGACTCCACGTGGAGTTCCAGGTCTCCGGTAGCCTCTGGAACTGCCGATCTGCGGCCAACAAGGCAGAGTTCATCTCCGCCTATGTCTCCCTCCAGTCCCTCAACTTCTTGGCACTGACGGAAACATGGATCACCACAGACAACACTGCTACTCCTACTGCTCTCTCTTCGTCTGCCCACGTGTTCTCGCACACCCCGAGAGCTTCTGGTCAGCGGGGTGGTGGCACCGGGATCCTCATCTCTCCCAAGTGGTCATTCTCTCTTTCTCCCCTTACCCATCTGTCTATCGCCTCCTTTGAATTCCATGCTGTCACAGTTACCAGCCCTTTCAAGCTTAACATCATTATCATTTATCGCCCTCCAGGTTCCTCGGAGAGTTCATCAATGAGCTTGATGCCTTGATAAGCTCCTTTCCTGAGGACGGCTCACCTCTCACAGTTCTGGGCGACTTTAACCTCCCCACGCCTACCTTTGACTCATTCCTCTCTGCCTCCTTCTTTCCACTCCTCTCCTCTTTGACCTCACCCTCTCACCTTCCCCCCTACTCACAAGGCAGGAAATACGCCGACCTCATCTTTACTAGATGCTGTTCTTCCACTAACCTCGTTGCAACTCCCCTCCAAGTCTCCGACCACTACCTTGTATCCTTTTCCCTCTCGCTCTCATCCAACACTTCCCACACTGCCCCTACTCGGATGGTATCGCGCCGTCCCAACCTTCGCTCTCTCTCCCCCGCTACTCTCTCCTCTTCCATCCTATCATCTCTTCCTCTGCTCAAACCTTCTCCAACCTATCTCCTGATTCTGCCTCCTCAACCCTCCTCTCCTCCCTTTCTGCATCCTTTGACTCTCTATGTCCCCTATCCTCCAGGCCGGCTCGGTCCTCCCCTCCCGCTCCGTGGCTCGACGACTCATTGCGAGCTCACAGAACAGGGCTCCGGGCAGCCGAGCGGAAATGGAGGAAAACCCGCCTCCCTGCGGACCTGACATCCTTTCACTCCCTCCTCTCTACATTTTCCTCTTCTCTCTCTGCTGCTAAAGCCACTTTCTACCACACTAAATTCCAAGCATCTGCCTCTAACCCTAGGAAGCTCTTTGCAACCTTCTCCTCCCTCCTGAATCCTCCTCCCCCCCCCCTCCCTCCTCCCTCTCTGCAGATGACTTCGTCAACCATTTTGAAAAGAAGGTCGACGACATCCGATCCTCGTTTGCTAAGTCAAACGACACCGCTGGTTCTGCTCACACTGCCCTACCCTGTGCTCTGACCTCTTTCTCCCCTCTCTCTCCAGATGAAATCTCGCGTCTTGTGACGGCCGGCCGCCCTACAACCTGCCCGCTTGACCCTATCCCCTCCTCTCTTCTCCAGACCATTTCCGGAGACCTCCTCCCTTACCTCACCTCGCTCATCAACTCATCCCTGACCGCTGGCTACGTCCCTTCCGTCTTCAAGAGAGCGAGAGTTGCACCCTTCTGAAAAAACCTACACTCGATCCCTCCGATGTCAACAACTACAGACCAGTATCCCTTCTTTCTTTTCTCTCCAAAACTCTTGAACGTGCCGTCCTTGGCCAGCTCTCCCGCTATCTCTCTCAGAATGACCTTCTTGATCCAAATCAGTCAGGTTTCAAGACTAGTCATTCAACTGAGACTGCTCTTCTCTGTATCACGGAGGCGCTCCGCACTGCTAAAGCTAACTCTCTCTCCTCTGCTCTCATCCTTCTAGACCATCGGCTGCCTTCGATACTGTGAACCATCAGATCCTCCTCTCCACCCTCTCCGAGTTGGGCATCTCGGCGCGGCCCACGCTTGGATTGCGTCCTACCTGACAGGTCGCTCCTACCAGGTGGCGTGGCGAGAATCCGTCTCCACACCACGTGCTCTCACCACTGGTGTCCCCAGGCTCTGTTCTAGGCCCTCTCCTATTCTCGCTATACACCAAGTCACTTGGCTCTGTCATAACCTCACATGGTCTCTCCTATCATTGCTATGCAGACGACACACAATTAATCTTCTCCTTTCCCCTTCTGATGACCAGGTGGCGAATCGCATCTCTGCATGTCTGGCAGACATATCCGTGTGGATGACGGATCACCACCTCAAGCTGAACCTCGGCAAGACGGAGCTGCTCTTCCTCCCGGGGAAGGACTGCCCGTTCCATGATCTCGCCATCACGGTTGACAACTCCATTGTGTCCTCCTCCCAGAGCGCTAAGAACCTTGGCGTGATCCTGACAACACCCTGTCGCTCTCAACTAACATCAAGGCGGTGGCCCGTTCCTGTAGGTTCATGTCTACAACATCCGCAGAGTACGACCCTGCCTCACACAGGAAGCGGCGCAGGTCCTAATCCAGGCACTTGTCATCTCCCGTCTGGATTACTGCAACTCGCTGTTGGCTGGGCTCCCTGCCTGTGCCATTAAACCCCTACAACTCATCCAGAACGCCGCAGCCCGTCTGGTGTTCAACCTTCCCAAGTTCTCTCACGTCACCCCGCTCCTCCGCTCCCTCCACTGGCTTCCAGTTGAAGCTCGCATCCGCTACAAGACCATGGTGCTTGCCTACGGAGCTGTGAGGGGAACGGCACCTCAGTACCTCCAGGCTCTGATCAGGCCCTACACCCAAACAAGGGCACTGCGTTCATCCACCTCTGGCCTGCTCGCCTCCCTACCACTGAGGAAGTACAGTTCCCGCTCAGCCCAGTCAAAACTGTTCGCTGCTCTGGCCCCCAATGGTGGAACAAACTCCTCACGACGCCAGGACAGCGGAGTCAATCACCACCTTCCGGAGACACCTGAAACCCCACCTCTTTAAGGAATACCTAGGATAGGATAAAGTAATCCCTCTCACCCCCTCCCCTGAAAAGATTTAGATGCACTACTGTTCCACTGGAGGTCATAAGGTGAATGCACCAATTTGTAAGTCGCTCTGGATAAGAGCGTCTGCTAAATGACTTAAATGTAAATGTAAATGTAACATAGTTGTCTAGCCTTGTATGCCAACATAGTTGTCTAGCCTTGTACGCCAACATAGTTGTCTAGCCTTGTACGCCAACATAGTTGTCTAGCCTTGTACGCCAACATAGTTGTCTAGCCTTGTACGCCAACATAGTTGTCTAGCCTTGTACGCCAACATAGTTGTCTAGCCTTGTACGCCAACATAGTTGTCTAGCCTTGTACGCCAACATAGTTGTCAAGACTTGTACGCCAACATAGTTGTCTAGCCTTGTACGCCAACATAGTTGTCAAGACTTGTACGCCAACATAGTTGTCAAGACTTGTACGCCAACATAGTTGTCAAGACTTGTACGCCAACATAGTTGTCAAGACTTGTACGCCAACATAGTTGTCAAGACTTGTACGCCAACATAGTTGTCAAGACTTGTACGCCAACATAGTTGTCTAGCCTTGTACGCCAACATAGTTGTCAAGACTTGTACGCCAACATAGGTGTCTAGCCTTGTACGCCAACATAGTTGTCAAGACCTGTACGCCAACATAGTTGTCTAGCCTTGTACGCCAACATAGTTGTCTAGCCTTGTACGCCAACATAGTTGTCTAGCCTTGTACGCCAACATAGTTGTCTAGCCTTGTACGCCAACATAGTTGTCTAGCCTTGTACGCCAACATAGTTGTCTAGCCTTGTACGCCAACATAGTTGTCTAGCCTTGTACGCCAACGCGACAAACATAAGCCTTCTACTCCAAATCATAAATCTTTCTTTAAAAATGTCTTATATCTTTTTCTCTGGACAAAGAATGGTTTTATAACACAGTGTGCATCAAACAGTCCAAAGAGTTGTGTAATTCCCTACAGCTAGATCAAACAGGTGATTAACATCGTATCTCTAGTAGTCCTCTATTAGAGGTGATTATCTCTACTAGCCAGTCAGTATACAGTAGTCCCCTATTAGAGGTGATTATCTCTACTAACCAGTCAGTATACAGTAGTCCTCTAATAGAGGTGATTATCTCTACTAACCAGTCAGTATACAGTAGTCCTCTATTAGAGGTGATTATCTCTACTAACCAGTCAGTATACAGTAGTCCTCTATTAGAGGTGATTATCTCTACTAACCAGTCAGTATACAGTAGTCCCCTATTAGAGGTGATTATCTCTACTAACCAGTCAGTATACAGTAGTCCTCTATTAGAGGTGATTATCTCTACTAACCAGTCAGTATACAGTAGTCCTCTATTAGAGGTGATTATCTCTACTAGCCAGTCAGTATACAGTAGTCTTCTATTAGAGGTGATTATCTCTCTACTAACCAGTCAGTTTACAGTAGTCCTCTATTAGAGGTGATTATCTCTACTAACCAGTCAGTTTACAGTAGTCCTCTATTAGAGGTGATTATCTCTACTAACCAGTCAGTTTACAGTAGTCCTCTATTAGAGGTGATTATCTCTACTAACCAGTCAGTATACAGTAGTCCTCTATTAGAGGTGATTATCTCTACTAACCAGTCAGTATACAGTAGTCCTCTATTAGAGGTGCTTATCTCTACTAGCCAGTCAGTATACAGTAGTCCTCTATTAGAGGTGATTATCTCTACTAGCCAGTCAGTATACAGTAGTCCTCTATTAGAGGTGATTATCTCTACTAACCAGTCAGTATACAGTAGTCCTCTATTAGAGGTGATTATCTCTACTAACCAGTCAGTATACAGTAGTCCTCTATTAGAGGTGATTATCTCTACTAACCAGTCAGTATACAGTAGTCCTCTATTAGAGGTGATTATCTCTACTAACCAGTCAGTATACAGTAGTCCTCTATTAGAGGTGATTATCTCTACTAGCCAGTCAGTATACAGTAGTCCTCTATTAGAGGTGATTATCTCTACTAACCAGTCAGTATACAGTAGTCCTCTATTAGAGGTGATTATCTCTACTAACCAGTCAGTATACAGTAGTCCTCTATTAGAGGTGATTATCTCTACTAGCCAGTCAGTATACAGTAGTCCTCTATTAGAGGTGATTATCTCTACTAACCAGTCAGTATACAGTAGTCCTCTATTAGAGGTGATTATTGTGGCAGTTATATGATGTGTCCCAAATGGCACCCTTTTCCCAATGTAGTGCAGAGACCGTGGTTCTGGTCAACAGTAGTGTACTACATAGGGAATAGGGTGCGATTTAGGATTCCGTTCTAACCTGGAAGGGACAGTGTTATCAGCCCTCTGAGATGTGATAATCTGCTGCTGGTTGAAAGCCCATTGATTGCAGGTTGGTTTTATGACAGCCTTGCGTTGCTGTTATGGTAGGAACCATTGATTTTACTGCTGAAGTACACACAAGCCGTTGTAAAACTAACTCAGGCCATTTATTTTCATCCGTTATTTAACTGGTTCAAGACAGCGATGAACGTTTCCCCAGGTAGAGGAGGATCGTCATTTGTCTGTTGGAGCAGAAAGACGGTCAGTTGTTTATTCTGAGGGACAGAAGTGAATGAATCAATACAGGAAAGAGTTGAACGTCAGACCCTCATCTGGAAAGGGGCTTCCTTCCTCCACGGTCACTTCATTAGGAGTTTAATGGATTTCATTTAACTAGACAGTTAAGAACCAATTCTTAGTTTCAATGACGGCCTACCGGGGAACAGTGGGCTAACTGCCTTGTTCAGGGGGAACAGTGGGTTAACTGCCTTGTTCAGGGGAACAGTGGGTTAACTGCCTTGTTCAGGGGAACAGTGGGTTAACTGCCTTGTTCAGGGGAACAGTGGGTTAACTGCCTTGTTCAGGGGAACAGTGGGTTAACTGCCTTGTTCAGGGGAACAGTGGGTTAACTGCCTTGTTCAGGGGAACAGTGGGCTAACTGCCTTGTTCAGGGAACAGTGGGTTAACTGCCTTGTTCAGGGAACAGTGGGCTAACTGCCTTGTTCAGGGAACAGTGGGCTAACTGCCTTGTTCAGGGGAACACTGGGTTAACTACCTTGTTCAGAGGAACAGTGGGTTAACTGCCTTGTTCAGGGGAACAGTGGGTTAACTGCCTTGTTCAGGGGAACAGTGGGCTAACTGCCCTGTTCAGGAGAACAGTGGGTTAACTGCCCTGTTCAGGAGAACAGTGGGTTAACTGCCTTGTTCAGGGGAACAGTGGGTTAACTGCCTTGTTCAGGGAACAGTGGGTTAACTGCCTTGTTCAGGGAAGAGTGGGCTAACTGCCTTGTTCAGGGAACATTGGGTTAACTGCCTTGTTCAGGGAACAGTGGGTTAACTGCCTTGTTCAGGGAACAGTGGGTTAACTGCCTTGTTCAGGGAACAGTGGGCTAACTGCCTTGTTCAGGGAACAGTGGGTTAACTGCCTTGTTCAGGGGAACAGTGGGCTAACTGCCTTGTTCAGGGGAACAGTGGGCTAACTGCCTTGTTCAGGGGAACACTGGGTTAACTACCTTGTTCAGAGGAACAGTGGGTTAACTGCCTTGTTCAGGGGAACAGTGGGTTAACTGCCTTGTTCAGGGGAACAGTGGGCTAACTGCCCTGTTCAGGAGAACAGTGGGTTAACTGCCCTGTTCAGGAGAACAGTGGGTTAACTGCCCTGTTCAGGGGAACAGTGGGTTAACTGCCTTGTTCAGGGGAACAGTGGGTTAACTGCCTTGTTCAGGGGAAGAGTGGGCTAACTGCCTTGTTCAGGGGAACAGTGGGTTAACTGCCTTGTTCAGGGGAACAGTGGGCTAACTGCCTTGTTCAGGGGAACAGTGGGTTAACTGCCTTGTTCAGGGGAACAGTGGGTTAACTGCCTTGTTCAGGGGAACAGTGGGCTAACTGCCTTGTTCAGGGAACAGTGGGTTAACTGCCTTGTTCAGGGACTAGTGGCTTAACTGCCTTGTTCAGGGAACAGTGGGATAACTGCCTTGTTCAGGGGAACAGTGGGCTAACTGCCTTGTTCAGGGAACAGTATGCTAACTGCCTTGTTCAGGGAACAGTGGGTTAACTGCCTTGTTCAGGGAACAGTGGGCTAACTGCCTTGTTCAGGGAACAGTGGGCTAACTGCCTTGTTCAGGGAACAGTGGGTTAACTGCCTTGTTCAGGGAACAGTGGGTTAACTGCCTTGTTCAGGGGAACAGTGGGTTAACTGCCTTGTTCAGGGGAACAGTGGGTTAACTGCTTTGTTCAGGGGAACCGTGGGTTAACTGCCCTGTTCAGGGGAACAGTGGGTTAACTCCCCTGTCCAGGGGAACAGTGGGTTAACTGCCTTGTTCAGGAGAACAGTGGGTTAACTGCCTTGTTCAGGGGAACAGTGGGTTAACTGCCCTGTTCAGGGGAACACTGGCTTAACTGCCTTGTTCAGGGGAACAGTGGGATAACTGCCTTGTTCAGGGGAACAGTGGGTTAACTGCCTTGTTCAGGGGAACAGTGGGTTAACTGCCCTGTTCAGAGAACAGTGGGTTAACTGCCTTGTTCAGGGAACAGTGGGTTAACTGCACTGTTCAGGGAACAGTGGGTTAACTGCCCTGTTCAGGGAACAGTGGGTTAACTGCCCTGTTCAGGGAACACTGGGTTAACTGCCTTGTTCAGGGAACAGTGGGTTAACTGCCTTGTTCAGGGGAACAGTGGGTTAACTGCCCTGTTCAGGGGAACACTGGGTTAACTGCCTTGTTCAGGGGAACAGTGGGTTAACTGCCCTGTTCAGGGGAACACTGGGTTAACTGCCTTGTTCAGGGAACACTGGGTTAACTGCCTTGTTCAGGGAACAGTGGGTTAACTGCCTTGTTCAGGGAACAGTGGGTTAACTGCCCTGTTCAGGGGAACACTGGGTTAACTGCCTTGTTCAGGGGCAGAACGACAGATTTATACCTAGTCAGCTCAGGGATTCAATCTTGCAACCTTTCCGTTACTAGTCCAACACTCTAACCACTAGGCTACCTGCCGCCCCTCCACTCTAACCACTAGGCTACCCTGCCACCCCTACACTCTAACCACTAGGCTACCCTTCCACCCCTCCACTTTAACCACTAGGCTACCTGCCGCCCCTCCACTCTAACCACTAGGCTACCCTGCCACCCCAACACTCTAACCACTAGACTACCCTGCCACCCCTCCACTTTAACCACTAGGCTACCTGCCTCCCCTCCACTTTAACCACTAGACTACCCTGCCACCCCTACACTCTAACCACTAGGCTACCTGCCTCCCCTCCACTCTAACCACTAGGCTACCCTGCCGCCCATCCACTCTAACCACTAGGCTACCTGCCTCCCCTCCACTCTAACCACTAGGCTACCCTGCCGCCCCTTCACTCTAACCACTAGGCTACCCTGCCGCCCCTCCACTCTAACCACTAGGCTACCCTGCCGCCCCTCCACTCTAACCACTAGGCTACCCTGCCGCCCTCCACTCTAACCACTAGGCTACCCTGCCGCCCTCCACTCTAACCACTAGGCTACCCTGCCCCCCTCCACTCTAACCACTAGGCTACCCCTTCTCTGCCTGGCCGGTTCCCTCTCTCCACTGGGATTCTCTGCCTGGCCGGTTCCCCTCTCTCCACTGGG
Source organism: Oncorhynchus nerka (assembly GCF_034236695.1). Taxonomy (NCBI): domain Eukaryota; kingdom Metazoa; phylum Chordata; class Actinopteri; order Salmoniformes; family Salmonidae; genus Oncorhynchus; species Oncorhynchus nerka. The sequence goes on from NC_088405.1 coordinate 139,984, forward strand.
ATTCTGCCTGGCCGGTTCCCCTCTCTCCACTGGGATTCTCTGCCTGGCCGGTTCCCCTCTCTCCACTGGGATTCTCTGCCTGGCCGGTTCCCCTCTCTCCACTGGGATTCTCTGTCTGGCCGGTTCCCCTCTCCACTGGGATTCTCTGCCTGGCCGGTTCCCCTCTCTCCACTGGGATTCTCTGCCTGGCCGGTTCCCTCTCTCCACTGGGATTCTCTGCCTGGCCGGTTCCCTCTCTCCATGGGGATTCTCTGCCTGGCCGGTTCCCCCTCTCTCCACGGGATTCTCTGCCTGGCCGGTTCCCCTCTTTCCACTGGGATTCTCTGTCTGGCCGGTTCCCCTCGGTTCCCCTCTCTCCACTGGGATTCTCTGCCTGGCCGGTTCCCTCTCTCCACTGGGATTCTCTGCCTGGCCGGTTCCCTCTCTCCACTGGGATTCTCTGCCTGGCCGGTTCCCCTCTCTCCACTGGGATTCTCTGTCTGGCCGGTTCCCCTCTCTCCACTGGGATTCTCTGCCTGGCCGGTTCCCCTCTCTCCACTGGGATTCTCTGCCTGGCCGGTTCCCCTCTCTCCACTGGGATTCTCTGCCTGGCCGGTTCCCCTCTCTCCACTGGGATTCTCTGCCTGGCCGGTTCCCCTCTCTCCACTGGGATTCTCTGCCTGGCCGGTTCCCCTCTCTCCATGGGGATTCTCTGCCTGGCCGGTTCCCCTCTCTCCACGGGGATTCTCTGCCTGGCCGGTTCCCCTCTTTCCACTGGGATTCTCTGTCTGGCCGGTTCCCCTCGGTTCCCCTCTCTCCACTGGGATTCTCTGCCTGGCCGGTTCCCCTCTCTCCACTGGGATTCTCTGCCTGGCCGGTTCCCCTCTCTCCACTGGGATTCTCTGCCTGGCCGGTTCCCCTCTCTCCACTGGGATTCTCTGTCTGGCCGGTTCCCCTCTCTCCACTGGGATTCTCTGCCTGGCCGGTTCCCCTCTCTCCACTGGGATTCTCTGCCTGGCCGGTTCCCCTCTCTCCACTGGGATTCTCTGCCTGGCCGGTTCCCTTCTCTCCACTGGGATCTCTCCACTGGGATTCTCTGGCCGGTTCCCCTCTCTCCACTGGGATTCTCTGCCTGGCCGGTTCCCCTCTCTCCACTGGGATTCTCTGCCTGGCCGGTTCCCTCTCTCCACTGGGATTCTCTGCCTGGCCGGTTCCCCTCTCCACTGGGATTCTCTGCCTGGCCGGTTCCCCTCTCTCCACTGGGATTCTCTGCCTGGCCGGTTCCCCCTCTCTCCACTGGGATTCTCTGCCTGGCCGGTTCCCCTCTCCACTGGGATTCTCTGCCTGGCCGGTTCCCCTCTCCACTGGGATTCTCTGCCTGGCCTCTCTCCACTGGGATTCTCTGCCTGGCTGGTTCCCCTCTCTCCACTGGGATTCTCTGCCTGACCGGTTCCCCTCTCTCCACTGGGATTCTCTGCCTGGCCGGTTCCCCTCTCTCCACTGGGATTCTCTGCCTCTAACCCTTTTACAGGGTCTCTTCCATGCCGTCCCTAGGAGGGGGGCGTCACTTCATTTAGAATGTTTTTGTATTTAACCAGGGAGGCCAGTTGAGAACAAGTTCTCATTTACAACTGCGACCTGGCCAAGACAAAGCAAAGCAGTGAGACAGAAACAACAACAGAGTTACACATGGAATAAACAAACATACAGTCAATAATACAGTAGAATAATCTATATACAGTGAGTGCAAGAACTTCACATCCTCTTGATGTGCAAGTAGAGATACAGGTGTGCAAAAGAGCAGCAAAGTAAATAACAACAGCATGGGGATGAGGTAGGTAGATTGGGCTATTTACAGATGGGCTATTTACAGATGGGCTGTGTACAGCTGCAGCGATCGGTTAGCTGCTCAGACAGCTGATGATTAAAGTTAGTGAGGGAGGTATAAGTCTTCCAACTTCAGCGATTTTCGCAATTCTTTCCAGTCACTGGCAGCAGAGAACTGAAAGGAACGGCGGCCAAAGGAAGATTTGGCTTTTGGGGAGTGAGATATACCTGCTGGAGCGCGTGCTACAGGTGGGTGTTGCTATGGTGACCAGTGAGCTGAGATAAGGCAGAGCTAGACCTAGCATAGACTCATAGATGACCTGGAGCCAGTGGGTCTGGCGACGAATATGTAGCGAGGGGTTGAGAAGGTTCAGTCACTGACGTGGTCTTCCTGTCTGGGTTGATTATTATTATTGGACCCTGCTGGTCGTCTATGAACATTTGAACATCTTGGCCATGTTCTGTTATAATCTCCACCCGGCACAGCCAGAAGAGGACTGGCCATCCCTCATAGCCTGGTTCCTCTCTAGGTTTCTAATCTCCACCCGGCACAGCCAGAAGAGGACTGGCCACCCCTCATAGCCTGGTTCCTCTCTAGGTTTCTAATCTCCACCCGGCACAGCCAGAAGAGGACTGGCCACCCCTCATAGCCTGGTTCCTCTCTAGGTTTCTAATCTCCACCCGGCACAGCCAGAAGAGGACTGGCCATCCCTCATAGCCTGGTTCCTCTCTAGGTTTCTAATCTCCACCCGGCACAGCCAGAAGAGGACTGGTCACCCCTCATAGCCTGGTTCCTCTCTAGGTTTCTAATCTCCACCCGGCACAGCCAGAAGAGGACTGGCCATCCCTCATAGCCTGGTTCCTCTCTAGGTTTCTTCCTAGGTTCTGGCCTTTCTAGGGAGTTTTTCCTAGCCACCGTGCTTCTACACCTGCATTGCTTGCTGTTTGGGGATTTAGGCTGGATTTCTGTACAGCACTTTGTGACATCAGCTGATGTAAGGAGGGATTCATAAATACATTTGATTAATTACCAGATTTAAGGTTTATTGGTTGTTATACAGCAACCACGATGGAGTGAGGAAGAGAGACAGAGAGCGAGAGAGAGAGAGGGAGAGAGAGAGAGAGAAAGAAAAAGAACAATAGAGAGAGTGAGAGAGAGAGATAGAGAAAGAGAGAGAGAGAGAGAGAGAGAGAGAGAGAGAGAGAGAGAGAGAGAGAGAACGAGTGAGTGAAGAAAAGATCTGAAGTAGAGACCCAGTTACCTGTGAACCAAAAGCAGTGACCCTGAGGTTAAGTCAATAGAGACAGCACTTGTCAGGCCAGGACCTAGAGAAGCAGACAGTGATAATGGGCTTGGAGCTCCACTAGTCCCCTTGACTTAGACTGACTGACAAAGCTCTCCTCTTGGCTGACTGGGCCTGGAGCTTAACCCTTCAGCTGATCTCCTCCACTGGCTTCAGGAGAGCAGAACCCACATCATGGCAAACCACTTCAACACTCGACTAGAATGGTGGTAAATGTTTTCATGGTGTAAGAATAACAAGGAGGGAGTGTTGCATTTACCTCAGTCTGTCTTCTACACCTGGGAGTCACTGTCCCCCCCGGGAGTCACTGGGAGTCACTGTCCCCCCCGGGAGTCACTGGGAGTCACTGTCCCCCCCGGGAGTCACTGGGAGTCACTGTCCCCCCCGGGAGTCACTACAATACTCCAACCCTCCAAGCCTTCAGTCAGTGGTAACTATACTACTCCAACCCTCCAACCTTCAGTCAGTGGTAACTATACTACTCCAGCCTTCAGTCAGTGGTAACTATAATACTCCAACCCTCCAACCTTCAGTCAGTGGTAACTATACTACTCCAACCCTCCAACCTTCAGTCAGTGGTAACTATACTACTCCAACCCTCCAGTCTTCAGTCAGTGGTAACTATACTACTCCAACCCTCCAACCTTCAGTCAGTGGTAACTATACTACTCCAACCCTCCAAGCCTTCAGTCAGTGGTAACTATACTACTCCAGCCTTCAGTCAGTGGTAACTATACTACTCCAACCCTCCAGTCTTCAGTCAGTGGTAACTATACTACTCCAACCCTCCAAGCCCCCAGTCAGTGTTAACTATACTACTCCAACCTTCCAAGCCTTCAGTCAGTGTTAACTATACTACTCCAACCCTCCAAGCCTTCAGTCAGTGGTAACTATACTACTCCAACCCTCCAGCCTTCAGTCAGTGGTAACTATACTACTCCAACCCTCCAGTCTTCAGTCAGTGGTAACTATACTACTCCAAGCCTTCAGTCAGTGGTAACTATACTACTCCACCCCTCCAAGCCTTCAGTCAGTGTTAACTATACTACTCCAACCCTCCAGTCTTCAGTCAGTGGTAACTATACTACTCCAACCCTCCAGCCTTCAGTCAGTTGTAACTATACTACTCCAACCCTCCAAGCCTTCAGTCAGTGGTAACTATACTACTCCAACCCTCCAAGCCTTCAGTCAGTTGTAACTATACTACTCCAACCCTCCAGCCTTCAGTCAGTTGTAACTATACTACTCCAACCCTCCTGTCTTCAGTCAGTGGTAACTATACTACTCCAACCCTCCAAGCCTTCAGTCAGTGTTAACTATACTACTCCAACCCTCCAAGCCTTCAGTCAGTGGTAACTATACTACTCCAACCCTCCAAGCCTTCAGTCAGTGTTAACTATACTACTCCAACCCTCCAAGCCTTCAGTCAGTGTTAACTATACTACTCCAACCCTCCAAGCCTTCAGTCAGTGGTAACTATACTACTCCAACCCTCCAGCCTTCAGTCAGTGGTAACTATACTACTCCAACCCTCCAAGCCTTCAGTCAGTGGTAACTATACTACTCCAACCCTCCAGGCCTTCAGTCAGTGGTAACTATACTACTCCAACCCTCCAAGCCTTCAATCAGTGGTAACTATACTACTCCAACCCTCCAGTCAGTGGTAACTATACTACTCCAACCCTCCAGGCCTTCAGTCAGTGGTAACTATACTACTCCAACCCTCCAGCCTTCAGTCAGTGGTAACTATACTACTCCAACCCTCCAACCCTCCAGTCAGTGGTAACTATACTACTCCAACCCTCCAAGCCTTCAGTCAGTGGTAACTATACTACTCCAACCCTTCAGTCAGTGTTAACTATACTACTCCAACCCTCCAGCCTTCAGTCAGTTGTAACTATACTACTCCAACCCTCCAAGCCTTCAGTCAGTGGTAACTATACTACTCCAACCCTCCAAGCCTTCAGTCAGTTGTAACTATACTACTCCAACCCTCCATCCTTCAGTCAGTTGTAACTATACTACTCCAAGCCTCCAGTCTTCAGTCAGTGGTAACTATACTACTCCAACCCTCCAAGCCTTCAGTCAGTGGTAACTATACTACTCCAACCCTCCAGCCTTCAGTCAGTGGTAACTATACTACTCCAACCCTCCAAGCCTTCAGTCAGTGGTAACTATAATACTCCAACCCTCCAGTCAGTTGTAACTATACTACTCCAACCCTCCAGCCTTCAGTCAGTGGTAACTATACTACTCCAAACCTCCAGGCCTTCAGTCAGTGGTAACTATACTACTCCAACCCTCCAAGCCTTCAGTCAGTGGTAACTATACTACTCCAACCCTCCAACCCTCCAAGCCTTCAGTTAGTGGTAACTATACTACTCCAACCCTCCAAGCCTTCAGTCAGTGGTAACTATACTACTCCAACCCTCCAAGCCTTCAGTCAGTGGTAACTATACTACTCCAACCCTCCAGCCTTCAGTCAGTTGTAACTATACTACTCCAACCCTTCAGTCAGTGTTAACTATACTACTCCAACCCTCCAGCCTTCAGTCAGTTGTAACTATACTACTCCAACCCTCCAAGCCTTCAGTCAGTGGTAACTATACTACTCCAACCCTCCAAGCCTTCAGTCAGTTGTAACTATACTACTCCAACCCTCCATCCTTCAGTCAGTTGTAACTATACTACTCCAAGCCTCCAGTCTTCAGTCAGTGGTAACTATACTACTCCAACCCTCCAAGCCTTCAGTCAGTGGTAACTATACTACTCCAACCCTCCAAGCCTTCAGTCAGTGGTAACTATACTACTCCAACCCTCCAGCCTTCAGTCAGTGGTAACTATACTACTCCAAGCCTCCAGTCTTCAGTCAGTGTTAACTATACTACTCCAACCCTCCAGGCCTTCAGTCAGTGGTAACTATACTACTCCAACCCTCCAGCCTTCAGTCAGTGGTAACTATACTACTCCAACCTTCAGTCAGTGGTAACTATACTACTCCAACCCTCCAAGCCTTCAGTCAGTGGTAACTATACTACTCCAACCCTCCAACCCTCCAGTCAGTGGTAACTATACTACTCCAACCCTCCAAGCCTTCAGTCAGTGTTAACTATACTACTCCAACCCTCCAAGCCTTCAGTCAGTGGTAACTATACTACTCCAACCCTCCAAGCCTTCAGTCAGTGGTAACTATACTACTCCAACCCTCCAGCCTTCAGTCAGTTGTAACTATACTACTCCAACCCTCCAGCCTTCAGTCAGTGGTAACTATACTACTCCAACCATCCAGCCTTCAGTCAGTGGTAACTATACTACTCCAACCCTCCAGCCTTCAGTCAGTGGTAACTATACTACTCCAACCCTCCAACCCTCCAGTCAGTGGTAACTATACTACTCCAACCCTCCAGCCTTCAGTCAGTGGTAACTATACTACTCCAACCCTCCAGCCTTCAGTCAGTTGTAACTATACTACTCCAACCCTCCAGTCTTCAGTCAGTGGTAACTATACTACTCCAACCCTCCAAGCCTTCAGTCAGTGGTAACTATACTACTCCAACCCTCCAGCCTTCAGTCAGTGGTAACTATAATACTCCAACCCTCCAGTCAGTTGTAACTATACTACTCCAACCCTCCAGCCTTCAGTCAGTGTTAACTATACTACTCCAACCCTCCAAGCCTTCAGTCAGTGTTAACTATACTACTCCAACCCTCCAGGCCTTCAGTCAGTGGTAACTATACTACTCCAACCCTCCAAGCCTTCAGTCAGTGGTAACTATACTACTCCAACCCTCCAGCCTTCAGTCAGTGGTAACTATAATAATCCAACCCTCCAGTCAGTTGTAACTATACTACTCCAACCCTCCAGCCTTCAGTCAGTGGTAACTATACTACTCCAACCCTCCAAGCCTTCAGTCAGTGTTAACTATACTACTCCAACCCTCCAGGCCTTCAGTCAGTGGTAACTATACTACTCCAACCCTCCAAGCCTTCAGTCAGTGGTAACTATACTACTCCAACCCTCCAACCCTCCAATTAGTGGTAACTATACTACTCCAACCCTCCAAGCCTTCAGTCAGTGGTAACTATACTACTCCAACCCTCCAAGCCTTCAGTCAGTGGTAACTATACTACTCCAACCTTCAGTCAGTGGTAACTATACTACTCCAACCCTCCAAGCCTTCAGTCAGTGGTAACTATACTACTCCAACCCTCCAACCCTTCAGTCAGTGGTAACTATACTACTCCAACCCTCCAAGCCTTCAGTCAGTGTTAACTATACTACTCCAACCCTCCAACCCTCCAGTCAGTGGTAACTATACTACTCCAACCCTCCAACCCTCCAGTCAGTGGTAACTATACTACTCCAACCCTCCAGCCTTCAGTCAGTTGTAACTATACATTTACATTTACATTACATTTAAGTCATTTAGCAGACGCTCTTATCCAGAGCGACTTACAAATTGGTGCTTTCACCTTATGACATCCAGTGGAACAGCCACTTTACAATAGTGCATCTAGGTCTTTTAAGGGAGGGGGTGAGAAGGATTACTTTATCCTATCCTAGGTATTCCTTAAAGAGGTGGGGTTTCAGGTGTCTCCAACCCTCCAACCCTCCAGTCAGTGTTAACTATACTACTCCAACCCTCCAACCCTCCAGTCAGTGGTAACTATACTACTCCAACCCTCCAACCCTCCAGTCAGTGTTAACTATACTACTCCAAGCCTTCAGTCAGTGGTAACTATACTACTCCAACCCTCCAACCCTCCAGTCAGTGTTAACTATACTACTCCAAGCCTTCAGTCAGTTGTAACTATACTACTCCAACCCTCCAACCCTCCAGTCAGTGGTAACTATACTACTCCAACCCTCCAACCCTCCAGTCAGTGGTAACTATAATACTCCAACCCTCCAACCCTCCAGTCAGTTGTAACTATACTACTCCAACCCTCCAACCCTCCAGTCAGTGTTAACTATACTACTCCAACCCTCCAACCCTCCAGTCAGTTGTAACTATACTACTCCAACCCTCCAACCCTCCAGTCAGTGGTAACTATAATACTCCAACCCTCCAGTCAGTGGTAACTATACTACTCCAACCCTCCAACCCTCCAGTCAGTGGTAACTATACTACTCCAACCCTCCAGCCTTCAGTCAGTGGTAACTATACTACTCCAACCCTCCAACCCTTCAGTCAGTGGTAACTATACTACTCCAACCCTCCAAGCCTTCAGTCAGTGTTAACTATACTACTCCAACCCTCCAACCCTCCAGTCAGTGGTAACTATACTACTCCAACCCTCCAACCCTCCAGTCAGTGGTAACTATACTACTCCAACCCTCCAGCCTTCAGTCAGTTGTAACTATACATTTACATTTACATTACATTTAAGTCATTTAGCAGACGCTCTTATCCAGAGCGACTTACAAATTGGTGCTTTCACCTTATGACATCCAGTGGAACAGCCACTTTACAATAGTGCATCTAGGTCTTTTAAGGGGGAAGGGGGGGTGAGAAGGATTACTTTATCCTATCCTAGGTATTCCTTAAAGAGGTGGGGTTTCAGGTGTCTCCAACCCTCCAACCCTCCAGTCAGTGTTAACTATACTACTCCAACCCTCCAACCCTCCAGTCAGTGGTAACTATACTACTCCAACCCTCCAACCCTCCAGTCAGTGTTAACTATACTACTCCAAGCCTTCAGTCAGTGGTAACTATACTACTCCAACCCTCCAACCCTCCAGTCAGTGTTAACTATACTACTCCAAGCCTTCAGTCAGTTGTAACTATACTACTCCAACCCTCCAACCCTCCAGTCAGTGGTAACTATACTACTCCAACCCTCCAACCCTCCAGTCAGTGGTAACTATAATACTCCAACCCTCCAACCCTCCAGTCAGTTGTAACTATACTACTCCAACCCTCCAACCCTCCAGTCAGTGTTAACTATACTACTCCAACCCTCCAACCCTCCAGTCAGTTGTAACTATACTACTCCAACCCTCCAACCCTCCAGTCAGTGGTAACTATAATACTCCAACCCTCCAGTCAGTGGTAACTATACTACTCCAACCCTCCAACCCTCCAGTCAGTGGTAACTATACTACTCCAACCCTCCAGCCTTCAGTCAGTGGTAACTATACTACTCCAACCCTCCAACCCTCCAGTCAGTGTTAACTACACTACTCCAACCCTCCAGTCAGTGGTAACTATAATACTCCAACCCTCCAGTCAGTGGTAACTATACTACTCCAACCCTCCAACCCTCCAGTCAGTGGTAACTATACTACTCCAACCCTCCAGCCTTCAGTCAGTGGTAACTATACTACTCCAACCCTCCAACCCTCCAGTCAGTGTTAACTACACTCCAACTCCAACCCTCCAGTCAGTGGTAACTATAATACTCCAACCCTCCAGTCAGTGGTAACTATACTACTCCAACCCTCCAACCCTCCAGTCAGTTGTAACTATACTACTCCAACCCTCCAACCCTCCAGTCAGTGGTAACTATAATACTCCAACCCTCCAACCCTTCAGTCAGTGTTAACTATACTACTCCAACCCTCCAACCCTCCAGTCAGTTGTAACTATACTACTCCAACCCTCCAACCCTTCAGTCAGTTGTAACTATACTACTCCAACCCTCCAACCCTCCAGTCAGTGGTAACTATACTACTCCAACCCTCCAACCCTCCAGTCAGTGGTAACTATACTACTCCAACCCTCCAACCCTCCAGTCAGTGGTAACTATAATACTCCAACCCTCCAACCCTCCAGTCAGTGGTAACTATAATACTCCAACCCTCCAACCCTCCAGTCAGTGGTAACTATAATACTCCAACCCTCCAACCCTCCAGTCAGTGGTAACTATACTACTCCAACCCTCCAGTCAGTGGTAACTATACTACTCCAACCCTCCAACCCTCCAGTCAGTGGTAACTATACTACTCCAACCCTCCAGTCAGTGGTAACTATACTACTCCAACCCTCCAGTCAGTGGTAACTATAATACTCCAACCCTCCAACCCTCCAGTCAGTTGTAACTATACTACTCCAACCCTCCAACCCTCCAGTCAGTGGTAACTATAATACTCCAACCTCAGTCAGTGGTAACTATACTACTCCAACCCTCCAACCCTCCAGTCAGTGGTAACTATAATACTCCAACCCTCCAGTCAGTGGTAACTATAATACTCCAACCCTCCAGTCAGTGGTAACTATAATACTCCAACCCTCCAACCCTCCAGTCAGTGGTAACTATAATACTCCAACCCTCCAGTCAGTGGTAACTATACTACTCCAACCCTCCAGTCAGTGGTAACTATAATACTCCAACCCTCCAGTCAGTGTTAACTATACTACTCCAACCCTCCAACCCTCCAGTCAGTGGTAACTATACTACTCCAACCCTCCAACCCTCCAGTCAGTGGTAACTATAATACTCCAACCCTCCAACCCTCCAGTCAGTGGTAACTATACTACTCCAACCCTCCAACCCTCCAGTCAGTGGTAACTATACTACTCCAACCCTCCAACCCTTCAGTCAGTGGTAACTATACTACTCCAACCCTCCAACCCTCCAGTCAGTGGTAACTATAATACTCCAACCCTCCAACCCTCCAGTCAGTGGTAACTATACTACTCCAACCCTCCAGTCAGTGGTAACTATAATACTCCAACCCTCCAGTCAGTGGTAACTATACTACTCCAACCCTCCAACCCTCCAGTCAGTGGTAACTATACTACTCCAACCCTCCAGTCAGTGGTAACTATAATACTCCAACCCTCCAGTCAGTGGTAACTATAATACTCCAACCCTCCAACCCTCCAGTCAGTTGTAACTATACTACTCCAACCCTCCAACCCTCCAGTCAGTGGTAACTATACTACTCCAACCCTCCAACCCTCCAGTCAGTGGTAACTATACTACTCCAACCCTCCAACCCTCCAGTCAGTGGTAACTATACTACTCCAACCCTCCAGTCAGTGGTAACTATAATACTCCAACCTCAGTCAGTGGTAACTATACTACTCCAACCCTCCAACCCTCCAGTCAGTGGTAACTATAATACTCCAACCCTCCAACCCTCCAGTCAGTTGTAACTATACTACTCCAACCCTCCAACCCTCCAGTCAGTGGTAACTATACTACTCCAACCCTCCAGTCAGTGTTAACTATAATACTCCAACCCTCCAGTCAGTGGTAACTATACTACTCCAACCCTCCAACCCTCCAGTCAGTTGTAACTATAATACTCCAACCCTCCAACCCTCCAGTCAGTGGTAACTATACTACTCCAACCCTCCAGTCAGTTGTAACTATACTACTCCAACCCTCCAGTCAGTGGTAACTATAATACTCCAACCTCAGTCAGTGGTAACTATAATACTCCAACCCTCCAACCCTCCAGTCAGTGGTAACTATACTACTCCAACCCTCCAGTCAGTGGTAACTATACTACTCCAACCCTCCAGTCAGTGGTAACTATACTACTCCAACCCTCCAGTCAGTGGTAACTATACTACTCCAACCCTCCAGTCAGTGGTAACTATAATACTCCAACCCTCCAGTCAGTGGTAACTATACTACTCCAACCCTCCAGTCAGTGGTAACTATACTACTCCAACCCTCCAGTCAGTGGTAACTATACTACTCCAACCCTCCAGTCAGTGGTAACTATACTACTCCAACCCTCCAGTCAGTGTTAACTATACTACTCCAACCCTCCAGTCAGTGGTAACTATACTACTCCAACCCTCCAGTCAGTGGTAACTATACTACTCCAACCCTCCAGTCAGTGTTAACTATACTACTCCAACCCTCCAGTCAGTGGTAACTATACTACTCCAACCCTCCAACCCTCCAGTCAGTGGTAACTATACTACTCCAACCCTCCAACCCTCCAGTCAGTGTTAACTATACTACTCCAAGCCTTCAGTCAGTGGTAACTATACTACTCCAACCCTCCAACCCTCCAGTCAGTGTTAACTATACTACTCCAAGCCTTCAGTCAGTTGTAACTATACTACTCCAACCCTCCAACCCTCCAGTCAGTGGTAACTATACTACTCCAACCCTCCAGCCCTCCAGTCAGTGGTAACTATAATACTCCAACCCTCCAACCCTCCAGTCAGTTGTAACTATACTACTCCAACCCTCCAACCCTCCAGTCAGTGTTAACTATACTACTCCAACCCTCCAACCCTCCAGTCAGTTGTAACTATACTACTCCAACCCTCCAACCCTCCAGTCAGTGGTAACTATAATACTCCAACCCTCCAGTCAGTGGTAACTATACTACTCCAACCCTCCAACCCTCCAGTCAGTGGTAACTATACTACTCCAACCCTCCAGCCTTCAGTCAGTGGTAACTATACTACTCCAACCCTCCAACCCTCCAGTCAGTGTTAACTACACTACTCCAACCCTCCAGTCAGTGGTAACTATAATACTCCAACCCTCCAGTCAGTGGTAACTATACTACTCCAACCCTCCAACCCTCCAGTCAGTGGTAACTATACTACTCCAACCCTCCAGCCTTCAGTCAGTGGTAACTATACTACTCCAACCCTCCAACCCTCCAGTCAGTGTTAACTACACTACTCCAACCCTCCAGTCAGTGGTAACTATAATACTCCAACCCTCCAGTCAGTGGTAACTATACTACTCCAACCCTCCAACCCTCCAGTCAGTTGTAACTATACTACTCCAACCCTCCAACCCTCCAGTCAGTGGTAACTATAATACTCCAACCCTCCAACCCTTCAGTCAGTGTTAACTATACTACTCCAACCCTCCAACCCTCCAGTCAGTTGTAACTATACTACTCCAACCCTCCAACCCTTCAGTCAGTTGTAACTATACTACTCCAACCCTCCAACCCTCCAGTCAGTGGTAACTATACTACTCCAACCCTCCAACCCTCCAGTCAGTGGTAACTATACTACTCCAACCCTCCAACCCTCCAGTCAGTGGTAACTATAATACTCCAACCCTCCAACCCTCCAGTCAGTGGTAACTATAATACTCCAACCCTCCAACCCTCCAGTCAGTGGTAACTATAATACTCCAACCCTCCAACCCTCCAGTCAGTGGTAACTATACTACTCCAACCCTCCAGTCAGTGGTAACTATACTACTCCAACCCTCCAACCCTCCAGTCAGTGGTAACTATACTACTCCAACCCTCCAGTCAGTGGTAACTATACTACTCCAACCCTCCAGTCAGTGGTAACTATAATACTCCAACCCTCCAACCCTCCAGTCAGTTGTAACTATACTACTCCAACCCTCCAACCCTCCAGTCAGTGGTAACTATAATACTCCAACCTCAGTCAGTGGTAACTATACTACTCCAACCCTCCAACCCTCCAGTCAGTGGTAACTATAATACTCCAACCCTCCAGTCAGTGGTAACTATAATACTCCAACCCTCCAGTCAGTGGTAACTATAATACTCCAACCCTCCAACCCTCCAGTCAGTGGTAACTATAATACTCCAACCCTCCAACCCTCCAGTCAGTGGTAACTATACTACTCCAACCCTCCAGTCAGTGGTAACTATAATACTCCAACCCTCCAGTCAGTGTTAACTATACTACTCCAACCCTCCAACCCTCCAGTCAGTGGTAACTATACTACTCCAACCCTCCAACCCTCCAGTCAGTGGTAACTATAATACTCCAACCCTCCAACCCTCCAGTCAGTGGTAACTATACTACTCCAACCCTCCAACCCTCCAGTCAGTGGTAACTATACTACTCCAACCCTCCAACCCTTCAGTCAGTGGTAACTATACTACTCCAACCCTCCAACCCTCCAGTCAGTGGTAACTATAATACTCCAACCCTCCAACCCTCCAGTCAGTGGTAACTATACTACTCCAACCCTCCAGTCAGTGGTAACTATAATACTCCAACCCTCCAGTCAGTGGTAACTATACTACTCCAACCCTCCAACCCTCCAGTCAGTGGTAACTATACTACTCCAACCCTCCAGTCAGTGGTAACTATAATACTCCAACCCTCCAGTCAGTGGTAACTATAATACTCCAACCCTCCAACCCTCCAGTCAGTTGTAACTATACTACTCCAACCCTCCAACCCTCCAGTCAGTGGTAACTATACTACTCCAACCCTCCAACCCTCCAGTCAGTGGTAACTATACTACTCCAACCCTCCAACCCTCCAGTCAGTGGTAACTATACTACTCCAACCCTCCAGTCAGTGGTAACTATAATACTCCAACCTCAGTCAGTGGTAACTATACTACTCCAACCCTCCAACCCTCCAGTCAGTGGTAACTATAATACTCCA